>NC_070617.1:1899166-2245000 GCF_027172205.1 Podarcis raffonei
TAGGCCAGATGCCATGTGTGTGTGTGTTCTGATTTTGTGATGTTTCTTTTCTTACTTTCTTTTATAAAGTTATTATTTCATTTTAATACACCACATACAGAAAGAAAATATGAAGATACACAAATATCCATCACCTCCTAACAACTAAAAAGAAGATACAAATAAACAACAACACCAATACATTAAATATTACTCACAATGCATTTAACATAAAAATGACTTTTTCCTATATACCCGACTTCCCGTCTACTCCTTCTATTTCTCATCCATTATTCACTGCCATATTACAGTGGTACCTCAGGTTAAGAACTTAATTCGTTCCGGAGGTCTGTTCTTAACCTGAAACTGTTCTTAACCTGAAGCACCACTTTAGCTAATGGGGCCTCCTGCTGCCGCCGTGCCGCCGTTGCATGATTTCTGTTCTCATACTGAAGCAAAGTTCTTAACCCAAGGTAATATTTCTGGGTTAGCGGAGTCTGTAACCTGAAGCGTCTGTAACCCGAGGTACCACTGTATAGCATATTTTGGCTTTATTCTATCCTAGGTTTTCCATCAGATTTAAAACTCCTACTGAAGTTGTTCAAATGCTGCTTTTGTGATGTTTCAAACCGTGAAGGCCAAAACATCAATGATGATTGGAAAGAAACATCACCAAGGCACAAACCCAGCAGGAAGAACCAACTGGCTTGCAAATTAGGAGATTTGCGAAGCATATGCACACAGAGCTAGGAATGTGCAATGGGCTGGCGAGAGGTTCCCCATTTTTGTTTCATTTCAAAACAAGATTCCAGTCCTCATGGAGTATGAAGCTTAGAAATGTATTCACACCTCAGCCACAACCCTCGCCAAGCCTTTTCCTTTGCATCCCCTTGGTTGCTAAAATTATATACTGCCTAACTGTAAAAGAAACTAACTAACTAACAACCAAACCATCACCTCAGAGTGGTTTGAATTGAAAAACAATTGTGTTCCAGTTGAGGTGGGAGAGAAGCGTTAACAAAATCAGAGACTCTGAGAATCTCCCAGTCTCCCTATTTTCCAGGGACAGTCCTAGATCTACAGAAACCGCCCTGGTTTCTGATTTGATTCAGGAAAGTACCGCTTTTCCCTAGGATGTCCCTATTTTCATCAGAAAAATGTTGGAAGGTATGGACTCCAAAGCATATAGAAGCTAAACACATATAAGACCTCCATTCTCTTTTCATTTTAAATCAGGGGCCAGCAAACTTTTTCAGCAGGGGGCTGGTCCACTGTCCCTCAGACCTTGTGGGGGGCCGGACTATATTTTGGAAGAAAAGAAATGAACTATGCCCCACAAATAACCCAGAGAACGCTAATTCCTGGACCATCCACAGGCAGGATTGAGAAGGTGATTGGGCCGCATCTGGTCCCCGGGCCTTAGTTTGCCTACCCATGTTTTAAATATATGATCCTTGTCAGCCATGCAATCCAGTTCTCATGACTGGATACTATCGCTACTGAGAAACGTGTAATCCGCTACTGAAAACCGTGTAATCTGCTACTGAGAAACATGTAATCATGCTATCTTGAAGATAGCATGAAGCTCACCTGCTGCAACAGGTCCATGCGGCAACCTAAGGTCCGTGGGCCAAATCCGGCCCAATCGCCTTCTCAATCCGGCCCGTGGACGGTCCGTGAATCAGCGTGTTTTTACATGAGTAGAATGTGTCCTTTTATTTAAAATGCATCTCTGGGTTATTTGTGGGGCATAGAATTCCATTCATTATTTTTTTCCAAAATATAGTCCGGCCCTCCACAAGGTCTGAGGGACAGTGGACTGGCCCCCTGCTGAAAAAGTTTGCTGACCCCTGAAATTGTCTGGAGCCTGTCCTTGGTGGCAATGGGCGTTCATTGACAGGAATACTTGCTGAAGGCTAGGTGTCCCGCTCCCCACAAACGAAGGATCAACTTTCAGACAACACACAGGAATGGACTTGAAATGGACATGGAGTGGACATGCTGATACCTTTTGGTTTGTTTTTTAAAAAAATGCACTTCCCAACTGCCACACAATTTTTTTTTGCAATTTTTACTAGCCAGCTAGGTCTGTCACAGATAAACTGGGAAAACTAGAGCAGAAGAAGTCCACCTTCCAGCTTCCCACAACCTCCAACCCATCACGTTCCACATCACGACGTAAACTGGGGAGAATTGTGACACATTCCGCTGGGGTTGATGACCTCTTGCGAGACTATTATACCAAAATAACATCAGAGCCCATTAAGATTGGGTGTCAAGCCATAGAGGAAATAATAATAATAATAACAGCAGCATATTTCAAGCATATAAAACACTAATGACTGTTTGTGGAGAGATCTGGAAGCCTATTGTCTGCTTTCCGGCTTCCCAGCACCACCATCGAATGAAGACGCAAATAGATCATAGAATCATAGAATCACAGAGTTGGAAGAGACCACAAGGGCCATCGAGTCCAACCCCCTGCCAAGCAGGAAACACCATCAGAGCACTCCTGACATATGGTTGTCAAGCCTCTGCTTAAAGACCTCCAAAGAAGGAGACTCCACCACACTCCTTGGCAGCAAATTCCACTGTCAAACAGCTCTTACTGTCAGGAAGTTCTTCCTAATGTTTAGGTGGAATCTTCTTTCTTGTAGTTTGGATCCATTGCTCCGTGTCCGCTTCTCTGGAGCAGCAGAAAACAACCTTTCTCCCTCAAAACAACCTTTCTCCCTCTGATGTCATCAGTTTGCTGACCGTGTCATCCTGAGCCCTATGGTGTGGTCAGAAAGGGGATGGTCAAATCCTGAAGAGGAATGGGAGGAGCTGGGGGATAATAATAATAATAATAATAATAATAATAATAATAATAATAATAATAATTTATTTATACCCCAACCTCCCCAGCCAGTGCTGGGCTCAGGCATAGCTGTCAACTTTCCCCTTTTCTTGCAAGGAATCCTATTCAGAATAAGGGAATTTTCCTTAAAAAAGGGGAAAAGTTGACAGCTATGGGCTCAGGGCGGCTAACCCCAGTAAAATTACAGTAAAAACATAATGGGGGGGCAATTTAAAATACAGGTTAAAATGCAATTTAAAATGCAGCCTCATTTTAAAAGTAGCCCATAGATCAAAACCATAAAGGGAGGGAAACATAAGGGTCAGACTGAGTCCAAACCAAAGGCCAGGCAGAACAGCTCTGTCTTGCAGGCCCTGCACAAAGATGTCAAGTCCCACAGGGCCCTAGTCTCTTGTGACAGAGCGTTCCACCAAGTCGGGGCCAGTACTGAAAAGGCCCTGGCCCTAGTTGAGACCAATCTAACCACCTTACGACCTGGGACCTCCAAAATGTTGTCATTTGTGGACCTTAAGGTCCTCCGTGGGGCAGACCAGGAGAGGCGGTCCCGTAGGTACATGGGTCCTAGGCCACACAGGCCTCTAAAGGTCAAAACCAGCACCTTAAACCTGACCCTGTACTCCACCAGGAGCCAGTGCAGTTGGTAAATTGGTGCTAAGCGACTCAAGGAGGGTCCTAGTGGAATGGGGAGGTGAACTCTGGACCCTACTTGGGCTTAGGATCCCGTCTGCTCAGGATTATCCTAAAGATGACCTCTTAACCTTTCTTTTGACTGCTGTCCGTATGGAGCTAGCCAGATGTTGGAAAACCATTGTTGGGCTAAGCATTGATTCTTCAGCATTGGCTGAGAAACAAACATGCCAGGTGAGAGCAGCAAAGAGCAAACACAATTCATATTCCTTTTATGCATGGCAAATGTATTATTGAATATATAAATTGTTCAGACTGTGGCAGCACTCACAGGAAAATGTGACGTGATCTCTTCAACTAATCAAATGAAGCTTTAACACATGGCATGATGAAAATTTCTGTAATTTTATCCAGACAAGTTATTTGGTATTTACTTTTGTGACAACTGTTTTCTCAAAATGTATCTTCTGTACCATGAAAATAAATAAAAACAGTATTTAAATTGTTAAAGGGAAGGGAGAAAACAGTCTGAAGGTTGGAAAACGACCATGTGGGTTATCTATTTATTTAAATTCATAAAATTTTATACACCAATTGATTTTAAAAAACAACAACTCAAAGCAGTTTACAAAAAAGATAAAGCAATAAAATTATCACCCATAAAAATTAACAACAGTAATTTAAGACTTTTGAAAAGTTAGCGTAACAACAGGCTAAAAACAGAATGAAACTTGCACCAACTTTTTAAAGAGCTGGGTAACTTTGTCAAAGCGAACAAATGTTTTTAGCAGCTGCCAAAAAGAGTACAGTGGAGGTGGCTGCTTGCTATCAATAGGCAGGGAGTTCCAAAGGTGCTGCCATGCCATTGGAAAAGTCTTGGCTAGCTGGCTGGCCCCCCTGAGCGAGAGCAGTTTATGCTGCAACATTGCATTGCATCTCTTTCAAACCCGCTGTGTCTTTTACCCAAGAAGAACACAAATGTAAGAAAGGAGTTTGATGAGGCATATCCAGAGCCAGTTATTTTGAGAATCATTGCAATCAATACAGTGGTACCTCGGGTTACATACGCTTCATGTTACATACGCTTCAGGTTACACACTCCGCTAACCCTGAAATAGTGCTTCACGTTAAGAACTTTGCTTCAGGATGAGAACAGAAATTGTGCTCCGGCGGCACGGCAGCAGCGGGAGGCCCCATTAGCTAAAGTGGTGCTTCAGGTTAAGAACAGTTTCAGGTTAAGTACGGACCTCCGGAACAAATTACCTAAGTACTTAACCCGAGGTACCACTGTATTAGTCTTTTAAAAGAAACAAGAGGGGGATGTCTAACAGCACAGTTCAATAATGGTCTATGCAGAAATGTCAGTGGGTTCTATCCAAAATTAGTCCTACTCAAAGTAGACCCACTAAAATTAACAGACTTGCGTTACTCATGCCCATGAATTTCAGTGGATCTGCTCTAAATAGTAGTAACTCTAAAGACAACCCATTGAGTTTAATGGGATCTATTTTTAGGTCACCGGAGTGATCCTATTTTGGTGATTCCAGCCCCCTGTCAGAGTGCATCTGTTAGAAAGAAATCATCATGATATCATTGTGGTGGAGGGGATTTCATGAGGTTCTTTTGTTGCAAAGGATTTCAGCGCTTCTTGCAAGCATTCATTAGTGGTTGCACATGTCAAGCGATCTTGGGTTATGCCCTTAATTTGTTCTTGCAATTATATAACCCCAGATTTAATAACAGACTCGTTTGGAAAACAGCAACAACAACAAAATGCAGTAATTGCTTCACAGGTCATTTCCCCCAAACGGTAATCATTTGTGCCTCTCGATTCGATGGTTGCACCCGATCTGAATGAAGATGAAACAGTAATTAATTCTTTTTATGAACACTTTAACCATCAGGGTTCCCCCCACCCTTGCCTTTCCAAGGGATTGGGTTTGAATTCCGGGGATAGCGATACCATCTATGCAAACATAACATTTCTAGATTATACGTTGTTATGTAGAAGAGGTTTTTCATTTTTTAAATAAGCTTTTCTTTTTTTTAAAAAAATTATCTAGCCATGGAGGTCACACTGCCTCTCGAACACTGGCAAAACCTATCACAGTTTTAACCATACGACTGGATCTATGCAGAGATACTTTAATTCATCAAAAAATTAAGGTAGGGAATATCCAGAATACCATTGTATTATGAGGAGTTAGGCGCGATGCCCTGAAAATTTCCCCTTTTGATGCCCTCAAAGCTGCATCTAGGCAGAGACCTAGATTTCGCCGTAAATAATGCCGCTCTGTCAATTAGCGCTCTCTAAGAATTAATCACAGCTTGCTGGAATCAGCGCTTATTATAGAAAGGCCACATGACAAAAGGAGTGAAGACGTGGGGTCATAGAATCATAGAATCATAGAGTTGGAAGAGACCACAAGGGCCATCGAGTCCAACCCCCTGCCAAGCAGGAAACACCATCAGAGCACTCCTGACATATGGTTGTCAAGCCTCTGCTTAAAGACCTCCAAAGAAGGAGACTCCACCACACTCCTTGGCAGCAAATTCCACTGTCAAACAGCTCTTACTGTCAGGAAGTTCTTCCTAATGTTTAGGTGGAATCTTCTTTCTTGTAGTTTGGATCCATTGCTCCGTGTCCGCTTCTCTGGAGCAGCAGAAAACAACCTTTCTCCCTCCTCTATGTGACATCCTTTTATATATTTGAACATGGCTATCATATCACCCCTTAACCTCCTCTTCTCCAGGCTAAACATGCCCAGCTCCCTTAGCCGTTCCTCATAAGGCATCGTTTCCAGGCCTTTGACCATTTTGGTTGCCCTCCTCTGGACACGTTCCAGTTTGTCAGTGTCCTTCTTGAACTGTGGCGCCCAGAACTGGACACAGTACTCCAGGTGAGGTCTGACCAGAGCAGAATACAGTGGCACTATTACTTCCCTTGATCTAGATGCTATACTCCTATTGATGCAGCCCAGAATTGCATGTCTCCTCAGAATGTCATGTATCCTCAGACCCATGTGAGTCATAAGACAGCAGAGCAGCATGGGAATATTAAGGCTGCGCCATCCCTTTGCAGCCTGACATTTACCATGACCTTTGTTATGACCTTGCAGGACATAAACATAGACAAGGCCATGGGGAGGTGACCCCAACCACAGGTGATGACGTGCTCTCAGCACTCCCGGATAGTATTTAAGGCTTCAGTGAGAACATCTCAGTGCAGACCAGTGCAGCACACTGTGGCGGAAAAGTTGGTTTTGCTGGACCGGTTGGAACAACAAGCACTGGCGGAGGAACGGGAGTGCGGAGGGAGGGGATCGCCCCCGGCACCACTATTCCGATAGGGTGCCATCGCAGCGGCCACCCCGGACACGCTCCGCACACACCCCTGGGTGTGCTGGATGCCACACCTCCACAGGCTGCACGCCACGCCCCCAGAATGAGCGCCACGCCCTTGCAGGCAGCACACCACATCCCCAGGTGTGCATGCTCTTTTTGTTTTGTTTTTGTGACTGTGTGGAACGCAGTTCAGCTACTGATTGATTGATTGATTGATTGATTGTGTGACTGAAGTACATTGTTTATTGCTTTCCTTTTATGGATCAATGGTCTCGTCAGATAGTAAAATTCATGCTAAATTGCTGTTTTGGGGGTTGTTTTTAAAATTCTGGATTGGATTAATCTGTTTTGCATTACTTTCTTTTTTAAAAAAAAATAAATAATTTTTATTGATTTTAACATATAAATTATAAAATGTGCCACAAAACTTATCACTTATACCATCATTTTAGACTTCCATCAGCACCTCTGATGATCCACCGTTTTAACCACTTCTTATGCATTTCTTAACTTTATATTGCCTTTACATCTCTTAACAAATCATCCTCCCCCTTCTCCATTTTTGCAATACTTCCAATCATACTCCTCACAAAACTTCTTGCAAACCTACAAACGTCGTCTGATCTTCACAAATACTTTTCAAATAGTCCGTAAATTTACTCCAGTCTTCTGTGAATTTCTGGTCCCGCCGGTTTCGAATCCTTCCTGTTAATTTATCTAGTTCTGCATAGTCCATTAACTTCATCCTCCATTCTTCAATCGTCGGTAATTCTTCTTGCTTCCATTTTTGGGCCAATAATATTCTTGCTGCTGTTATTGCATATAAAAAGAGCTTACATTCCTTTCTATTTATATCACTCCCAACAATGCCAAGTAAAAATGCTTCTGGTTTCTTTATGAATGTATATTTCAACATTTTTTTCATCTCATTATATATCATCTCCCAGAAGTATTTCACCTTTTTACATTCCCACCACATGTGATAAAATGTTCCCTCTTTTTCTTTACATTTCCAACATTTATTACTGACTTAATACATTTTTGCTAACTTGACAGGTATAATATACCATCTATACATCATTTTCATCACATTTTCTTTTAGGGCATTGCATGCAGTAAATTTTAAACCTTCTTTCCATAATTTTACCTAATCACTCAGCTGTATATTATACCCAAAAATTTTGGCTCAGTGAATCATAACCGACTTAACCTCCTCGTCCTTCAAATGCCATTCAAGCAGCAGTTCATACATTTTAGACAAGATTTTAGAATCATGTTTTGCATTACTTCCTATGGGAAAGTGTGCCTTGGTTTAGGAACGCTTTGGTTTTGGAATGGACTTCTGGAATGGATTAAGTTTGAGAACCAAGGTACCACTGTATTTTAAAGGAAACTTGATAAAAAAAATCAACACTCCCGACATGGGTTGCCATATGTCCAGGTTTTCCTGGGCATTTTTTTCCTTTAGTGAGCTTCTGCCAGTCAGTGTCAGCAATACTGCGCTTAATGGACCAGTGGCCTGATTCAATAGAAGGCATCTTCCTGTCTAAATCAGCCCTTTATGCAGAACCTTGTGGAACTAGAAGCTCTGCTTTATTTTAAAGGGGAAGACCATACTTTGGAACAAAACACTGGAACAGACTGAATTCTCTATTTTCTTTTCTTTTCTTTCTTTCTTTCTTTCTTTCTTTCTTTCTTTCTTTCTTTCTTTCTTTCTTTTCTTTTCTTTTTAAAACAATCCTATATATAGTATACCTTTATGAAAAATACAGAAGCTTTTCTACTAGGGATAAAGGACACAGGAATAGCAAGAGAAGATCAGAAAATATTCCTCTATGCCACAGGAGCGGCAAGGACCCTAATTGCTAAAAACTGGAAAAAAGAAATTGTGCCAACAAAAAAGGAATGGCAAGACAAACTGTCAGAGTATATTGAACTGGCTAGATTAACAGAGGCAATTAGAGATCACACTAGACAAGAATTTCAAAAAGCATGGGGAAAATGCAGAGAATATTTCACAAAACAATGCCCTAAAATACATACCTGGACTTGTTCCAATTAATGTCTGCAGGTGACTTTGTGGATATTTAAGTTATAGTTAGAAAAATCTTAATAATTATTCATAAAGGAAGCAGCTTGTAAGAAGTAAATAAGGAGGCCAGATAGAGGATGAAGGAAGTCTTTTATTTAGTTGTTTGTGTTGTTATATGTTATGCTTATTGTATGTTATGTTCACGTTTAATGAGGGTGCATTTGTGTATTCGGGGTGGGGGGTTTGTGTTATGTTGTAAATAAAATTCCAATTTTTTTAAAAAAAAATCCTAGATAAAAGCAGGAGCAAATGACAGAGGGAGGGAGGCTACATATGAGGCAGTGGAGGACAGATGCCAGAATCTGAGAGGGCATCTATAGGTCTCATTTATGTTCCTTTAAATTCCAGCAGGGGGCACTCACAGACCTTTCACCTCCCTCTTGTGGAATAACCAGGGTGATAAATTCTCTACTTGATTAGTTGATGGGGAAGGGATCTCCTTAACTGACTTGTTTTTGTTTTCTTTTGTTTTGCTTTTAAAAAAAAAAAAAAAAACCAACCCTAGGATTCAGCTAGGCCAGATCTGGACACATCAAAGAAGCATTTCAATTTAAAGCGTTATAAATTCAAACACAGATTTATATGTGTCGCATGTGCGATGTAACATTGTGCCACCAGATGGCGATGCGGAGTCGCGTTTTTCTTTACCTGTTTTCCCTGTTTATATTTACAAAGCTGAAACCAAAATGCGTCTTTGATGTGTCTAGCGATCCAGCCTCACTCTTTGTTTCCCAAGCGTATAACTTTTGTTTTGTAGGAAAACCCACATTTCACAACCCTACCCACATCTGAAGAGCTAATTACAGTAAGTCTGGAAGCTTTCTTCAACAGACTCTCTTCAGAGGAAATCTCCCTCTCTCTCCTCATTGTTAATGTTTCAGTTTTATAGGTGGATAAATATATGTACATCGTAGCTGAGATCCCGAAACCTACCATGAAACACACCTAAGAGCTTGGCTGTGCCGTGTTTTGTTTGAATGCCGTGCCTAAGAGCCTAAGAAAAGCCCAGCTGCTGTATCAGACCAGTGGCTCACCTGGTCCAGGGTCATGCTCTCACAAGGCAAAACCAGGTGCCTGTGGGAAATGTACAAGCAAGACCCAAGAACATGACCATCTCTCTCCTCCTGCAGTGTTCAGAAGCATCACTGACCCAGTAGCAGAAGCAAAGCCGAGCCATTTTGACTTTGCTGTTGTTGTTTAGTCGTGTCCGACTCTCGTGACCCCCTGGACCAGAGCACGCCAGGCACTTCTGTCTTCCACATCCTTCAGTATGGTCAAACTCATGCTGGTAGCTTCGACAACACTGTCCCACCATCTCGTCCTCTGTCGTCCCCTTCTCCTTGCGCTCTCCATCTTTCCCAACATCAGGGTCTTTTCCAGGGAGTCTCTCCTGAGGTGGCCAAAGTCTTGGAGCCTCAGCTTCAGGATCTGTCCTTCCAGTGAGCACTCAGGGCTGATTTCCTTCAGAATGGAGAGGTTTGATCTTCTTGCAGTCCATGGGACTCTCCAGAGTCTCCTTCAGCACCAAAATTCAAAAGCATCCATTCTTCGGCGATCAGCCTTCTTGATGGTCCAGCTCTCACTTCCATACATCACTACTGGGAAAACCATAGCTTGAACTATATGGACCTTTGTTGGCAAGGTGATGTCTCTGCTTTTTAAGATGCTGACTAGCAGCCACCAATAGTCTTCTCCTGCATGAATTTGTCCAATCCTCTGTATAAAAGTCCTCCAAGTCGGTGGAGCATGAAGCCATAAATCAGGGGTCCCCAAACTAAGGCCCACAGGCCACATAAGCCCGAGGGGCTCGTTTATCTGGCCCACGGCGACCCCCGCCGCCCACTGCTGCCGCCCGCTCTTACCAGCGCTGCGTGGCTGCCTACTTCCGGGTCGGAGGCTGATCCTTGTCAGCCGTGCAATCCAGTCCTCATGACTGGATACTATCGCTACTGAGAAACATGTCATCTGCAGGTGAAGATAGCATGAAGCTCACCCGCTGCAACATCTAAATCATGGGTAGGCAAACTAAGGCCCTGGGGCCAGATCCAGCCCAATCGCCTTCTCAATCCGGCCCGTGGACGGTCCGGGAATCAGCGTGTTTTTACATGAGTAGAATGTGTGCTTTGATTTAAAATGCATCTCTGGGTTATTTGTGGGGCATAGGAATTCGTTCATTTTTTCTTCTTCAAAATACAGTGGTACCTCGGGTTAAGAACTCAATTCGTTCTGGAATTCCGTTCTTAACCTGAAACTGTTCTTAACCTGAAGCACCACTTTAGCTAATGGGGTCTCCCGCTGCCACCACATGATTTCTGTTCTCATATTGAAGCAAAGTTCTTCATCCGAGGTACTATTTCTGGGTTAGCGGAGTCTGTAACCTGAAGCATCTGTAACCCGAGGTATCACTGTATAGTCTAGCCCCCCACAAGATCTGAGAGACAGTGGACCGGCCCCCTGCTGAAAAAGTTTTCTGACCCCTGGTGAAGAGTGTCTTTCATGCCTTCACCAGTCATGGCTTCCCACAAAGAATCATGGGAGGTGTAATTTCTTAAGGGTGCTGGGACTTGTTAAGAGGAGACCCTTCTCTTCCTCTCACAGGGCTACAAGTCTCAGAGTTTCTGGGACTGACTGATCAACAGCTTTGGGAATTGTCGTTCTGTGAAGAGGGATGGGGGTTTCCTAACAGCTCTCAGCAGCCTCCCTCATAAGAAGTCCTGAACATGGTCTGAACATCTCACTGCTCTTTTTGTTTTTGCGTTTGAAGGGACAACGGAGAGTTGGCGTTGAAGCCCGCGTGTCTTGAATTGCACGTTTTGTGGGAGCTAATAAACCGTAGCCCAGGTTCACTCAAGCATCAGTTCATTATTCCAGGGTCTGCTCCCAAAGGGACTCTCCTCTCCCCCCCCCAAATGTGTAAAGAAAATGCACGTTGAATGCAGCTTGCTAAGTCTACAAAGCAAGAAAGTTCAAAAGCTAATAAGCACATACAAACATTGGGGCGACAAGGGGGGGGCGCGCGACAACGAGATACTTCTGGCTGCGAAGCCTTCAACAATCCTGGGCCTATAATTACCCTGAAAGTTGCACAATGAAGGTGTTTTGTAAGGGCACAGCTGTCCATGGCAAGAGTATAAAAGTGTCCAAGAATCGAGGCATTTGCTAAACGCATTTTCTTGGCTTCTCTCATTTTGCATTCTGAGGAAGACTTGGGTGAGTCCAGCTTGACTAAATCTGCCTTTAAAACCCTAGGAGTGTTTGCTTGAGCTATTTGATTTTTCAGCTGAGCATTACGGAGAGAGAGAGAGAGAGAGAGAGAGAGAGAGAGAGAGAGACTGAGACTTAGGTGAGTCACACCATCGATCTATCTACCTTAGTTTTGTCTACACTGACAGGCAATGGCTCTTCAGGGATTCAGGCAGGGAATACTGTATTTTTCGCTCTATAGGACGCACCTTGTTTTAGAGGGGGAGAACAAGAAAAAAAATTCTCCCCCTTTCTGCTCAGCGCCCCTTCAGCGAAGCGGCAGGAGCAATGGAGCCCCTTCCATTTCTCCTCCTGCTTGGCTGAAGGGGCACTGCGCAACTCTCCCTCTTTGCTGAAGCCAGGAAAGTCTTGCTCTCCCGGCTTCAGCAAAAGGAACCCGAAGCCTTCGGAGCGCAGTGCGAGTTCCCGCTGTGCTCCAAAGGCTTCAGGCGGCTATCCCTGAAGCCTGGAGAGCGAGAGGGGTCGGTGCGCACCGACCCCTCTCGCTCTTCAGGCTTCAGCAAAAGCCTGCATTCACTCCATAGGACGCACACACATTTCCCCTTCATTTTTGGAGGGGGAAAAGTGTGTCCTATAGAGTGAAAAATACGGTATATCCCAGTAGAAAAAAGACAGTCATGGAACCGAGAAATTGCACAAAACAAATGAAATACCGTGAAAATCCATGAAATGAGAAGTAATCAATCAGAAACATTATCTTGTTGAAATAATCTAAATAATAAAAATCAAAAAGTTTAAGGGGAAAAATATAAAAACCTAAAATTGAACAGTCTTTAACATCAGCAGTAACATCTAGACCATGGGAACATTTCAGCCCTGTTCTTGAATTTGTTTAAAATCTAAAACAGCTTATCTTGTATTCCTTTCTTTGAATTTGTGCCATTTAGGTTTTTCAAACCTTTTTGTAAAGGCAACACTAGAATTTTCACAGCAGAATCCTCAACTCTTTATTACTGTGCTTTGCTTCCTTTAAGTTGGGCTTTGTCTAAAACTTGCCATTTAGGTTTTCAAACCCTTTTTTGTAAATTCAGTATTAGAAACTGTACCTTTGAGTCCTCAATCCTTTATTACTGTGCTTTGCTTCTCCTAGGTCAAGCTAGGATTATAATACTTCAGAATTTTTGGGAGTTCTACCCCCTTTTTTGAATTTTGGTCATTTAAGGTTTATGATTTTTCTATTTCCTTCTGAGGAAACTGAATAGTTTAGTGAAACGAGGTTTGTAACCGGCATCCCATTAAGGCTTTCTTCAATTTTAGGTTTTTCTAATTTTTTTGATTCTTATTATTTAGTTTATTTCCACAAGATAATATTTCTAGTCGATTACTTCTCGTTTCAGGGATTTTCAGGGAATATATCCCAGCTGAACCTGCAGATGCTATTGGAGGTTGAGGCCAGAGCCTTCTGCATGCAAGGCAGCCACTCTGCCACTGACCTTTTCCTTAAAGATAATAATGGCAAGGTTGTAGTCCTTATGTTTCTGATTAAAGAGGCAATTTAAACAAGGAGTTGGGAAGTGACTTCTTAGCAAACCCAATCAAAATAACTTTATTGTGCTAGCCATTGGCCATGACAAATCCGAATAAATCCTGTATACCTGAAGGAGCGTCTCCACCCCCATTGTTCAGCCCGGTACCGAGGTCCAGCTCCGAGGGCCTTCTGGCGGTTCCCTCATTGCGAGAAGCAAAGCTACAGGGAACCAGGCAGAGGGCCTTCTCGGTGGTGGCACCCACCCTGTGGAACGCCCTCCCTTCAGATGTGAAGGAAATAAGCAGCTATCTTCTTTTTAAAAGACACCTGAAGGCAGCCCTGTTTAGGGAAGTTTTTAATGTCTGATGCTGTATTGTTTTTAACACTTGATTGGCTGGGGAAACTCAGCCAGATGGGCGGGGTATAAATAAATTATTATTATTATTATTATTATTATTATTATTATTATTATTATTATTATTATTATTAAACAAATATAAGTAAAGGGCTGTTGTGCCTCAAATCATATTCTCTGCTTAGATCTCTCTGTCTCCCTTACAGTTCAATGCTATAATGTCCAGGGTCTTCTTTCTCATCTTTTGGGCCGCCAGAGCAAAAAGAGCAACTTTATGAGGCACTGAGATGTTTACATCGCCAAGAAGCCATAGGGCCTTCTCTGGTTTGGCGAGAAATCGTAGCAAACCAGAACATTGGTCCTGCAAGCTCAGGGGGAATCTACACACATATACAAAAATGCTGTTGGAATGTTTTGTTTTGTTTTGTTGTTTTGTTTTATAAAAAAAGTATTCATTTTTCTTTTTCATTCATTACATACATCTCAGATTCTTAACATTTACTATATATTCCTTCCTCCCTCCCCTCTTAGGCTTCCCCCAACTTCCGCTTCTGGTTTGTTTCTCCTTTCAACCACTTTGCTATCTCAGAAAAAGTTATTAATAACAAAACATCCAACCTAAAAACATAAAAGTAAAAGTAAATACACCATAATATTTCTCTATCTTCTAAACATTTTCTAATACTAACAGTGTGAATTTTTTTTTAAATCCTGCCATTGTCTATCGACTTCCTTTGTTTCTGCAAGTATAATATAAACGGTTCCCATTCTTTTTCAAAGCCGCTGTTGTCTTTTTCTTAGTCTGTCATTTTTTGCCAGTTCTGCATAGTTCATCAACTTCTCTTGCCATTGTTCTTTAGTAGTTGGCATTTGTTTTGTTTTTTTAAACATTTTTTTTAAAAAATATTGAATTTACCATAGCTCACTGCCGCCATCTAGTATCGAATTTGTATATTGCACTTTACAACACAATTAAAACATTTTATTTGCAGATGTACAGCTGAGTCCTCAGTATTGTCTATATTTTATTCAAGATGGCACTCGCACCCCTGGTCTAAGTGAATTAAGGACACGTTTGTCCCGACCTGTCTGCCCCATTTCCCTCTGATTCTTTTCACACTTTTCTCTTATTATGCTTCTCTCTGTGTATGTCTCTTTCTCTGTCTCTCTCTGCCTGCCTCACATCACATTCCCTGCATTAGATTTGTCTCTTCTTTATCTGTTCCAGGCCTTTTTTTGTTCTCCCGGGGATGAGTAACTACGGGACGTACGGACTGTCATCATGCAGCGGCAACCAATCAGGCCGGGAACCATCTAGCCAAGGCTCCGGCCACTGGTTTGGTTCGACGACGTCTCGGCCCAGATGCTATGAGCCAAGCAGCTATGGATCGCATGCCAGCTCTGGTGGCTTCGGAGGTTGTGGAAGCTGTGGAGGTGGCTATGGTGGCTCTGGCCGGATGGGTGGCCATAGCGGTTTCGGCAGTTTCGCTAGTTTCGGCGGATGTGGCAGCCAAGGGAGCTACGGTGGATGGGGCAACCCGAGACCCTGCACTTCTTCCGCCTGGGGGTCTGGCTGGGGAAACTGAAATCTCCCCAAGGTCCCTGGGAGTAGATGCGGTTCATCAGCGATGGATGGAATTTAAGCCATCCACTCATTCGTTCCCAGATTCCTTCTGACAAATTGTAAGCAGCAGTCAGGTTTAAATATGGAGGAGACGCCCCCAACCTCTCTTTAAAGCAAACCTTGGCAAACAAGCCAGCTTTTGATTTTGTACATGAATGTGCTTGGGTTATCAAAACAATAAAAGGTTACATTTGAAAATGATGGTGTCTCATTCCTTGTCTGAGTAGCCCTGAGATGCAACTTTGCACAGGAGGGGCTAACCCTAAGGATGTTCCTGCATATCCACTTGCGTGGCGAGTTCCCGCCCCCCAGTGGAAATAATAACACGTGACACAATTATTAAGGTTAATGGGCTACATAAGGCCACAACTTTATTGGCTACAGGTGATGAGCGGTATTGGCTTAGGCATTGGTCCTAACTGACTATATCCGACTTCAGCTGGTCCGCTTGAAGTCCGGGAAGGGTTGACCACCACTAGGGGGAGTTCTGCTGATGCACATCAACTAGGACCTCCCCCGAGGTCACCGATAGGGGGCATGCCTTAGGCCCTCACCCCCATAGGCTTCGGACAGGGCCACACTCCCCAGAATCCTTTATCGGACTATGCGGGACAGGTGATGGTGCTTCCTCCCCTCTTCCATCTACAGAACAATACCAAGGCCTGACCGCCAATACCAATAAAGTTGTGATGATTTGCTACAAGGTAGGCAAAAACCAAGTGGCTGGTGCCAATTTGCCAAGTGGGAAAATTCCTACCAGGCCCCTCAACGGTGACCAACTAAGGTCCATAGCAAGGTCAAGGAACGAAAACCTTATAGGGTGGGAGGGTGGGTGTCAGGTGGCTGTTGCGGTTGCTCGAGAGTAACCAGGCAGGACTCCAAATCTGTGTTTTACAGGTTTTTATTTTGGTGAAAACTATTTACAGTGAACGGACGTGGGTGGCGCTGTGGGTTAAACCACAGAGCCTAGGACTTGCCGATCAGAAGGTCGCGGTTCGAATCCCCACAACGGGGTGAGCTCCCGTTGCTTGGTCCCTGCTCCTGCCAACCTAGCAGTTCAAAAGCACGTCAAAGTGCAAGTAGATAAATAGGTACCGCTCTGGCGGGAAGGTAAACGGTGGTTCTGTGCGCCGCTCTGGTTCGCCAGAAGCGGCTTAGTCATGCTGGCCACATGACCCAGAAGCTGTACGCCGGCTCCCTTGGCCAATAAAGTGAGATGAGCGCCACAACCCCAGAGTCGGCCACGACTGGACCTAATGGTCAGGGGTCCCTTTACTTTTTATTTACAGTGAAGAGCCCCAAAGCTCATGTCTGGCTCAAACACTAGCAGAATCCGGGAGTGGTCTTTTCTTGGACCTCCCCCAACATAAGAGTTTTGTTACCCCCAACCTTCTCCTTCCCTCTTTGTGCCTTAGGCTACTGCGCAGGATGGGCGATGGCAAGGGTGCGTTTCCCTCCTCTCCGGCTTGCTCAGGAGCGGTGTTAAGGCTCCCACAAGCATCCTCTGGTCCTTGCACCTCTTCCCCACTAGAGGTGGGACTTTCCCCCTCCCTGGAAGATTTTCGGAGGCTCCCTGTAACACAACTGCCCTTCTATCCCTCGCCTCTGAGCTAATGGCAGTTCCCTGGCAGTGGGAAAAGCAGGAATAGCTGGCAGGCGGCAAAGAGGGAGATTCCCGGCCATGTCCTGCCTTAAATAGGGTAGGCCATGCCCCCTGAGCCAGCCGATTGGCTGACCAATGGGTGATGCAGCCGGGGACCCCCCAATCGCTCGGGGGCTGGGCTCCAGCCTCCGCGCACATGGAGGGGCCATGAAGCCCACAACCCCACCTCCTCCATAGGGCAGAAGTGGCTATGCTAGAACTCACTGAATTGCATGGAATTCATAGAATCACACACAACTCATAGAATCCAATTGTAGAGTTGGAAGAAACCTCTGGGAATAATCTCATCCAGCCCCCTGCAATGCAGGAATCACAGGTTAAGAATCCCTGACAGATGGCCCTCCAACCTCTGTTTAAATGCTGCCAACGATAGTCTGTTCCACTGTCAAACAGCTCTTGTCACTGCTTGACAGTGAAATGAACTACTTCATAATATGTCGATATCATGGGGAGCTCTCATATAAAGAGTCTGTCCATTGCTCCACCTAGTTCTGTATTTCTCTATATGCTTACTGGAAGTCACAGTCAGGAGTTTCAAACAAGGAAGAAGAAGAAGAAGAAGAGTTTGGATTTGACATCCCACTTTATCACTACCCGAAGGAGTCTCAAAGCGGCTAACATTCTCCTTTCCCTTCCTCCCCCACAACAAACACTCTGTGAGGTGAGTGAGGCTGAGACTTCAGAGAAGTGTGACTGGCCCAAGGTCACCCAGCAGCTGCAGGTGGAGGAGCGGGGAAGCGAACCCAGTTCCCCAGATTACGAGACTACCGCTCTTAACCACTACACCACACTGGCTCTCCCAGCCCTAACTGAAGCTGTTAAAAAAAAAGCTTTATTAGGATTCATAAAGAGAAATTCAAAGCTTAATATCAAATCTCTCTCTCTCTCTCTTTTTGTCCAAAACTGAAACATTGATCTAAATACAATAAAAACGTAGGAAAAGAGAGAGAGAAACCAGGAAAAATTGAAAGAGAGAGAAATAAAGAAGAAGCAGACAGGAGATTTAAAGAGAGAGAGAGCAATAAAGTTCAGAAATTAATGAACTTCTGATTCTTCATCTGACTGCTGTATATAAACAATATTCACTTCATCCACTCCAATATTTGTTGTTGTTTAGTCGTTTAGTCGTGTCTGACTTTTCGTGACCCCCTGGACCAGAGCACGCCAGGCACTCCTGTCTTCCCACTCCAATATAACACCCTGCAAAACCACTTTCCTTAAACAAACATTATCCTCCATCCTGAAATCCAAATGCCACTACTTCTTTTCTCTTTTTTCCACACAAAAAGTCTAGGAGAGGTTTCCAATCTTCAAGAAATGTTAACAATGACTTTTCTCTGATTAAACATGTCAGTTTCACCATCTCAGCTAAGTCTGTTATTTTTAACAGCCATTCTTCCATTGTTGGTAGCGATGAGTCCTTCCTTCTTTGGGCATATAAAAGTCTCAATGCCCCCTAACTGGAGCTGTTGAGGGATCTTCTGCCTGCAAACCAGGTGCTCTACCAATCAGCAACAGCCTTTCCCTTAAAAATAATAAGATTCCAGCTCTCATGTGTAAACAAGCATGGAGACAGAGATGATCCAGTTGGCACTGTGCACTTAAAAATCTTTTGACAAAGCACTTCACCAAAGACTCCTGAGTAAGCTTAGCAGTCATGGAATAGGAAAAGAGGTTGGCTTTTGAATCAGCAACTGGTTGAGAAACAGGAAGCAGAGAGCAGGAGTAAACCAACATTACTGGACCATAAAGAAGGCTGATCGCCGAAGAATTGATGCTTTTGAATTATGGTGCTGGAGAAGACTCTTGAGAGTCCCATGGACTGCAAGAAGATCAAACACATCCATTCTTAAGGAAATCAGCCCTGAGTGCTCACTGGAAGGACAGATCGTGAAGCTGAGGCTCCAAGACTTTGGCCACCTCATGAGAAGAGAAGACTCCCTGGAGAAGACACTGATGTTGGGAAAGATGGAGGGCACAAGGAGAAGGGGGCGACAGAGGACGAGATGGTTGGATAGTGTTTTCGAGGTTACCAGCATGAGTTTGACCAAACTGCGGGAGGTAGTGGAGGACAGAGGTGCCTGCCGTGCTCTGGTCTATGGGGTCACGAAGAGTCGGACACGACTAAACGACTAAACAACAACAACAAAAACTCCCAATGGAAGGATGTAGAAACTGGAGTCGTTCCCCCCCCCCCCAAGGATCAGTACTGGGACCTGGGCTTCTTCACTTGTTCACAAATGACTCATGGTGGTGATTGTGGCAGTGCCCCAGCCTGAGGAGGCACACACACATGTCCCACCACACCTCTGCAGCTCCGCCCAGCAGCCGCAGCACCATTGCAATAATTGCCTTGTCCTGGGCTCTGGCAACCCACAGTACACCACTGGGAGTGACTCACCTGCAAGAAAAGGCTGCAGGATTTGGGACTTCTTAGTTTAGAGCAGGGATGTCCAACAGGTCGATCGCGATCTACTGGTACATCCATGGGAGGTTTTGGTAGATCACGGTCAAACACTGGGTCGAATCCTGCCCCGCCCCCTCGCCCCCCCTTCCGTTGTTGCACACGATCTGCAGAAAGGAAGACGGAGTTTGCTCAGTGAGGTTGTTTCCCCAGTGATCTGTTGGTGAGTGGCTGTTCCTCTTCCTCCCCCAAAACCCATAAAAACGGGGCTCTCCTCCTCCGTAAAGAAAGCTCAACAACTTTGACCTGAACTCCCCCAAAACGGGGGTAGATCACTGCAATTTTTTAATTCTGTAAGTAGATTGCAGTCTCTTGGGAGTTGGCCACCCCTGGTTCAGAGGAAAGGTGAATATGATAGCACATGATATAGGCATCTAAAATTAAACATGGTGTGGAGAGACTATTTGGTATCCTTAAGAGAGCCAAGATTGCCTTGAGATTGCTCTGTTTACTCAACTAAAGTGGTTATTTTCCCCTCAGGGAATATTTCCTAATTTTTGAAGGGTGAAGGATTGGTTTTCTGTGGAGTGTGTTTCTGCCATTGCATGTGTGTGTGTCTTGAAATTTTTATAACAATATCATCACCTCCCTTACATACCATATTGGTCCCTGTGCTATGCAGCAGAGAGAGCCTTCCACTTCTTTTGAAGAGGTCTATTTCGCACATGACTGGAATCTTTCCTTTAGTGTTGCACCACCTACGCACGGGAATTTGTTTCTGTGAAGTAATAGCCAGAGGCTGACTGTTGCCTTTCCAGCACCTACTGAAGACCTTCCCCTTTTAACAAGCCTTTTAAGTACCTAAATATCTTCCCCAGCCTGCACCTGCACTGGAATTGTTTGTAAATCTATTTAGATATTTCAGTTGTTTCTCAGCTTGTGTGTTTGCCACCCCGGGCTCCAGCGGGTGCAGAATGCCACGGCGAGACTCCTTACGGGGTCTTTGCTGCAAGATCACATTCACCCGGTGCTATACCAGCTGCACTGGCTCCCAGTGGAGTACAGGGTCAGGTTTAAGGTGCTGGTTTTGACCTTTAAAGCCCTATACGGCCTAGGACCCTTGTATTACAGGACTGCCTCTCCTGGTATTCCCCACAGAGGACCTTACGGTCTTCAAACAAAAACATCTTGGAGGTCCCAGGCCACAGAGAGGTTAGGCTGGCCTCAACCAGAGCCAGGGCTTTTTCGGCCGTGGCCCCGATCTGGTGGAACGCTCTGTCACAAGAGACTAGGGCCCTGCGGGACTTGACATCTTTCGACAGGGCCTGCAAGACAGAGCTGTTCCACCAGGCCTTTTGCCAGGGCACAGCCTGACTCCCTCCTTTGGTAGTCCTCACTGAACTCTAGCCCAATGGTTGCCATTAATTTGATTTTGAATTGATTTTAGAATGAGTTGATTTTAGAATGCATTTCAATTAATTGATTGTGATTTTATGCAAATTGTGTTACTTTTATTGTTGTTAGCCACTCTGAGCCTGGCTTCGGCTGGGGAGGGTGGGATATAAATAAAAATGTATTATTATTATTATTATTATTATTATTATTATTATTATTATTATTATTATTGAAGGGGAGGGTATAAATTGAATAAATCAATAAATGATGGGAGTTGTTGTCAAACATCATCTGTGGGTCCACAGACCCCCCTTGTCCATGCTTTATATGGAAGGTGCTACCTGGGGGTTTCATCAGGGAATGACCGCTCCCCACATCAAATGGGGGGCGCCTTTGGCGTGGTTGCATGCAGCCCCCCTGGACCCATGTGGCTCCTGGCAGTACAGCTGGGCTTCACACACCCCCAAGCCAGACACCTGGAGGTCCCCGCCTACTTCTTCCAGTTATCCTATCCCTAAACAAGTTGGAGTTCTTGTTATTAAATATACCAAGAAAAAAGCACAACAAGAACTCAGGCCAATATAAGTTTCAGCAGTGGGAGGGGTCCCTACTCGCAAATCAATAGTCAATAGTAACAAAAACGAATCCATTCAAAAGTATGTATTCTGACAAGGATTACAAACTCAAATAGAGATTGCAAACTCTAACAGAGATTACAAACTCAAACTCGTAACACAATAATTCATTACAAAATTAGAGATAAGAGTTTATGAGTAGCGATAAGTTCATGTTAGTCCAGATTCGACGTGGAGGTCTTAGTTTCAATCACTGAGCAGAAGTCAGAAATCAATTATGGATTAGAAATCAGGACAGGGCCCTGTTTTGATGTATTCACCTTCATCAGCTGGAAGTCTCAAATATTACATGAAAATACATTTAAATTCTAAATGATCATAAATTATAATTTATAAAACAGTATTATATAACATTTGGTTCCTTACCTAATTTTTAAAGTTGGAAGACTTTTGGATAAATATATCCTGTTATTTTCTACGTTTCTCAAGGGCCAGAAATGAATTTTCCTGCATTGGCTGGTTTTGCCTTCCCCGTAGCAAAACGTCACAACTTTGGCGGTTTCAGGCCTTAGGTGGAATCCTTTAGTCTATCTTCCCTAAATGGGGAGGGCATGAAGGAGTGACACCCCCTCTGCGGTGGTGATCCCAGGGTTCCCCATTAAACGGGTTGTTTGAGGGGAGGCATTGGCCATATGCCGAGAGATTGTCATTGCTCTCCCCTTGAACGGCGGCGAAATGTGGGGCAGGCTCTCTGCTTGAACAGACGTTCTCCAGAGCCAGCCTAATCCCCACACATTCTGGATAACCCTGATGTTCCCCAGATCTCTGGCCAAGGACTGGGAGGGATAAACGCCCAATGCCTAAGCCAAGGTCTCCCTACATCTGAAGTTTTAATAAAGTTGTGGCCAATTTTAATCCCATAACATAGTGTCTTGAGTCATTATTCCACCCGGGGGGTCGCCTGGGGTTGGGGGGACTCTGCCTGTCCATGCAAATCATGGGCCATACCATCCATCTATGGATCTCCTTTCAGTTGGGATGGGGATAATGGCAAGTGAGGGGAGGTCTGTGGTCCAAATCAGGCTCTAGTAGACTTCCTCTCCCATCAACTAGGGTGGGGTTTTTTCAGCTGGAACTCGGAACTCAGTTCCGGCACCTCTCAGGTGGGCTCCATTGCCATTCTAAGAGAACAATGGAGGTGCTAATGGTGAGTTCCGGCACCTCTTTTTCTAGAAAAATAGCACAGCCCTCAACCATCATCTGGGAGCATCCATTCCATACCCTTCTCAACTCATCAGTTGTTCCAAAAGCCTAGCTCCATCAGGCACTTGAAATATGCCAGTTTCTCATTACAGGGAACAATTGATTAGAAATTGGGTTTTGATTTTGATTTTCCTCTCCCCTCCCTGTTATTTCCACCTTCTCTGTGGTACTTTGTTTTTAGATCGTAAGCCTCTGGGCAGGGACTGTCTTGTTCAGATTGTGTGTAAACTGCTCTGGGAGCCTTTCCGGCTGAAGAGCAGGGTGCAGACGCTACAAATAAAGAATAAGTAAATAAACGTAAGGGACGCAGGTGGCGCTGTGGGTTAAACCACAGAGCCCAGGACTTGCCAATCAGAAGGTCGGCGGTTCGAATCCCGGCGACGGTGTGAGCTCCCGTTGCTCGGTCCCTGCTCTTGCCAACCTAGCAGTTCAAAAGCACGTCAAAGTGCAAGTAGATAAATAGGTACCGCTCTGGCGGGAAGGTAAACGGCGTTTCTGGTTCGCCAGAAGCGGCTTAATCCTGCTGGCCACATGACCCGGAAGCTGTACGCCGGCTCCCTCGGCCAATAAAGCGAGATGAGCGCCGCAACCCCAGAGTCGGCCACGACTGGACCTAACGGTCAGAGGTCCCTTTACCTTTACCTTAAATAAATGTAAGGGGCAAACAAGATGGGAAGAGAGCTCTAGCCTCCACGATCTGTTTGTGGACATCCTGGCTCCATCTGGTTGGTCATCGGGGGAGCAAGACGTTGAACTCAACTGAACTTCTGCTCTGATCCAGCAATCTCCTTTGTATTCTAACCTTGAGTGCACGTGTGGATTTCATGCAATTGAGGGGGGAAAGTAAAACACGAGAGGCTGAAGCTTAGATGCAATAACACTTTATTGAGAAAGAAAAGACGAGTTTCCAATGAAAGCTCTTGCTTCCAGGGAGAAAATGAATAGCCAAGATCACATCAACAATAGCAGAGAAACATCACAAGAACTTCAAAGGAGAGAGGGACACACTTCTCCTTCTTCTGCTCAGCTTTAGAGCTTGATACCGGAGTCTATGGTTCTTTACCTTCATCTGACCCAGTTCCTACCTGCATGTTGGTAGGACTACCAAGACAAATTGGGACAAAAGAACCAAACCAAAATTGATCAAGCATAGAGCAGCCCATGAGTGAGAAGGCAAGGGAGGAAGATCTCAGAGGAGAGGAAGGGAAGAGGAAATGCAATATCTTGAAAGACCCAAGACCCAACTTTCCTAAAGGGAACTCAGTGAGGAAATTTAAAAATGATTCAGCATGTGAGTTCCTGGAAACTTTGGCCCAGAGGCTCAGGCACAAGTTGTCATGGTGGGTTTCCATTGCTGGATAGCTCTACTTTCTGAAAATGACCACGTGGGAATGCCCTTGGCCAAGGACCTCACCAGCCCCATCCTCTGCCTCCACAGCAACCACCTCCGTAGCCACCCCAGCCTCCTCCATAGCCACCCCAGCCACCTCCATAGCCGCCCCAGCCTCCTCCGTAGCCACCGCAACAGGGTGCATCACAGGACACAGCACAGGAGTCACGGGCGCAGCTCATGATGGGCCCTGGGATGGTGATGCAGAAAGGGGGCGGCTGGATCCCCACATGGTGAGGGGGGCATTGAGACTCGCAGGTGAAGCCACAGTGTCCGTAGGTCATCTTTCCTGGAGATGGTAAGGTCTGAAATGGAAAGGGTGAGTGAATAAGTCTAGGGACAACATTTGGCATTGGTGTGGATGACTGGTGAACAGCAATCCTGGAGTAATTATTATTTTATAGGGTTGGGGGAGAAATTCAATTCAGTTCACATTTAAAGGAAGACCTACTTAATTTGCAGTTTCTTAATCAATAGGTGAATGGAAATGCAGCTGTCCTTTACAATTCTTTACAATGCATCGCTGCGGCAAAGTATTGTGTACAAGAATATATGTACTAAGGTAAGGTATGCTTCTGAATGTATATATTTCCTAAAATAACATACAACAATGTGTTGTGTAAAGGGGAATAGCTTTGCAAAAATGTGCATATTAGGCAAAATTGCATGCAAATGTTGGGACGTTCCCTACTAAAATGTTGATGAATTTCTCTGTCTGCCTGCCCCCCCCCCTCTCGTATCTGAAGAAGTATGCATGCACACGAAAGCTTATACCCAGAACAAACTTAGTTGTTCTCTAAGGTGCTACTGGACAATTTTTTAATTTCCTTCCTTCCTTCCTTCCTTCCTTCCTTCCTTCCTCTCTCTCTCTCTCTCTCTCTCTCTCTCTGTGGGTGGGTGGGTGGGTGGGTGTGTTTGTGATATAGAGAACTGAAGAAAGTATCTGAAGAAGTGTGCATGCACACGAAAGCTCATACCAAGAACTAACTTGGTTGGTCTTTAAGGTGCTACTGGAAGGGAAAAAATTTTTGGTTTTGACTATGGCAGACCAACACGGCTACCTTTCTGTAACTGAAGAAAGATTGATAAGCTAAGACAATGAGAGAAACCAAAATGGACAGATTCCCCCATCCCTAGACTTATTCCCAACTTCAAAAAATCAATGGACTAACTAGAAAGTTTAATATGTGCTAAAGATAATGTGCTCAAAAATTGCAAGCTATACCGTATAGTAAATTCAGAGATGAAGTATCATCCTTGTAAGGTACATCTAGTCCACCCTTCTCCACACTGCAGGTCATCCAGCAGCAGAATGTCACCTGCAAAAGTCTGTTCAGCCTCTGCTTGAGGGCCCCAGTGAGAAGAGAGAATCCACCACTCTTCAAGGTATATTTGGTTCCACTGTTAAATTCCTACTAGCATCAAAAGCATTTCCCCACTCCATGTTCAGCCAAAATCTATCTCCTGTCACGTAAACCCATTGGATTGAGTTCTGCCCTCCCAATGCACATAGACACAGACAGGCAGACACAACCTTTTACTGCAAACATTGCTTCCCAAATATTCAATTCTTACCAAGATCCACTTCAAATCAAAAAAGAGTCTTTAGCTTCACTGCAAAGATTCAATTGTACTTACTTTCTCAAAGGAGGAGGAGTCTGGAGAGGTTGTTCCTCAGAAGAGCTGTTGGAGAATCTGAGCATCGGTGGAGCTTTTTATACTGAATCTGAGGCGGCCGAATGAGCAGGCAAAGCCACCGCGTTTGACAGCCCATCCAGAGGCTGTCTACCTTCTGTCGCTCCAAACAAATGTAATTGTTACCCTATTTGTTTGTGCTAATTATTTGGTGGCATGACATAACCAATGCAAGCAGATTCCGCCCTGCACCGTCCTTTAATTTTCAGCTGTTTTATGAGCTGTACCTTTCTCTCTCCCTCTCCCCAATTATTATTATTATTATTTCAGAATCTTCTATTCTGGGATTAATCTGAAAGCCTTAGCTTAGTTTGTTAACATGATGGAAGACACTGGAGACAGTGGGATCATCTTTGGGTGGAATATTTTGCAGAGCATATGATTTGAATGGAGAACTGCAGGCCTAGATAGACAAAAGGACTAACCCCGTAACAACTCCGTCTCTACGTAAATTGAGATTTAATTCAGAACCATGAAAACTGGAATGTTGTTTTTTAGGGGAACGGCAGAGAGGTTTAACAACCAATCCCTCTTCCCAGGGAAATCTGGGAAATGCAGTTCTGGAAGAGGAATTGGGCGGTGGCGGCAGGGGGTGTCCACCTAACACGTCCCAGCACCCACAACAAACTGCAGCTCCCAGAATTCTTCAGGGAAATTCATGACTGTTCAAAGTGGTATCATTGTGCTTTAGATGTATAGTGTGAATGTAGGCATGGACTACCATTTGACCTCCCACCACACCTTGGAGCTGATCACATGTTTAATTAGGGCTTTTAACCTTGATTAAACCTTCCTTTAGACTTTTTTTGGGGGGGGTCTTGGCCTGGGTCTCCTTCTTCTTCTCCATACATTTCTAAGCACAATTCAAAGTGTTGGTGCTGACCTTTAAAGCCCTAAATTGCCTCGGCCCTGGGTACCAGAAGGAGCGTCTCCACCTCCATCACTCAGCCCAGACACAGAGGGCCTTCTCATTGTGAAGGTACAGGAAACCAGGGAGAGGACCTTCTCAGCTATGGCTCCCACTCTGTGGAACACCTTCCCATCAGATGACAAGCAGTTAAAGAACTACATAACTTTTAGAAGACATCTGAAGGCAGCCCTGTATCAGGAAGTTTTTAATGTTTGACATTTGCTGTATTTTTATATGTGCTGTAAGCTGCCCAGAGTGTCTGTGGAAACCCAGCCAGATGTTTAATTAGGATTTAAAATTCTTAAGGTTCTGCAAACCAGCTCTGCTCAGGTCTGTGTTATCCTGGACTGGATTGGACCTGATCCAACACACCGGCTCAGATTCTGAACCTGACTAGGGGAGAGATGCACAAATGCAGTCTATAATAATAATAATATTATAATAATTTATTATTTATACCCCGCCCATCTGGCTGGGTTTCCCCAGCCCCTTTGGGCAGCTCCCCACAGAATATTAAAAACACAATAAAACCTCAAATATTAAAAACTTCCCTAAACAGGGCTGCCTTCAGATTTCTTTTAAAAGTCAGATAGTTGTTTATTTCCTTGACATCTGATGGGAGGGCGTTCCACAGCGTGGGTGCCACTGCTGAGAAGGCCCTCTGCCAGGTTCCCTGTAACTTGGCTTCTCACCGGGAGGGAACTGCCAGAAGGCCCTCAGCGCTGGACCTCAGGGAGAACAATGGGGGTGGAGACGCTCCTTCAGATATACTGGACCGAGGCCGTTCATCATCTCTATGGCCCATGAAGACAGAGCATAGGCTCCATCATCGCTAGCAGCCACTGATATGAATTTCTACGAATTTTTCTAATTCCCCTTTAAAGCTGCACCAGTTGGTGGTTATACCCGGTGGGTGGTGAAAAATCACACAATCTGACCATTGGACAGTTAGACAATCCCACCAAAAGACGATCCCAGTGAAGCAGTTGTATCTCCAGAGCTATCCATAGTGTTAGGAATCTACCCAAAGCTTTCGGGTCAATTCCAGAGCACAGTAGGACATTATGACAATAATCATAAATGGGGAAGAAGGAGAGAGGGAAAAGAAGATCTCATAAAGGACTTGAAAATTAAAGGATGGTGCAGGGCGGAATCCGCTTGCATTGGTTATGTCATGCCACCAAATAATTAGCACAAACAAACAAATAGGGTGACATTTACCTTTGTCTGGTGTGGCACAAGGTATACAGCCTCTGATTGGGTCAACCGCAGTGGCTTTGCCACCTCAAATTCAGTATAAAAAGCTCCACCGATGCTCAGATTTTCCAACAGCTCCCTCGAGGAACAACCTCTCCAGATTCCTTCTCCTTTGAGGAAGTAAGTCTAACTGAGCCTCTGCGGCGAAGCTAAAGTCTTTGCTTTGATTTGGAGTGGGCTTTGGTAAGAATTGGGCATTTAGGAAGCAATGTTTGAAGTAGGAGGTGTAGCGTGGGCTTAAGTGACATGAGGGTAGACTTGGATCGAGCGTTGGTGGGTGAACCCCTCTTGAAGGAAAGAGTGATTTGACAGTGGAACTAGATGTATCTCGAGTGTGGATGGCCGGTCCCACAGTGGGGGGGATTCACGTGGAGGCTGGGCAGACATCTGCAGGGGCTGTTCAAACACTAGATCGCCTGCAGAGAGCTCAGGCGTTGACTAGATCACTGGTGATTAACTGGTGAGTCAGGACCCACTAGTAGCTTGTGACCTGTTGCAAGCTGGATAGAGGTAAAGGACCCCTGACCATTAGGTCCAGTCACTGATGAGTCTGGGGTTGCGGCGCTCATCTTGCTTTACTGGCCAAGGGAGCCGACGTTTGTCCACAGGCATTTTTTCCAGGTCATGTGGCCAGCATGACTAAGCCGCTTCTGGCGAACCAGAGCAGCGCACAGAAACACTGGTACCGGAGTGGTACCTATTTATCTACTTGCACTTTGATGTGCTTTTGAACTGCTAGGTTGGCAGGAGCAGGAACCGAGCAACAGGAGCTCACCCCATCAGCATTGTACAAATACAGTGGTACCTCAGGTTAAGTACTTAATTCGTTCCAGAGGTCTGTACTTAACCTGAAACTGTTCTTAACCTGAAGCACCACTTTACCTAATGGGGCCTCCTGCTGCTGCCGCGCCGCTGGAGCATGATTTCTGTTCTCATCCTGAAGCAAAGTTCTTAACCTGAAGCACTATTTCTGGGTTAGCGTATTTAACCTGAGGTACCACTGTATATACAAAGAATTAAAGCTTTTATAGAAGAGATGCATATATTAGTGACTATAAGAACCATATGCATATATTATTTTTTAGGGGAAATGGGTTTGCAAGAATGTGAATGCAGAAACATTTTCATAAGGGTGTGTGGAATTATTAATATTATTATTTTTAAAAAAGATAAAATAAACCCATAAACTGATAAAGGAATGTGGGGCACTGGAAACATTAAACAATCAGAAATTAAGAGACCCTAAAATTGACTGATTCACCCTTTCCATTTCAGACCTTCCTATCTCAAGGAAAGATGACCTACGGACACTGTGGCTTCACCTGCGAGTCTCAGTGCCCCCCTCACCACGTGGGGATCCAGCCACCCCCTTTCTGCATCACTGTCCCAGGACCCATCATGAGCTGCGCCCGTGACTCTTGTGCTGTGTCCTGTGATTCACCCTGTTGCGGTGGCTATGGTGGTGGCTACGGAGGTGGCTGGGGTGGCTACGGAGGTGGCTGGGGTGGCTACGGAGGAGGATGGGGTGGCTACGGAGGAGGCTGGGGTGGCTACGGAGGTGGCTGCTGTGGAGGCAGAGGATGGGGCTGGTGAGGGCCTTGGCCAAGAGCATCCCCACATGGTCATTTTTGGAAAGTTGAACTATCCGGCAATGGAAACCCTCCTTGAGGATTTGTGCCTGAGCCTGTGATCCAAGGTTTCCAAAATCTCATTTGTTGAACTAATGTTCTTCATTGAGTTCCCTTGAGAAACCTGGGTCCTGGGCCTTGTATTCTCTTTCCCCTATTACTCTGTTGTCTTCCCTTCCACTCCTCTGAGATCTTCCTCCCCCAACTCCTCTTCATGTGAAAGAACCATCTTGAATTCCCTGCAAGACTTCTGGAAATTTCTAAGCAGAGTAAAAGCCAGGTATCTAAAACCTGAGTCACGCTCAAAGCAGTATGAGATGTGATTGGTTTATTTTTGAATTCTCATTTGGTTCTGTTGACTCCATCTGCCCTAGTAGTTTTCCACGCATGCAGCAAGGAGCAGGGCAGATGAGGACGGTGGAAATGTAGGTTTCAAAATCACACTCTGTAACTCAGAAGAACAACAACTGCTGTGTCCTTCTCCCATCAGATGCTTTCATGATCTCTCTCTGCTATTGTTGTGATTTTGCCTGTGAACCTTTGCATTTTCCCATCTTCAAAACAGAATTCATTCATTGTAAAATCTTGTTTCTCAATAACTTTGTGTTGCATCTTACTTTTGGCATTTCGGTTTTTGATTTGCAATCTGTCTCCCGCACAGACATGACAATCACACATGCACACAAGCAAAAGGTTGTTTCCAAATCTAGTCCTACTCTGAGTGGACCCTTTGAAGTCAATGGTCATGACTAACTTAGGTCCATTACTTTAAATGGGTTTGCCATCAGTACAAGCCTAAGAATGCATCTGTGAGTTGCTGGATTGGTGCATAAGTGCATCTTGCCTTCAACACCATGTTCCTCCTCAGATGCTCCCAGGAATCCCATAAGGAGGTCATGGAGGGCACAGCCCTCTCCTGCTGTTGTCTGCCCATAGTATTTGGGTCACAGCCATCCCCTCACTCTTCGTTCTCCACATCACATCTTGGGAAGGACACATAGCTTGGTGGGACTACCTATTATTTCCGTTATAATGCCTCATTGATGCTTCCAGACCAGCATATCTGATGCTTCTGTACCAACCTCAAGGGCAGCACCACATAGAGCACATTTAAGCAATCCAACTTGGAGGTTACCCTTAGTCATGACAGCTGGAGTTGGTGGCTGCTGTAGCCCCACTCCTCTAGTATTTGGTTCAGGACCCTTCCCCCACTTTCATTCTGAACATTGAGGAGGAGCCATAGGTTGATGGGTAACCCATGTTTTCCATGTTGAAGCACTCAGGTCCCATCTTCATGTGAATCATGGGTGTGGGAACCTTGCTCTCCCTGTATGGTATCTGGGTCACAGCCATCCCCCCAGCTTTCATTATCCACATCCTAACTGAGGGAGGATGCAAAGCTCAGAGGGGCAACCCATGCTTTCCATGATGCAAGCCCCAAGTTACATTTATTATTAGTAGTGGTAGTGGAAGCAGGAGAAGAAGGAGAAGGAGGAAGAGGAGGAGGAGGAGGAGAAGGAGGAGAAGGAGGAGGAGGAAAGTTTGGACTTGATATCCCGCCTTTCACTCCCCTTATGAAGTCTCAAAGTGGCTAACAATCTCCTTTCCCTCCTCCCCCACAACAAACACTCTGTGAGGTGAGTGAGGCTGAGAGACTTCAGAGAAGTGTGACTAGTCCAATGTCACCCAGCAGCTGCATGTGGAGGAGTGGGGAAGTGAACCCAGTTCACCAGATTACGAGTCCACCACTCTTAACCACTACACCACGCTGGCTCTCAAAAGTATACTGCCCTTCATCCAAAGATCTCAGGGAGGTCCATGGCATAAAATGCAGAAGAAAACCACAAAGTGCAACATAAAAACAAGGGGGGGGGCCTACCAATAATCTCACTCCCCGCACACCACTTCTCACATAGACATTTAAAAGGATATACTGTAGGGTGGTAGTTAGCCCAAAGCCCGGATGAAGAGGAAAGTTTTCATCTGGTGCCTAAAGACCTATGATGAAGGTGCCCAATGGACCTCTGTGTTAAGAGCATTCCACAAACAGGGAGCCACTGCAGAAAAGGCAAATTATCATGTTGTTGCCCTCCAGACCTCTTGTGAAGGAGGCATACAAAGAAAGGCCTCAGCTGATGATTGTAGAGTCTGGGTCGTTTTATTCGGGGAGAGGTGGTGCTTGAGATATTGCACTCCTGAGCCATTTAAGGTCAAAACCAGCACTGTGAATTGGGCCTGGAAACTAACTGGCCAGTGCAGTTGAGCCAGGATCAGTGTGTGTCAGGCGTCAGGGAATCCGATTCTCCACCCCCACCCAAGTAGGCTGCCAGGAATAGATAAACAAAGAGAGCTCTTCCCAAGGTCTTTTATTCAATATTCACAGGGAGGCTTAGAAAAGCTGCCTCTTGTAGCAATGGTGTTGCTCAGAGTGAAATCCCATTACATGTCATCCCTACGGTGGCTGATCTGCGCCTTCTGCCCCTGAGGTCTCTGCTCTCCTACTTTCTAAAGACACTGAGTCTGTCACTTGTCTCTCCCCTGGTGAATTTGAATCTGAATTTTATTATTACGGTCCCAGACCAGTTCTGGCTCACTTACAATATCAGAAAAATCATAAAACACAACAGGAATACATTGAATTGCAATTGGGTTTAACAGAGACAATTCCGATTTAACGGCAGTTAAAAATATACATTTAGGGGACGCGGGTGGCGCTGTGGGTAAAACCTCAGTGCCTAGGACTTGCTGATCACAAGGTCGGCGGTTTGAATCCCCGCGGCGGGGTGAGCTCCCGTCGTTCAGTCCCAGCTCCTGCCCACCTAGCAGTTCGAAAGCACCCCTAAGTGCAAGTAGATAAATAGGTACCGCTTTATAGCGGGAAGGTAAACGGCGTTTCTGTGTGCGGCGCTGGTGCTGGCTCGCCAGAGCAGCTTCGTCACGTGACCCGGAAGTGTCTCCGGACAGCGCTGGCTCCCGGCCTCTTGAGCGAGATGAGCAAGATGAGCGCGCAACCCTAGAGTTGGACACAACTGGCCCGTACGGGCAGCGGTACCTTTCCCTTTACCTTAAAAATATACATTAAAGCTTGATCACTAAAATATAACCTAAAATTGTCATTTAGAACCTTAATCATTTTGGTAGTACAGCTTGTTCCCTAAGTTTTATGGTAGTCACACAGAATTTGGCCACCTTTAGCGTAATCTCTAGATCCTTGTCCTCTACCAGGAGTTTTAGACATTGGATATGGACCCATTTGGAGATTTTTGTATAACAGGAGTTATACAAAACTGGTGCTTCTTCTTCTTGCTGCTCCTCTCCCATTATTTCCCAGCTTTCCCCCTCTTCAGCCTCGGTGCTATGACCTCCCTCAAACCACTGTTGTAAATCTACACTGTCTTCCTCTTCTCTGGAAGGCTCAGGAGGAGAGGGAGGTGGTCTCCACCATTCCTCCTCCGCTGTCCAGTCCCTGACAGTGTAATACGTTCAAGCCATCCCACCCTGGTGTAACGGCTTGGCTCTCCCACAGAAGCGAGACACCAGCAGTAATCATCTCAGGTTTATTGCTCTGTGTGGCGAGTCCCCCCCCCCAGTGGAAATAAAGACACATGACACAATTATTTAAGGTTAATGGGCTAAATATGGCCACAACTTTATTGGTTACAGGTGACGAGTGGTATTGGCTTAGGCATTGGTTCTAACTGACTATATCCGACTTCAGCCCGTCCTCTTGAAGTCCAGGAAGGGTTAACCACCAGGAGGGGGAGTCCTGCTGATGCACATCAACTAGGAACTCCCCTGGCGTCACCAACTGGGGGCGTGTCTTAGGCCCTCACCTCCCTAGGCTTCGGACAGCCCCCCCCCCCAGAATCCTTTATCGGACTACCCTTCAATATGTGGGGGAGGTGATGGTGCTTTCTCCCCCCTTCATCTACATAACAATACCAATACCAATGCCTAACTGCCAATACCAAGGAAGTTGTGGTGATTTGCTACGAGGTAGGTGAAAAACCAAGTGGCTGGTGCCAATTTGCCAAGTGGAAAAAATTCCTACCAGGCCCCTTAATGGCGACCAACTGAGGTCCATAGCAAGGTTCATGTTTGACTCCAAGTTTGCAGTTGCCAAGTCTAAACTCCACCCCTTCCTCTTCCTCCAACAGGGGGGAAAGCCCTTTCTCTTTCACTCTTTTCCCCGCCTCTCACATACCTTTTGTGGCTTCAAGTTTTTGGGCGGGCTATTCCTGGCTTCCCTTCCCCTGCATCTGAGCTCAAACTGCCAGTCTGTGTATCTCTGCTTGGGCCCTGCTTTCTTTGCCCACTATGCTCAGGGATTAGGTTACCATTGCCATCTGCTGCCTGCTCTCTGTTCTCTGAAGTCAGGCAGCTAGGCTCTCCCTCCTTCCCCCTCACATTCCAGTATTCTTATCTCTCTTTGAGAGCCAGTGTGGTGTAGTGGTTAAGAGTGGTGGACTCGTAATCTGGTGAACTGGGTTCGCTTCCCTGCTCCTCCACATGAAGCTGCTGGGTGACCTTGGGCCAGTCACACTTCTCTGAAGTCTCTCAGCCTCACTCACCTCACAGAGTGTTTGTTGTGGGAGAGGAAGGGAAAGGAGAATGTGAGCCGCTTTGAGACTCCCTAGGGTAGTGATAAAGTGGGATATCAAATCCAAACTCTTCTTCTTCGTCGTCTGTCCTCATTCCCAGCCTCTGTCAGCTCCGGAGCAAAGCTGACACCTGGTGAGCAACTGGATACCCTCCAACATTCCTCAGATGAAAATAAGAACATTCTATTCTACATCAGTGACACCCGCCTCCAATATTTGCACACTGACGATGGAATGCAGGAAAAGGGCAGAGCTGGCCGAGCTGCCCTGACGGATGTTACCAAGAGGAGTCGTAAACAATACCATACCGGCAAATCTCTTGGTTTTATGTGGAAGCCTTAGATCATGGGTAGGCAAACTAAGGCCCGCAGGACGGATCAGGCCGAATTGCCTTCGGGATCCAGTCCATGGACGGTCCAGGAATCATCGCGTGGCTCACCAGCACTCACATTCTTTCCCTCTCTCACACACGGTGGTGGCAGCGGCGCCTCCTTCCTCCCGGCTTCTCCCCACCCTGCCTAGAGGAGGAAGGGGGCTGGGCTTTGTTGGTGCCAGCAGTAGCAGTGCTTGAGTGGCTGCCATTTTAAGCAGCCCCTCTCTGGAGCCCTTTTGCGTGCCACTCATCGCCCGTTCACTGCAGCCACCAGCCCCTGCCACTCCCCACGAATGGAGAACCTTTTTCAGCTTGAAGGCCATATTCCTTCTGGACAACTCTCATTGGCAAGGCATTGGCAGGAGGCAAAACAGGGTAGAACAGCAAAGATGGATGTCACATTTGTGAATTAAGGCTTCCTTCTTCACACTCTCTCTATCCACCATCTACACAAGAAGAAACATGACCAGAGTATGCGGACCTGTTCCATCCTGCTCCTCCCTTGTGTATTTTTTTCTGGATGTTTTGATGAGGATTATGGCATGAGAGAATCCCAGGCCTGAGATTCAACATCCCTGAATTGCACCCACCAGCAGCTGGTCCTCAGGGTGTCTGGCAGATATCATTTATATTTATAATGAATCAATTAATCAATCAATTAATTTATAATGAATGATTTTAGAGTGTTGTTTGTGTTGTACTTTTGTATTGTTTTATTGTTGTTAGCCGCCCTGAGCCCAGCTTCGGCTGGGGAGGGCGGGATATAAATAAAATTTATTATTATTATTATTATTTCCTGCTTCCTGAGATTTCATAATATCAGGAATGAGAAAATATGTTGCCCTCCACATGGAGTGGGGCTACAGCAGCCACCAACTCCAGCCGTCCTGACTAAGGGTAACCTCCAAGTTGGATTGCTTAAATGTGCTCTATGTGGTGCTGCCCTTGAGGTTGGTACAGAAGCATCAGATATGCTGGTCTGGAAGCACCACTGAGGCATTATAACGGAAATAATAAGTAGTCCCACCAAGCTATGTGTCCTTCCCAAGATGTGATGTGGAGAATGAAGAGTGAGGGGATGGCTGTGACCGAAATACTATGGGCAGACAACAGCAGGAGAGGGCTGTGCCCTCCATGACCTCCTTGTGGGATTCCTGGGGGGCATCTGAGGAGGAACATGGTGTTGAAGGCAAGATGCACTTATGCACCAATCCAGCAACTCTCAGATGCATTCCTAGTCTTGTACTGAGGGCAAACCCATTTAAAGCACTGGACCTAAGTTAGTCATGGCCACTGACTTCAAAGGGTCCACTCAGAGTAGAACTAGATTTGGAAACAACCTTTTGCTTGTGTGCAGGTGTGATTGTCATGTCTGTGAGGGAGACAGATTGAAATCAAAAACCGAGATGTCAAAAGTAAAATGCAGCATGAATTTATTGAGAAACAAGATTTTACAATGAATGAATTCTGTTTTGAAGAGGAGAAAATCCAAAGGTTCACAGCCAAAACCACAACAATAGCAGAGAGAGATCATTAAAGCATCTGGTGGGAGAAGGACACAGCAGTTGTTGTTCTTCTGCTGAGTTACAGGGTGTGATTTTGAGACCCACATTTCCAACCTCCTCATCTGTCCTGCTCCTTGCTGCATGCTTGGAAGACTACCAGGGCAGATGGAGTCAACAGAACCAAAGGAGAAATCAAAAATAAACAAATGACATCTCATTGTGCATTGAGCGCGACTCTGGTTTTAGATACTCGGCTTGTACTCTGCTTAGAAATTTCCAGAAGTCTTGCAGGGAATTCAAGATGGTTCTTTCACATGAAGAGGAGGTGGGGAAGGAAGATCTCAGAGGAGGGGAAGGGAAGACAACAGAGTAACAGGGAAAAGAAAATACAAGGCCCAGGACCAGATTTCCCAAGGGAACTCAATGAAGAATGTTAGTTCAACAAATGAGATTTTGGGGACCTTCGATCACAGGCTCAGGCACAAATCCTCAAGGTGGGTTTCCATTGCTGGATGGTTCTACTTTCCAAAAATGACCATGTGGGAATGCCCTTGGCCAAGGACCTCACCAGCCCCATCCTCTGCCTCCACAACAGCCACCTCCATAGCCACCCCAGCCACCTCCGTAGCCACCCCAGCCACCTCCGTAGCCACCCCAGCCACCACCGTAGCCGCCCCAGCCACCACCGTAGCCGCCCCAGCCTCCGCAACAGGGTGCATCACAGGACACAGCACAGGAGTCACGGGCGCAGCTCATGATGGGCCCTGGGATGGTGATGCAGAAAGGGGGCGGCTGGATCCCCACATGGTGAGGGGGGCATTGAGACTCGCAGGTGAAGCCGCAGTGTCCGTAGGTCATCTTTCCTGGAGATAGGAAGGTCTGAAATGGAATGGGTGATTCTGTCAATATCAGGGTCATCTAGTCAACTCCCTGTTCATGGTTGGAAAGCCAGTGCTAGAACACCCCCTGCAGAAATTAAGCCCATTCAATCAAGTCCTGCCCTTTCGCCCACCCTACACCTCTTACTTCAAACTTTGCTTCCTAAATATCCCATTCTTACCAAAACCTACTTCAAAGCAAAGCAAAAACTTTAACTTCAATGCAGAGGCTCAGTTATACTTCCTCAAAGGAGCAGGATTCTGGAGAGGTTGTTCCTCAAAGGAGCTGTTGGAAAATCTGAGCATCGGTGGAGCTTTTTATACTGAATTTGAGGCGGCCAAATGTGCAGGCAATGTCACCGTGTTTGACCCATCCAGAAGCTGTATACCTCCTGTCACCCCAAACAAATGTAATTGTTACCCTGTTTGTTTGTGCTAATTATTTGGTGGCATGACTTAACCAATGCAAGCGGATTCCGCCCTGCACTATCCTTTAATTTTCAAGTCTTTTATGAGCTGTTCCTTTCTTTCTCTCCCCCCTATCTGCAACCCCCACTCCCTAGATTTACTCATTGTGCTCTAGGATTGACTCAAAAGGCTTAGCTAGATTGGTCACAGGATGGATGTTGCTGGAGACAGAAATAGTTCGGGGGGGGCACCTCTTCTTGGGTTTGTGGGTCTGTCTCCTATTCCTGGAAGGATGTCATTTGAGTTGTTTAACTTTACATTTATATCCCATCTTTCCTCCAAGGAACTCATGGTGGCATGCACACTTTCCCCCCTCCCCTTTTTATGTTCATAACAACCCTGTGAGGTAGGCTAGACAGAGCCGTTGTTGCTGTTTAGTCCTTTAGTCATGTCCGACTCTTCATGACCCCATGGACCAGAGCACACCAGCCACTCCTGTCTTCCACTGCCTCCTGCAATTTGGTCAAACTTATGCTGGTAGCTTCGAGGACACTGTCCAACCATCTCGTCCTCTGTCGTCCCCTTCTCCTTGTGCCCTCCATCTTTCCCAACATCAGGGTCTTTTCCAAGGAGTCTTCTCTTCTCATGAGGTGGCCAAAGTATTGGAGCCTCAGATTCAGGATCTGTCCTTCCAGACGCTGGCCCAAATTCCATCCCATTGAGCTTCATGGCTAAATGGAATGTTTGAGCCCAGGATCTCCCAGGTCCTATTCTGACATCAAAACCAATACCCCACCTCTTTCTCTGTGCCATGACAAGGTTTTATTTATTTTAAGATTTAGTGGGGATGTGTTTTATGGATCAGTTTTGTTACTGTAACTGAATTTAAGGAATCCCTGACTGGCTAGGACATCCAAGTGTTTTCTACAAAGAGTTTGGCTGGGCAGCTGTAACCTGAACATAGACACCAGAAATTGACTTGTTCTAAATCCTATACTTTATCCTTACAGATCACTATTGTCTACTCATTTTCTGGCAGTCGAAATAAATTTGAAAAATTGAAAAATTGTCCAGTAGCACCTTAGAGACCAACTAAGTTTGTTGTATTGGGACGCGGGTGGCGCTGTAGGTTAAAGCCTCAGCGCCTAGGGCTTGCCGATCGAAAGGTCGGCGGTTCAAATCCCCGCGGCGGGGTGCGCTCCCGTTGCTCGGTCCCAGCGCCTGCCAACCTAGCAGTTCAAAAGCACGTCAAAGTGCAAGTAGATAAATAGGGACCGCTTTCTAGCGGGAAGGTAAACCGCGTTTCCGTGTGCGGCTCTGGCTCGCCAGAGCAGCGATGTCACGCTGGCCACGTGACCCGGAAGTGTCTTCGGACAGCACTGGCCCCCGGCCTCTTGAGTGAGATGGGCGCACAACCCCAGAGTCTGGCAAGACTGGCCCGTATGGGCAGGGGTACCTTTACCTTTACTTTACTTAAGTTTGTTGTAGGTATAAGCTTTTGTGTGTATGCACACTTCTTTAGATCCACTGGTGCTACTGGACAATTATTTATTTATTTATTTATTTCGACTGCATCAGACCAACATGGCTACCCACCCGAATCTAGAACCACTTTCTGGCAGCAACTCTCCAGGGTTTCAGGCACTCCCAAACTTATCTAGAAATGTCAGGGATTGAACCCAGTTCTTTCTGCATGACACAAAAGCTGCTTGACCACTTTGGTACTTTCTCTAAATATGATTTCTCAAGGTTATGAATAAAGGACTGATTTAGGAAGATGCCTTATCTGAGTCAGATCATTGGTCCATCAAGCCCAGTATTATCTACAGCTGTTCTTCAGGATTTCAAACAATAAGCATGTCCCAGGCCTAAATGGAGATGGGATCAAATCCAGGTTCATGTACTCTACCTCTAATCTATACCAGTTCTCCTATGTCTATTTCTGGATAGTACCTTTGGAAGAAAGAGCCAGATTAGTCTTACACAATGGGTGAAATACAGCTAGGGATGAGTGAACATATGCATTTGTGTTTCTCTTAGTATCTTAGTATTTCTACAGCATTAAGAGGATCAGGACATCAGATTGATCACCCATCTAGTCCAGCATCTTGTTTTCACAGTGCCCAGCCAGGTGACTTGGAAACCTGTAATCAGGACCTGAGTTTAACAGCACACTGTCCCATAGCTGTCAACTTTTCCCTTTTCTTGTGAGGAATCCTATTCGGAATAAGGGAATTTCCCTTTAAAAAAGGGGGAAGTTGACAGTTATGCACTGTCCACCTGAGATTCTCAGCAACTAGTATTCAGAAGCATCTTGCCCCTGACAGAAGAGGTGGAACATAGTCATCTTAGTAGCCACCAATAGCCTTCACCTCTGTCAGGTGGTGGTGTGGTTGCTCGAGAGCAAACAGGCAAGACTCCAACCTGTCTTTTCCAGGCTTTATTATCTGTACACACTATTTTACATTGCAGAGCATCGCAAGTCCGTGTCTGCTCAGTCGCTAGCAGAATCTGGGAGTGGGCAGTCCTTATACCTCCCCCAGCCTAACAGTCGTGTGACCCCCATCCTTCTCCTCCTCTCTCTGCACGCAAACCTACTGTGCAACGTGGGCGCCGGCAAAGGGGGACTTGCCTCCCCTCCCCTTTGCTCAGGCTCGGTGTTGAGGCTCTCCCTAGCATCTTCTGATCTCTGCGCTCCTTCCCCACTGGAGGCGGGGCTTCCCTCCTCGCCAGAGGAAGAACTGCTTCGCAAGATCTTCGGAGGCTCCCTGTAACACAACTGCCCTTCCACCTCTTGCCTCTGAGCTGATATCACTTTCCTGACAACCTCCATGAATTTATCCACTCCTCTTTTAAAGTTATCCAAGTTGGTGGTCCTCACTGCTTCTTGTGGGACTCTATAGTTTAACTATGTGCTGCATGAAGAAATCCCTACATTTAGCTTTCCTGAATCTTCCAGGAAAGTCCTGCCACCATCAGCTCAGTTCTCCACATTTCCACAACATTTAAACAATTTTGGAGAGCTAATGTGGTGTAGTGGTTGGAGTGTCAGACTATAACCTGGGGGACCAGGGTTCACATTGCCACTCAGGTATGAAGCTCACTGGGTAACCTGGGGCTGGTCAACGAATCCCAATCTATCCTAACCACGCAGGGTTGTTGCAGGGATTGAATGAGGAGAGGGGAAACTGTGTGTGTCACCTTGACTTCAATGGAGAAAAATTGCAATAAAAAAAAAAATTCTCATGAAAATTCATCAGAATTTGAGTGCAAAATTGTCCAGGTATACTCATTTTTGCATGCAATTTTGCTTAGTATACACATTTTTGCAAATCCACTTCCCCTAACAATATGTATTTGTGTATGTTATTTTCACCAAAATACTCATTTTTATTCAGGAATGGGCCTAGTTTTAGGAGTTGGAGAACTGCATTGAAAAATTCAGAGAAATGCAAATTTCAAAAATCTATTTCAGATAGTGTGAATTAGGTAAAATTCACCTTTCAGTGCAAACTGAATTCAGTTTCTCTCCCATTCAACTCAGTTGCATCAACTCAGACCAGTGGAAGATGGGTCCTGTAAACAAGCAGAAACAACAACAGCAATGCAATTATTACAGAGGAATATTTCAGGATAAATATGTACCCAGATAAGGCGCCTATAAACAGTGACCCAATTAGCGGATGCATAAAAAAATAGTGTTGCATTTACTTTCCCCGCCTTAATGATGCTGCCAGAGAGTATAGAAATCTCCCATAAACAAACCATGAAACAATCCAAGCATTTGAGCTCATATAAATGTTTGATGACTGTTTATGAAGCTGGTTGAAAGCTTTCATTTAGAAGAAGCCTCGCAGCCCTTCAGCCTCTTTCTGCACTCCCCACTCCCATCGTGCCACTTGGTAAAATGAGTTATTGTCCTTCTGTAAAGCATTGGTAAGCAAACAAATAATTCTGAAGAGTGTCACAGGTCAACAGCAGAGTAGAAGCAGATTTAGGGCAGCGCAACGGGTTCCATTGCACCGGGTGCCAACCCTAGGGGCTGCCGCATGCCATCCAAACAATAATGTAGCAAATTGAGCAGAACAGAAGGCGAGAGGTGGGGGTGCCAATTTTTGGGCTCCCCCAGGGCATCAAAGTCTGCCCCCGAGCAAAACATCTGCTTGGCATTCAGAAGCCCACACATTCAATCCCTGGCATCTCCAGGTTAGGACCAGGAGAGACTCCTGCCTGAAAACCATGCAGAACCACTGCCAGCCAGTGTCAACTATACTGAGCTAGATGGACCAATGGTCTGACTCAGCATATAGCAGCTTCTTACTTACATCAGCCCAACATTCAGCACCTTGAGGACTAGAGTCTTATGTTGTTGTTGTTTAGTCATTTAGTCGTGTCCGCCTCTTCGTGACCCCCCTGGACCAGAGCATGCCAGGCACTCCTGTCTTCCACTGCCTCCCACAGTTTGGTCAAACTCATGCTGGTAGCTTCAAGAACACTGTCCCACCATCTCGTCCTCTGTCGTCCCCTTCTCCTTGTGCCCTCCAGCTTTCCCAACATCAGGGTCTTTTCCAGGGAGTCTTCTCTTCTCATGAGGTGGCCAAAGTCTTGGAGCCTCAGCTTCAGGATCTGTCCTTCCAGTGAGCACTCAGGGCTGATTTCCTTCAGAATGGAGAGGTTTGATCTTCTTGCAGTCCATGGGACTCTCAAGAGTCTCCTCCCGCACCGCAATTCAAAAGCATCAATTCTTTGGCGATCAGCCTTCTTGATGGTCCAGCTCTCACTTCCATACATCACTACTGGGAAAACCATAGCTTGAACTATACAGGCCTTTGTTGGCAAGCTGATATCTCTGCTTTTTAAGAAGCTGTTTAGGTTTATCATCACTTTTCTCCCAAGAACACTACCACCAAATCCTTGAAACTGATGCAGTAGCAGATCAGCAGGTAGCACAAATCCCACAAGCAAGGTGTTATATGCTGCTGGTGGTGGTGGTGATGGTGGTGGTGAGGAAGAAGGAGGAGGAGGAGGAGGAGGAGGAGGAGGAGGAGAACTACTACATATTATTTATACCCTACATATTATTTATACAATTACAGATCAAACATTAAAAACTTCCCTAAACAGGGCTGCCTTCAGATGCCTTCTAAAAGGCAGATAGTTGTTCATCCCCTTGACATCTGGTGGGAGGGCGTTCCACAGGGTGGGTGCCACCACTGAGAAGACCCTCTGCCTGGTTCCCTGTAACTTGGCTTCTTGCAGCGAGGGAACCACCAGAAGATCCTCGGAGCTGGACCTCAGTGCCCTCAAGTAAGTCAGTTGCCAGGTTCTACACCAGAAACAGCCCCCAGACCAACCTCAAGGGTGGTCCCACATATAGCAAACTTCAGTAATAGGAATCTTCATGTGGGTTTCTTGCAGATCAATGGAGAAAAACTGTGGAACAGTGCTACAAATGAATCCATGAAGCCTTTAAATAGACTTATCCATCAGTCAGCAGCCTGATCCGTTCATTCCTGAATGGATAATTAATGCTCTGATTCAGAACAAACTACCACCAGCATATGACCCAGGCAGATCTAGAGGAGCACAACCATTTGGGTCACACTGGGTTGGATTGTGGCTGCCCCTGTTCCGTGGAACAGCAACCCTGTCGAGATAACAACAGATGCCCACTGGATGTACATTTTCCATAAATGGTCGAAGACAGAGCTATTTTTCTAGGAAAAGAGGTGCCAGAACTCACCATGAACACCTCCCTTGTTCTCTTACAATGACAATGGCACCTGCCTAAGAGATGTGGGAACTGAGTTCCAGCACATTCCGGCTAGAAAAAAAGTCCTGGTTGAAGACATTTTTTGTTCCAACAGGCTTTCCCAGGTGGACAAATGGGTCTTTAGCATGAGTGCCCCTTGCTAGTGTTTTAGTCTTGCCTCATCTGAAAGCCAGTGTGGCATAGTAGTTAAAGTGTTAGACCAGGACCTGGGTTCAAATCGCCGTCCAGCCACGAAGCTCAGTGTTTAACCTTGGGCCAGTCACTGCCTCTCAGCTTAGTTTATTTTACAGGGTTGTTGTGTGGATTAAATGAGAACTATGTACATACCACCTTGAAGTCCTGGGAGAAAAAGGTTTGTTATAAATGTGATAGATAAAAGAAATATTATGTGTAAATCACCTTGAGATGGTGATGTAGAAGGCAATCAATCAATTAATCACCATCATCATCACCCCTAATCAGAACCCTTCCAATCTTATTTTGCATTTTAATATTTTTTTAAAAAAAACAAATGCTTTCTTTTACTTGCTCCACCCCTCACAAAAAGGGAAAGGAGACTCCTATGCTAAGTTTGGCAACCCAGATTTGGCGTGGTCTTTCAGCCAAGACGATGTCGTAAGTGCGACTGCCATCACTAATTGCTACTCTCCTAGGATTCCTTTCCCAACCCTTCTTCTTCTTCTTCTTTTACAAGTTCTGCTTCGCTCGTATCTTTTTGTTTAGGGTCCTCTGATGTGGGCAAGCACTGCTCTGGCTTTGGTCTCCACCAACCTGCATTAAATATCAGACTTTTGAACTGCAAACCATAGGCATTTATTGGGTTGGAGAGAGAATCGCAGGTGGGCAGATAATTGCCTAATTATCACAAACAGAGATGCAGCATTTATAGGGTGCTTTCTTTGGAGTGGGGTACCAGAGATCAGCTGCTAATTATATCCTTGCATTGTGGGGAGTGGACTCCCTACCACATCTGCATGTTACCCTGAGATGGTATAAAAGGGGTGGCAGGCTCAGAAGTCTTCAAACGGTAACTTTCCTCACTTCTACATCACTTCTTGAGATTTCCGTCTCTGGATAACCAGGTACGTGTGTGATGGTTTCTTGTTCTTTCTCTTATCCATGTGTTTTTGACTCCAGCTTCCCTCAGCTTCAGCCAGTTGAAAACATCTGCAAGGCAATGTATTGGTGAAAACCGATCTATGCGCTAGGGGCTGCTATCACCTCCATGAACATCTTTCTGGTGCCAAGGTTGGTTTGGTAGCCCTTGGCAACCCACTTTGCATGCAGAAGGTTCCAGGTTCAAATCCTGGAATCTCCTGGGAGAGCTGGGAGAGACTCCATCTCTGAAGGCCTGCAGAGCCACTGGAAATCCACATAGACCACATGGTCCTACATGGACCCATGGACCATAGCTCAGTGGTAGATCTCCTGCTTTGCATAGAGAAAGTCCTAGGTTCAGACCGCAGCTTCTCCAGGTAGGTTTGGGAGATAATCCAGCTTGAAACCCCAGACAGCCCCTGCCAGTCAGTGCAGACAATACTAGATAGACCAATGGTCTGATTCAGTATAGGGTTACCTTCCTTTCTTCCTGTGATAACCCATCACAATGCACATCTTGATGGGAGGAGAGAGAAAGAATCTTCGTGCATTCTATACTATATACCAGGGGTGGCCATCTCCCAAGAGACTGCAATCTACTCACAAAGACTGGCAGTGATCTACCCCCTTTTGGGGGGTTCAGGTCAAAGTTGTTGAGCTTGTCTTAGGGAGGAGGAAAGCCCCATTTTTTAGGAATGCAGGGCAAAAATGTTGAGCACAGAATAGCAAATCGCATGATATTTCAAAAGCATTGGTTAACCATTTGCAACCAGGTTCCAGCTTTATAAAGCCGTTGACAGGTTGGAACCAGTTTATTCGAAGGATTGCCTTGTCCCCTACACCTAACCTGATTTTCTTTCCACACCTGCAAGGAACAACGCTTTCACTGTAGCAACATCTATATCCTCTGGAACTCCCTGCCTAGTAAATATTGGGCAGGCCCTCTCCTGATGTCCTTTTAGACCTATAGAACCTCAATGCATTCCTGTGTTGTGTTTCATCAATGTTCATCCAACATCAGCTTGGTCGCTCTCAATCCATCCCATTTTTACCTACAGCATCCCATTAACCACACTTTCAAATGTTATCATTTCAGATATTTTAGAAGGATGGCTTTTGGAAACTGTGGCTTCACCTGCGAATCCCAATGCCCCCCACACCACGTGCCCATCCAGCCCCCGCCCTTCTGCATCACAGTCCCAGGACCCATCATGTCGTGTGCCAATGATTCGTGTGCGGTTTCCTGCACGGCACCATGCGGCTACGGCTATGGTTACGGTGCAGGCCGTGGTGGCTATGGTGGTGGTTGGGGTGGCTTTGGCCATGGATGGGGTGGCTATGGTGGCTGCTGGTGAGAGCTTTGACCACGACAGAAGGAACATCAATGGATAAAGAAACGACCTCATCAGCAAAGAACTCTGCCAAGTTACATCTGATTCGATCCAGCAACCTATATGAAAGTTGTTGTGGGTCTTCACACCTTCTTTGAAGGCCAGGCTCACAAATGCTTCTTTCTTGAGCAGTGCTTTTTCTTTACATTTTTAAGCTCCTCTTCTACCGTCTCAAGTATTATTGCATGGCATGGTTTCTTGCAAAGGATTCTGGGAACTCTCATTTGACAAGGGCCCTTCCCTCACTGAACCGGGCTTCCCAGAATTCCCTGGGGGTGAGGGAATGTGTTACCAGTTGGTGGTAATGCACCCTCAGTGTGTGCATAAGATACCAACAAGTCCATAGGCTTGATTTGTGTGCCATTTTCCTAGGGAATTCCCCAGGCTCCTTGTTCCATGCGTGCAAATTCACACTTGTGGGATATCATAGCCAAAGGTTCTTGCATTGTCTGTGTCACCCAGAATTTCCTTGGTGTGCTGTAGAAGCTTTCCAAAGGTTTCTATGAGTGGCCGTGCCTATGTACCATGGGGTTGTGTGGCTCATATTCCCATCAGCCCATATTTTATTCCCTGCAAATGCTTCTGTATAGATACACCTCTGGGGACTTATCCTTGTTTGATCAGCGTGAATGAATTGCATACACACAGGGTAGTTCAACCTCCCTTGAATGAGGGATACCTTTCCAAATGTATACCTTTTTGTTCTGTCTGTGAACTTCTTTTCTTCCCCCCTTCTGCAATAAAACTTGTCATGGCATTCATATAGTAGCTGTCTCTTGCTTTTGTCCATTTCTTTGTTGTTTTGGTTCCCATGGTGTACAGTGGTACCTCGGGTTACATACGCTTCAGGTTACAGACTCCGCTAACCCAGAAATAGTACCTCGGGTTAAGAACTTTGCTTCAGGATGAGAACAGAAATCGTGTTCCGGCGGCAGCAGGAGGCCCCATTAGCTAAAGTGGTGCTTCAGGTTAAGAACAGTTTCAGGTTAAGAACGGACCTCCGGAACGAATTGAGTACTTAACCTGAGGTACCACTGTATATTGAATAAACTGGCATTACTTTGGAGTTTGTAATACAGATAGCGGTTCAGAGGCCTTGTTCTGGAGTAGACACCAAAGAAAACATCTCTGGGTAGAAGATGCCACACCTCCTGTGTGGTTCAGAAGTGGATCCAATGAGCTATGGGGTGGGGCACCTGTAGGAAGCAGATTGGGGCCTGGTGAGATAGTGCTTACCTTGGAGAGATGAGATCCCCAGGCTGGTCAGAGGGGAGAACTGTCAGGGACCGTGCTGAGGAGGGCTGCACTGAGGAGGAACAGTGGGAGCCTCCCCCTGCTCCTGCTCCTGAATCTTCCCAGGAGCAGGAGGACAGTATAGATTTGGAACAGTGGTTTGCAGAGGGGCATAGTTCAGAAGGCAGAAGCTGGGAAATACTGGATGGGGAACAGCTAGGAGAAGAAGCACTGGAAGCAGGGCTGGATTTACGCATAAACTAAACAAGCTATAGCTTAGGGCCCCACTCTCTTGGGAAAAACCCCAAAAACCTGGATGTACATTTACAAAATATAAGATGAAAAACAAATAAAATAAAACCTACATACAGCAACAGTGTTTTGTGTTGTGTAGGGTCCTATGATGTAAGTCATGGGCCCCGCCTGCTCACCTGCTCCCTAAAATATCACTGGTTTGCTCTTTTCTATATATAGGGTGCCTACATTCTGTATGGACTTTTCAACAATTACTTTGATATAATACATATTTTGTTATCTGCAAATGGCTTTAGATACCTATTAGGTCCATAAATTACCGCATAGCACATATTCAACACAAAAAACAGTGACAATTTGTTGTTGACAAAGGACAGCTAGACATATAAAGGGCTCCATTAGCTTCAGTAGCTTAGGGCCTCTTCAAACCTAAATCCAGCTCTGACTGGAAGAGAGAGGGTTAACAGATTCACAGTCTTTGGACAGCATTCCTCTCCCCCCAAGGTTGCGAAGAGCTTAGAAAATCTCAGAACAGAAAGCACAGAGGGTACAAGCTCAGATTACAAGACGTAGGAGTGACGTAGACTAATAGGGAAGGAGGGGGTGTGAGCCTTAAATGGGAGCACCGCCATTTCTAGGAGACGTGCTCTTTGTTCTCTCGCTGTAATTATTAAAAATTCTAACTGGTAAGACACTCCTTTCGTTTGATCTTTGTTTTACTGCCACAGGGGAAGGAAGCCAATTCCCCGAAGCCTGACAAGAACATAGTGAAAACAAACAAACAAACAAATTTCTTTCCAGTAGCACCTTAAAGACCAACTAAGTTAGTTCTTGGTATGAGCTTTCGTGTGCATGCACACTTCTTCAGATACACTTGATGGACTTCCATTTCAAGTGTATCTGAAGAAGTGTGCATGCACACGAAAGCTCATACCAAGAACTAACTTAGTTGGTCTTTAAGGTGCTACTGGAAAGAAATTTGTTTGTTTGTTTGTTTTGAGTATGGCAGACCAACACGGCTACCTTTCTGTAACAAGAACATAGTGGTGACTGACACCTTAGGGGAGCAGCCTGATGATGAAGGGGGAGTACAGAGCACATTTCAGGTCTCATGTTAAGCAGAAAATAGTGACCACAGGCCAGATGCAGATGTGAGGACAAAGTGACCTTGTCATGCACCTTCCAAAGTCAGTGCCCCAGTGAGCTTCACACCACTGCTGGTGGCATCACTCCAGGGAACTGAAGGCAGTTTTAAATGGCAGCTTACTAGATATCCAGCACTATTTTGTAGTAAAGGTAGAGGGACCCCTAACCATTAGGCCCAGTCATGGCCAACTCTGGGGTTGCAGTCCTCATCTCGCTTTATTGGCTGAGGGAGCCGGCGTACAGCTTCCGGGTCATGTGGCCAGCAGGACTAAGCTGCTTCTGGCGAACCAGAGCAGCGCACGGAAACGCCGTTTACCTTTCCGCCTGAGCAGTACCTATTTATCTACTTGCACTTTGAGGTGCTTTTGAACTGCTAGGTTGGCAGGAGCAGGGACCGAGCAATGGGAGCTCACCCCGTCGCGGGGATTTGAACCGCCGACCTTGTGAACAGCAAGTCCTGGGCTCTGTGGTTTAACCCACAGCGCCACCCTTGTCCCATCTATTTTGTAGTACCAGGACCCAAATACAGGGTGGACAAGGTGGTTCGGAACAAAAGTCAGTAATGATAGGGCCTCTGACCCTCAGAAACACCCCCCACACACACACACACACAATGCTATGTGCATAACTGTCTCCTATTATTTGTCTCCTTCACTCTGAAATTTTACTCCTTCCACATGACAGGATAAAACCCTGAAACTTCAGGTCAAACTCTGTGATGTTCTGATCCTATCTCATCCCCTCCAACATTTCTCCAATGAAAATAGGGACATCCCATTCCATAATGATTACAATTTGTACCCCCACACTTCTTACTGGATTGCCCCAGCTACTCTGGGCAGCTTCCAACATATATAAAAACATAATAAAACATTATTATTATTTTTTAAAAACCCTTCTCTATACAGGATTGCCTTCAGATGGCCCAGGGGTCAGACAGCTGTGGGCAAGGCAACTAGAGCGAGACCCCATGCCATGAAAAGTCTTGCAGGACAAGGCAGGATTTGCAGGGCTCAGAGTACTTGAGAATTTACCAGCTGGTTGCCAGGTCTTGTGGAGAGCTTTGCAATGGCTACACAAGACCTGGAAACCAGCTTATTGCTGAGTCTTTCCAAAGGCTTCCTGAAAATCAGCTGACAGTCATACTGAGCATTTTGAATGGTGCTTTTGGGGTCATTTGTGCATTTGTCCACATGGTTTGATCTCAAGCCACATGGGCCAAAAAGAGTCACCTGGTGTCACTGCGATGTCAGATGGTGGACAGGTGGATGACGCCACTCATCTGTCAAATTAGCCCTGTGGTGGGTGGGGAAGATAACAATCTGGTCCACTAGTCCAATCCAGTTCCACACCTCTGGTTTATAGACAAGAATCTGAGTCACAAATTGAGCCTGGAAGCAAAATGGCAGTCAGAGCAGTTTGACCATGATGGGTGAAGCATAGACCATATAATTAGACCCAGTTAACAACCATGCTGTGGTGTTGTCCATTAGATGTGTGTGTGTGTGTGTGTCCCTATTGTCCCTCTATCTTCCTCAGCTCCATATCCTATTCCCAGTGATGCATTCTGGGATCAAAGTCCAGGACCCCACACTCAGGGAAGGGGGCAAATAACCACTCTGAGCAGAAGTGGGGGAACATAGACTGAGATGCTGGATCTGGTCTTCCAGACCCTCCAGCTGGCCTTTGTGTCTCTCGCCAGGCTATACCTATCAATACTCTGCTTAGTGCTCTATTCGAGTGGCTTTGCCTGACAAACGAACGAACAAAAACCGAGATCCATCTATCCAAGCATAGTCTACACTGAGTGGCAGTGGTTCTCCATGATTTCAGCCAGGAAGTCTCTTCCAGCCCTATCTGAAGACTGTACGTTGTGAGAATTGTGCATATTGTGCAGAATTAAATCCAAAAAGAAATGTTTGTTAAATTTGCACTAAGCTGGTGCTAAATTTTCCTGACCACTTTGATCCTCACATGGCCAATGCCTCTCAGCCTAACAGGGGTTTTGTTTGTTTTGTTTGTTTTTTTGTAGGGATTAAAAGAGGATAAACCATGCAGGCCATCTTAGCAAAGATGTGAAAATGATGTTAGCTGAATTTAATGTAGGGAAAAGGGGGAAATTAGGGAAACTAAAATCAGTGGCTTCCCATCAACTCTTCCCTGCAGCTAATATTCATATGATTCATCCATTCATGACATGTCAGTGTTATGGATGGATGAATCAATCATGAGAATGTCAGAACAGCCAGGACACCGCCAGGCTCATGTTCTTCCAAGCCAGCTACAAAGTTGACTCTTCTCTGTCATAACTGCCTCCAGGGTATCTTTCAGCATGGTGAGCTCATTGTGCTTCTGTTTTCTGCATTTTATAAAGGGAGGTGGGATCGTAGTCTTCTCAGGGACATCCCATCCATGAGACAGACAGAGGCCCCTTGCCACTGCTGGAAAAACAAAGAGAAGCGGCAACGTCTGGTGAGATCTTGTGAGAGGCCCACAAAATTGTGCTGAGGCCTCCAGAGGTCTCATGTGACCTTTCTGAGACCCTGGTAAGCTAGGCGGAAGTGAGGGAGGTGTCATGTTTACCGGGACAGTCACATGAGACCTTCAGAGGCCTCTGCATGCTCTCACAAGATCTTACAGGGCTCTTGCTAGATCTTGCTGGAACCCTCAGCAGTGTGACCCAGTAAGCGAGGCTTTGGTGGGGTGGGGGCAAGGCGGGTGGGTGGGTGGTACATGACACATGCACAGAGTGGCACCTTCCCATCTCCTCTCAGGTGGTGAAATGGGATGGGCCGCCCGATTCTTCTTAAGAGATGCTGTCACAGTCCGGGTTACAGGCAGTTGGAGTCCCAGCTTGGTACGTCAGGACTGGGGTAGAGGTTGTGAAGCAGGAATCAGCAGTCCAGGGTCAGCAAGCCAAGAGTCCACGAATCAGGAAACCAGGAGTCAGGAAGCCAAGAGTCTGAGGGTCAGGAAACCAGGAGTCAGCAAGCCAAGAGTCTGAGAGTCAAGAAACCAGGAGTCAGGAAGCCAAGAGTCCAAGGGTCAGGAAACCAGGAGTCAGGAAGCCAAGAGTCTGAGAGTCAAGAAACCAGGAGTCAGGAAGCCAAGAGTCTGAGGGTCAGGAAACCAGGAATCAGGAAGCTCAAGAGTCTGAGGGTCAAGAAATCAGGAGTCAGGGAGCCAAAGCACAGCTAGGTGGGTAGTGTGTTGCTATGGCAAAGAGCCAGAGGGAACTGCTGGTCTTATATACCCCTCCCAGCCCTTGCCACCAGGTGATACGAGTCTTCTGTCAAGCCTCACCTGTGTGGCCATACCTTGCCCTTCCAGGCCAAACTCAGGAAGGCCCCAGTCCTGTGAGGACCTACCAGTCACAGGGCCTGGCTCCTGCACATGATCCTGACAGAGAGAGAGAGAGAGAGAGAGAGAGAGAGAGAGAGAGAGAGAGAGAGAGAGAGAGAAGCTGATGCTATCTTTGTTCTGCTGATGAGTCACATGAATTATAACCTGTCCTGCTTCAGGACATGCTTTTCATCAACCTCAGGACTGACATGAGCTGCATGTTAAAAGCAAAATGCTGGATGACAGCAGCCCTACTGGTTACCTTAAGGTGGGGGAACCTTGAGCAGGTGTAGTGGGAATTAAAGTATATACTTGGATAGATTACCTACATGTGAAGCGATGTAAAAAATAACGTGTGAAAGGATGTTGTTAGAAGAATCTGCTTACTCTGAGTGTATATTAGAATGTGTTAAGAAAGTTTGTACAGGAAAAGGCCAGCCTTGAGCTAGCCTGGTAGAGAATATACACCCTCTCCCTCTCACTGAATCAGACATCCAGCTCTGAAAATGCAGGCATGCTTTTCCTCCGAGAATGTGACTTAATTTCTATGCATGTGCAAAGCTGAGCCAAAGAATGCCTTCATATAAACCTGTGTATTTTATAGGCCTGTAGACTCCACTTTTGTGAGTTTCTCTGAAACCACTGTTGTTCTGACCAAGTAAACTCTTCTCAGACACCACAGTGACACTTTTATTGAGGAAATCCACCACACCTCGTTCTGTCTAATGAACGTTTTCCTGTGAGGAACCTTCACATCTCTCTTTTGATCAACTTCTGTGGTCCCAGATCTTAACCACTTTGATCACTCCACTTCAGGAGTTTCTTCACCAGCCTTCAGCCCCACACTCACTGTCTCGTAGTGATGAGATTAGGACAAACCCAATTGGCACTTCCATTACAGAGAAATATCACTTCCCCTCTACTTTTAAACAGCCATTGGTGCCATCAAGACACCAGCAGCCATTGTACAAATTCCCACTGACCTCTTAGACATATTATAGAATCGTAGAATATTAAAGCTGGATTGTCTAGTCCAACCTCCTGCAATGCAGGAATCTCAGCTAAAGCGTTCATGACAAATCACCATTTAACCTCTGCTTTCAAACTTCCAAGGAAGGAGACTCCACAACCTCCCGAGTTCCACGGTCAAACAGACCTTACCATCAGAAAGTTCTTTCTGATGTTTAGTCAGAATCTCCTTCCTTGTAACTTGAAGAGGTTGGTTCAAGTCCATCCCTCCAGAGCAGGAGAAAACAAGCTTGCTCCTTCCTCCATGGGACAGCCCTTGAGTGATTTGAAGATGGCTCTCATATTTCCTCTCAGTCTCCTCTTTTCCAGGCTAAATAGGCTTGGCTTCATTTATCATCTTGGTTGCCTTCCTTTGCACACCTTCCAGCTTGTCAACGTCCTTCTTAAATTGTGACACCCAGAACTGGACACAGTTTTCCAGGTATGGTCTGACCAAGGCAGAATAGAGTGGTACCATGACTTCCCTTGATCTGGACACTATAGTTCTGTTGATGCAGCCTAGAATACTATTAGTTGTTGTTGTTGTTTTGCTGTTTCATCACACTTTTGGCTCATGTTCAGCTTGTGGTCCACCAAGACCCCTAGATCCTTTTCACATGTACTGCTGGTAAGCCAGGTGTCCCCCATCTGGTGCATCTGGTTCTTCCTGCCTAAGTGCAGAACTTTACATTTGTCCCCATTGGAATGTATGCCCAGCAACCAACATGTTGCACACTAAAGGAAACAAGAAAGGACTAGCATGCTGTGCAGAGTCAAGTCTATGGAGTCAGCGGAGATGAACTCTGAGATCATTTTCAGCTTTGTGATTATATGAATATATGTGATCTTGGAGTGCAAATTGTCACTACCTTAATAACAGCTCCTATACCAGTTGTTTTGTTTCTTTAACTAAGGTAATACAAAGCTCAGTTTTAAATGATATTGAAATCATAGACCATTCTGTCAATCCCTAACAACCTCTCAGACCTATTTGCATGCTAAGGAACAACAAAAGGCGCATTAAGGAAAGGAACAAGAATTAGTCACAGGAACAAGCCTGAATGGCATGGCCTATGCAATCCCGTCCAAATCTTACAATTCTATTGATAAATGTGGTTGTGGGTTTGTTTCCTTTGCAGCACTTCTTGCTACTATTTAGCTATTACCCCATACACCAGCAAAATCAAAACCAGAACACAGGTGATATGAAGCACATTTTTTTTTAATGATATTGAAAGCATATGCACAGAGTGTCAGAACAAGTTGAGACATAAAGGAAGATCTAGATGCAACCATGGTTTGTATCTGAAGAACAGCATAGTCAAGAGAATTTTCAAAATAATAATGGAGGGTAATGGAGTGTGGAGACCTGGATTTCAGAGGTGCTCAGAGAAGCCACGATCAACCTCATTTGGAGATCGTGCGCGCTCATTGTCTCTGAGAACCAGGCCCAGAAGCTCAGCTGCAGAACTTTGTCAAAAATTCATTGCCGGGTCATTTCTTGGGTTTCTATGGGCTCCGTCTGGCCTCGGTCTGGGCAGGATCTTACCAACAGCACCCACGGCCACCCCAGCCTCCGTATCCACCCCAGCCCCCACGGCCGCCCCAGCCGCCATAGCCCCCATAGCCGCCACAACATCCACGGCCACCCCAGCCCCCATATCCACCCCAGCCCCCTTGGCCTCCCCAGCCACCGTAACCCCCATAGCTTCCATAGCCACAGCAAGGTGCATCAGTTGACACAGCGCATGAATCATCGGCACAGCTCATGATGGGTCCCGGGACAGTGATGCAGAAGGGGGGAGGCTGGATCCACACATGGTGCGGGGGGCACTGCGATTCGCATGTGAAGCCGCAGTGTCCGTAGCCGAAAGTCATCTTTCTGCAATGAGTCGGGGTCTGAAAGAGCAAGCGAGGGAGTCCGGTTAACCAAAAGGCAAGGAACACAACAGAGACTAGATGCAGAATGTTCTCACATCATTAGATTTGAGGCTGAATGAAGGGAACCTACGAACTCAGCCTGGGTGGAAGACTCTTCGGTTTTGACTTCAGAGCAGAAGCAATGAAGTTGAGACTGGTCTGAATAATAGCTAGAATCCAAGGGTTGTATAAAAATAAATTCTTCTCTGAGTAGGCCCACTGGGACCAATGCACCTCCAGTGAAGCAACATCTACTACCTTCCGAGGTAGTTAGCTGTGTCCATTGTTTAAATGGGTCACCTCTGGGTAGGACAACTCATGACATCCAGACCCATCTTGTGGGCCAGCAGAGAACAAATGTTCAGTGCTGTCTATGTGACAACCCTTCAGATGTTACCATGTTCCACCTACCAACCTCCTGTTCTCCTCTTCCAGTGAAACAAACCCAGTCACTTCAAGCTTTCCTCATGGTTCTCCAGAACTTCAGTGATCTCCCTTGCACTTTTCTGTACCCATTTGAACTTGTTTTTATATTTAATTAAAAGGAAATAATTCCAGCTCACCTGTTCTCCGAGAGCAGAAGACGAGAGATGATGTGGTTGAATGCTGGAAGAGCAACTGATGGAGGGACTGCTTGATGGGAGCCCTTTTTATACCGTGAGGAAGCCAGCGCAGGAATGCTCTCTAGGGTTTATGCAATTATTTACCAGCTAAGATTTGTTGGCTGTAAGCTCTGATCTTCGGGTTATAATTGCTAGGTGACAATGAGCTTGCTTTGCCGCCGGGTCTGCCATTATTTCCAAATTAGAGGCACTTCTCTCCTTGTAGGACCCTTTAATTTCATGTGATGTCACAATCACCCTCTTTGGACACGCAGAACAGCCTTGCAGTTTTATTTGATGATGGCTCAATGACCTTGATGGCTGGTGCCTACTAGCAACTGGAAACATCTGACATTCTTTTTTAAAAATATTTAATTGGATTGTTTTATTGCATATTTTAATTACAGTTTAATCTGGTCTGGTCCCCTCCTTGTGTCCTTTAAAAAAAATATAATTATTCAGCAATTTCAACATAACAAATTATCAAATCAATAATCAAATACATTCCCCCCCCTTTTCCCACCCCCCTTCCATCCCTCACTTCCCCCCACCACCAGGGAATTCCCTCAGCTCCACTCTCTCATTTCTCTGCACATATTATTCTCTGCGTATTATAAAATTGTACATATCCTGGCATTCTTGGGTGGCGGTTGTAAATGAAGTTTGGCGGTTGCAAAATAGTCTACAAAGCAGATGGGAGCATGAGTACTGCAACAGCCTAGCAAGAACAGCTGAATCATAGAATTTCATTATTTATTGCATCTTTCTTCTCCAGCGAGCTGAAGGTGAGGTACATGGCTGTCCTCTTTCTCATTTACCACATTTTTCGCTCTATAAGACGCACCAGACCATAAGACGCACCTAGTCTTTGGAAGAGGAAAACAAGAAAAAAAATATTCTGAATTCCGGAACCCAGGACAGCCAGCGGGATCACAGCGCAGCGATCCCGCTGGCTGTCCTGGCTTATGGGATAGCCACGCGCAGCCTCTCCCGGGCGAGGGGAGCCTTCATCCCCTGCCCAGGAGAGGCTGCGCGCGGCTATGGCTCCCCCAAGAGCCGCGCTCCCTTTAAAGAGTGCGCGGAGTGGGCTTTTCCCCGAGGAGGGAGAAGGGCAGCCCCCAAGAGCCACACACATGCTCCACACGGCTCTTTAAAGGAAGTGCTGAGCACAGCCTTCCACCTGCATTCGCTCCATAAGACGCACATACACTTCCCCCTACTTTTTAGGAGGGGGAAAGTGTGTATTTCAGAGCAAAAAATACGGTAATCCCTTTTCTTTCTCGTTTAATCCCCACAACTACGCAACAATTTTAGTGTATTTTTGGTTTCTATGGAAGCCGCCCAGAGTGGCTGGGGAGGCCCAGCCAGATGGGTGGGGTATAAATAATAAATTATTATTATTATTATTATTATTATTATTATTATTATTATTATTACAAGGGGTTCGATTGGGAATTTGAACCCTGGTCCCTCCCTGGTCTCAGCCTGACACTCTAACCACAACACCAACTTGAGATCATGAAATGAACAGATTTGACCATTCCTACAGGGACGTGGGTGGCGCTGTGGTCTAAACCACAGAATCTAGGGCTTGCTGATCAGAAGGTTGGCGGTTCGAATCCCAGCGACGGGGTAAGCTTCCATCGTCGCTCTGTCCCTACTCCTGCCAACCTAGCAGTTCGAAAGCATAGTGCAAGTAGATAAATAGGTACCGCTCCGGCGGGAAGGTAAACGGTGTTTCCGTGCACTGCTCTGATTCACCAGAAGTGGCTTAGTCATGCTGGCCACATGACCTGGAAGCTGTATGCCGGCTCCCTCGGCCAATAAAGCGAGATAGCACCGCAACCCCAGAGTCATCAACGACTGGACTTAACTGTCAGGGGTCCTTTACCTTTTTCGGATTTTTTACTAGCAGCATGTTGTTGTTTTTCTAGGGGTACTCAAGCGTACGCAGTGCCGGCACTGTGGGGTTTTTTTCTAGAAGGAAAACCCTGCCTACTAGAACAAATCTATATGCCCAAGGTCACTTGAAAGTTATAGATTTAGGACAGTCAACATGAGAGGAATGTGGCTGCGATTAATCATGGGTCAAAACTGCATGCAATTATGTGCACAGGAAAAATAAAATAAACCCACATCCTTGTGATTCCAACTAAAAGGCTGGCATCCATTTCTGAGCTCGTATAATGACGCAAATTGCAGACCTGAGCCAGTTTGGTGGACACCCCCACAAACAACGCTCTTAATCAGCGATGCTAAATGCCCCAAGAAGAGCAACGTACATCACAACAATGATGCATATTAAACATTAATGGCTGTTTGTGAAGCCTTCCGGAGAAAGCCTCCATTGGGAGGTGGCTTTGCAACACTTCATGTCTTCCACACACGGGCATCATTGTCCTTGTTTAAGATGCAGGTGCACAAGGGCTTGTGGAAGGGTGGTTTTGGGCTCACATTCGCCTTGGGTTGAGGACATGACCCTAAGCTACAGATGGGCAGATCAGCTCATTTCCATTCTGTGTCGCTTTTGCATGTGTTCCACTCCATGCTGGCTTCTGCACGTGCTCAGAGCCCACTCTGCAGATTGTTTTACTTACTAACTAACTTACTTGTTTTCTTTCTTTCTTTCTTTCAATATTCTGAATCTCAGAAGCCAGGACAGCCAGCGGGATCGCAGCGCAGCGATCCTGCTGGCTGTCCTGGCTTATGGGATAGCTGTGCACAGTCTCTTCCGGGCAGGGGATGAAGGCTCCCCTTCCCCAGGAGAGGCTGGGCATGGCTAAGGCTCCCCCAAGAGCCACACTCACTTTAAAGAGCACGCTGAGTGTGTGTGCAGCTCTTGGGGGCTTTTCCCCAAGGAGGACACACAGCCCAGAACATGCACATCTCACTTTTGTGCCGGAACATGTTGGAGGGTATGGTGGCACCATTCACATAACAGAATCTACCACAGAGATGTTAACATTTTCAAAAGTAAGGGGTCTGTGGCTTGACTTAGCTAATTGGGAGTCACTGATGTAAACATATGCATATATATTGGGGCACATGGCTAAGGTGCAGATTGGAGGTGTGAGAATTGGGAAAGGTCATTAGACAAATTGCTGGTGCAGCTGCATTTTGCATGTTCTGTTCTATTCTGTTGCCTCCCCTTGAACAGGATATTGTAGAGGAAGAAAAGTGGCATGGTACGACTTCAAATGTATAGTGCATTCAAAATTAAAACAAGACATATTATCCAAAAACATATCATCCTTCCCCCCACCCCCCATTTTTCTTCCCTCTCCCCACCCTCCCACACAACCCCCCCCCGACTTCCCTCAGTTCCAGTCTTTGGTTTCTCTGAGACTGCTGTTTTCTGCATGTTACAAAGTTGTATAGATCCTCAAACTATTTAGCTGATTATTATTGTCAGAGCTGCCCGAGGTCCCTGCTCACAAAGGACCAACGCCGGTTCGTTGTTATGTACGAAAGTCTTTATTGAAGTTCAGTTTCGCTTTCACAGCCGCAGCGTGCAGCTCTACGTCTCAAACTCTAGACCGCTGAAGCTCCATCTGAATCTCCTCCCCCCAGACACCAGTTTAAGACTCTAGCCTTGCTCCACCTCTTCCTCTGCTCTTTCCTCCTCTGGTTCCGCCTGTCCGTCGGGGTCTCGCCCTTCCTAGACTCTTCTGACGCTGAGTCCCCTGAGTCTTCCCCCTGCCTCCGGTGGGCTTTAGGACCTGGTTCCCAATCCGGGTTTTCTGCTGTCCCGCGCGCCTGTACATTCGAACTTGGCGCGCGCGCCCAGCCGGCAACCTTCCTCCTGACCGTTACACTGCTCCTGTCACTGCTTCCCCCTTCGGGGAGGCTAGCTGGAACTGACCTCCCCTCCGTTCCCCCACTCTCCGATAGAGGCGTGGTCAGCCCTGACTCATCTTCTCTCCCCGCTGGAGGAGACGCTGGTCCTGACACATGGGACTCTTCCCCCCCACTACGCTCTGGTGGGGAAGCTGGTCCTGATCTCCCGCTGCTGCTTTGGGAGTCCCCGCTGGCCCCTTGTTTCTGGTGCGTCCCCCCTGGGACCCCCCTTGCCCTGACCATCGGCGTCCCCTTCTGGGAATCTTCTGATTCACTGGAGAAGCTCACGGAATCTCTCGGGTCACTGTCATACTCCCCTACGCTGCCCTCAGATTCTTCCCCTTCGCTCTCCATTTCCTCTCTCCCCTGTGCTTCTGCTCCAGAGCCCCTGACAATTATCAATAAAAAGTTTGTGAATGTTTATTCAAAACCTGCCAAGGAGTCCAGTTCACTTTGTTGTGTCTTCAGATACTTTGTGAAAGGTTCCCATTCATCTTTAAAGTCACAGTTATCCTTGTCCTGTAGCTCATGTGTCAATTTTGCCGGTTCTGCATAGTCCGTCAATTTTTCTTGCCGTGATTCTTTAGTTGGGGTTTCTACAGTCTTCCATCCTTGCGCTACCAGATGGGACCTTAATTTCAATGGGTTGTATCCAATGTTAATCCTGCTCAGAGGAGACCTGTTAAAAAGGAAGGACATGACTAATTTTGGCCCATTACTTTCAACAGGTCTTCCATGAGTAGAACTCAGATGGATACAACCCAATAGATCTACTCTGGGTATTTCTAACATTACTTGAGACTCCAAATCTGGAAGAAGTGTCAGGTGAAGGATCAGATCAGTGGTACTTTGGTAACAAGGTATGGACATCCAGGGGATTCAACCATGATGGCTCGGCTCGGCTTACACAGTTGGAGGCACAAATGCTTCTGAACACCAGTTGCTGGAAACCACAGGAGGGGAGAGTTGTTCTTGTGCTTGAATCCTGATTGTGGGCTTCCCATGGGAGCATCTGGTTGGCCACTGTGAGAACAGGGTGCTGGATTAGATGGGTCAATGGCTTAGATCCTTCTGACCACCAGGCCAAAGTTCAGGTAAGGAGAATTCCACAAGCACCCCAACGCTTCTTGAAATTACACCTTTGTGTAAGCCACAATTGCATCGCACGTTCAGTCCATTTATGGCACATCTCCCTTTGCTTGAGGAGACCAGAAAGCATCCTTGGCATCTCCCAAACTGCAGCGTCAGAGCAATTGCAGTGATTTGGGTGTGATCCCTGCCATAATCTCAAAGTCAGCAATCAATTTGAACTTGGATCTGCCCACAGGGTGTGTCACACCCACAAGGGTGCCCTAGGAGGAGAGTATAAAAAGAGCTCTCCATCCAGGACCTAACCATCAGCTTCTCCTCACTCAGGAAAGAGCATCTTGTGGCATCTTCTTCTTGGAAGACCAGGTATGTTCCGATCTAATCCAGTTGCCTTATAGATAGGAAGCTGCCTTAGACCCGTATTGTCTCAGTATTGTCTGCTTTGAAGGGCAGTGGCTGTCTAGGGTCTGGGGAAGAAGTATCTCTCAGTCCAACCTAGAGGTGTCAGGGATTGAATCTGGTGCCCTCTGTATGCAAAAGAGATGTTGTATCACTGAGCTATGACCCCGTCCCCAAGATAGAGGGCGCCATTAATACCATCAAGCCAAGAATGAGCTCAGAAGAAGGCAGGAGGAGCCAGAGGTCAGGCGGAAGCGATCTCATGGTTATGCTGATCCCTAGAATCAGACTTGGCTGGTGCCCATTGGGACTGGTGAGACAAAAGGCAGGGAGCCCAACAGTAGGTGGTGCTAGAACCCATGACAGGCAAAGCCAGCTCATCCTCGCTTTCTCCCACACCTCTTCCCATAGAGTTCTACGAAGGCAACACTCGGCCTGAGAGGCAGGATGCTGACAACCAAAGTCACCCCCTGGCCTGGCTGTTGTCAGAAAGTAGTCAGGATGGCGAGGGATGGCTGAGTGGAGACAGAGATGGATAATAATAATAATAATAATAATAATAATAATAATAATAATAATATTAATAATATTATTATTATTATTATTATTATTATTATTTATACCCCGCCCATCTGGCCCTAATGGAACCTAAGTGTGGACCATTGATCCCAGTGGGCCTACTCTGAGTAGAAATTCATTTTCTACAACTCTCAGTTTCTAGCTGTTATTTAGACCAGTTTCAACTTCATTGCGACTGCTACAAAGTCAAAATGGAGGACTCTGCTACCCAGTGTGGGTTCACAGCTTTCCTTCATGTAGCCTAAAAAGTAATGACTTGAGAATTTTGTGCGTCTAGTCTCTGTTTGCCTTTTGGTTAACCGGACTCCCTCACTTGCTCTTTCAGACCCCGACTCATTGCAGAAAGATGACTTTCGGCTACGGACACTGCGGCTTCACTTGCGAATCGCAATGCCCCCCGCACCACGTGTTCATCCAGCCTCCCCCCTTCTGCATCACTGTCCCAGGACCCGTCATGAGCTGCGCTGACGATTCATGCGCTGTGTCAACTGATGCACCTTGCTGTGGCTATGGAGGCTATGGCGGCTATGGCGGCTATGGGGGCTATGGCAGCTATGGGGGCTATGGCAGCTATGGTGGCTGGGGAGGCCATGGGGGCTGGGGTAGCCGTGGATCTTGTGGCGGCTATGGTGGCTACGGCGGCTGGGGTGGCCGTGGCTATGGCAGCTGGGGTGGTTCTGGAAGCTGGGGTGGCCGTGGGTGCCGTTCTGGCTGCTGGGGGTGGTGAGATTCTGCTTAGACCAAGGCCAGACGGACCCCCTAGAAACCCAAGAAATGACCCAGCAATGGACTTTGGACAAAAGTTCTGCAGCTGAGCTTCTGAGCCTGGTTCTCAGAAACGACGAGCGCGCACGATCCCCGGATGAGGTTGATCGTGGCCGCCCTGAATGCACCTGAAATCCAGGTCTCCACACTTCCTTATCATGTCTATGCTCCATTTTCCCCCAATCTTGAGTGTCTGCTATGTTCTTCTTCAAATGCAAACCATGGTTACTTCTTGATTTTCCTTTATGTCTCTGACACTATCTGTATATGCCTTCTAGATCATTAAACAAAATGTGCTTCATATGACCTGTGTTCTGGTTTTGTTTTCACTAGTACGGAATCTCTCATTAAGACAGTAATTTATCCTCCACATTAGTGGGAAGAAATGCACAGTCCCACATTTTTTTTCATAGGATCATGGAGCTGAAAGGGATCTCATAGGTACCTACACTTTAAAGCCCATTGTGGCTTAGGGCCCTCGTATCTACGGGACCGCCTCTCCTGGTATTCCCCGCAGAGGACCTTAAGGTCCATGAATAATCATAGTTTAGAGGTCCTGGGCTCTAAGGAAGTCAGATTCTCCTCCACCAGGGCCAGGGCCATCTCAGTGATGGCTCTGACCTGGTGGAATGCTCTGTCCCATGAGACCAGGGCCCTGATGGATTTAACATTGGCTGTGGGGAGGACTCCAGGGCCTGCTCCCTTCCAGGGCCTTTTCCAACTGGCCCAGGGGGCATGGCCTAGACCCTTATTTGGAACAAACTTTTGGGGAAGTGTGGGAAGTGTTCTGCCATTGCTTCCCTGTTCCAGGTGGTTAATGTGTTTTAAAATGTCCTCAAGCAGTCGGTGGCAATTTAAATTTTTATTTCTTTTTTTCCTTTTTTCCTTTGTTCGGGGTGGGTGGTTGGGATGGATATTTGGTTGGGGATTAATTTTAGTATAATTGATATGTTTATGTTTTTTGTTGTTTTATTGGTTCTGTATAGTTTGTGTTTTGTTTTTAAGGGGCGGGATCAGGGCTGCCTGAGAGTGGGGCCCCAGTCAACACGATGGCTGGGACAAGTTCCACAGGGGGGGAAGCACTGGGACATCCGATCTCGGTGATCATGGGCAGGAGGCGGAGTTACGCTAAGACCAGACCATGTCATTACCGAGGAGGCAGGTTTAGTCGTCGTTTGAAGACTATCCCTGCCTCCAGGTCTGGCCTTGACCAGATGGATACTGGAATCAACAGGGGAAACCCACATGACCTGAAGGTGTTGCTGTGTAATGCCAGGTCAATGATGAATAAAACCACTGCCATCCACGACCTGATTGTGGATAGAGGATTTGACCTGGCATGTGTGATAGAGACCTGGTTGGAGGAAGCAGATGGGCCTGTCCTTGCCGCTGCTTGCCCACCAGGTTTCTCTTACACACAGCAACCCAGGTCATGTGGGCGGGGAGGGGGGGTTGCAGTGATTTTTAGGAAGTCATTAGCTTGCATCAGGCCTCCTACTGGGAAGACCCAGTTTTCTGAGTGCATGTTCTGGAAGTTGGGCAATAGGGGCAGTACAGGATTCCTTTTGGTGTGCCGACCTCCCCACTGCACCAAGGATTCCTTGTCCGAGCTGCTTCAGGTCGTGGTGGATGTTCTCCTGGAGACACCTAGTTTGGCTGTCCTAGGGGATTTTAACATCCATGCCGACACGACCTTACGAGGGGCCGCTCAGGACTTCGTGGAAAGCATGGCCTCCATGGGGCTGTCCCTGAATAAGTTTGGCCCAACTCATAGTCATGGACATGCCTTAGACCTGGTGTTCACCTCTAGTGACGTGGGTGATCTGACACTAAGTAAAAGTGAAACAAAAGAAGTGCCATGGTCAGATCACTTCCTGGTGCAACTGGACTTCTCTGCGACCCTTCCCCTCTGCAGGGAGGTGGGACCAATTCGGATGGTCTGCCCCCGCCACTTAATGGATCCAAATGGTTTCCAGAGAGTGGTAGGGGATGCTTTATCCCATGTTGATGGCCTTTCAGCTGATTCCCTGGTGGCCCGCTGGAATGCGGAGTTAACCAGGGCTATCGACTGTCTGGCTCCCAAGCAGCCTCTCCGATTGCATGGAGTCCGAACAGCCCCATGGTTTTCTTCGGAGCTGAGGGTGATGAAACAATCGCTGAGTTTCGGTGGCAGAAAACTCACTCCGAATCTGACCGGAAACAGGTTAGAGCTCAACGTCGAGCCTACCAAGTGGCGATAGCGACGGCAAAGAAGACTTTTTTCTCCGCCTCTATTGCATCTGCAGAAAATAGTAGCAGGAGACTCTTTCAGGTGGTCCACAATTTAACGGAACCACCTTTACCACCGGGGCCTTGTAAAGACCCCAAGATCTCCTGCAACGATTTTGCAAAATTCTTTGCAGATAAAATCACTCATATTCAGAAGGAGCTAGACACCACTGTGGGAGTGGGGCTGGGGCGGGAGAGTGCTAGAGCCCTGTCTGGTCAAGTTGCATGGAATCAATTTCCATCCGTTACCCCCGAGGATGTGGACAGGCTGCTTGGACACGTGAAACCAACCACCTGTCTCCTTGATCCTTGCCCATCCTGGCTAATAAAAGCAAGCCGGGAAAGGCTGGGCGATGGGCTCTGCAGGGTGGTGAATGCTTCCCTCTGTGAGGGAACATTCCCAGATCCGCTGAAAGAGGCGGTTATTAAACCGCTTCTTAAAAAACCATCTTTAGACCCGGCCAGTATGGCCAACTATTGCCCAGTCTCAAATCTTCCGTTCTTGGGCAAGGTGATTGAGTGAGTGGTTGCTGAACAACTCTAGGCACGCCTGGAGGATGCAGACCATTTGGATCGCTTCCAATCGGGATTCAGGCCTCATCATGGGACTGAAACTGCCTTGGTTGCGCTGGTTGATGATCTCCGGCAGGCTAGGGACAAACGTGAGAGTTGTTTCCTAGTTCTGCTGGATCTCTCAGCAGCCTTTGTTTTTGTTTTTTTTAAAGATATTTATTGAAGTTTTCTGAAAAGACAATGATTACAAAACAGAAAAAATACAGAAAAAACATAAAAAAACAAAAAAGAATACAGAACACTGCACAAATACATAAAAAGTGGTGAATAAAAAGAAAATACAAGACAAAAAAAGTAATTAAAAACAAATCAATTTTTCAAATTTTGGAATTTTCTTTAGCCTGTTTCCCTGACCTCCTCACACCTCCCTTTTTTGTATTCCCATTCACATAGTTAAATCAGCAAATCCTTACCCTCTTTCTTTTAACTTAACTCAATATCTCAACATGTTATAACTTTATATTTTCATCCATTATCAATCCATTTTTACATATTCTTATTAACCTTGTTGCTAAGGCCACTTGATTTCAAACCAGCATCATTTTAGCATTCCTTAATTTTACAATGTTTCTGCAAATAGTCTTTAAATTTCTTCCAATCTTCTTCCACCAACTCTTCTCCCTGGTCTCGGATTCTGCCAGTCATTTCCGCCAACTCCATATAGTCCATCACTTTCATCTGCCATTCTTCCAGAGTGGGTAAATCTTGTGTCTTCCAGTACCTCGCGATGAGTATTCTTGCTGCTGTTGTGGCATACATAAAAAATGTTCTATCCTTCTTTGGCACCAATTGGCCGACCATGCCCAGGAGGAAGGCCTCTGGTTTCTTCAAGAAGGTATATTTAAATACCTTTTTCATTTCATTATATATAATCTCCCAGAAAGCCTTTATCCTTGGGCACGTCCACCAAAGGTGAAAGAATGTGCCTTCATTTTCTTTACATTTCCAACATTTATTATCGGGCAAATGGTAGATCTTTGCTAGCTTGACTGGTGTCATGTACCACTTATATATCATTTTCATAATATTCTCTCTTAAGGCATTACATGCCGTAAATTTCATACCAGTGGTCCACAACTGTTCCCAGTCAGCAAACATAATGTTATGTCCAACATCTTGTGCCCATTTAATCATAGCAGATTTAACCGTTTCATCTTGAGAATTTCAACAGCACGTTATACATTCTCGAAAGTGTCTTTGTTTTAGGATCTAACAGTTCTGTTTCCAATTTTGATTTTTCCACCTGGAAGCCAATTTTTTTATCCAAATTGTAAGCCTCCCTTATTTGATAATAATGAAGCCAGTCTCGCACTTTCTCTTTTAATTTCTCAAAACTCTGCAATTTCAATTTGTCTCCTTCCTGTTCCAAGATTTCCCAATATTTCGGCCATTTGGCCTCCATATTGAGCTTTTTCTGAGCTTTTGCTTCCATCAGTGACAACCACCTTGGGGTTTTATTTTCAAGTAAGTCCTTATATCTTATCCAGACATTGAACAATGCTTTCCTGACAATATGCTCTCAGCGGCCTTTGATACAATCGACCATAACATCCTTCTGGACCGTCTAGAGGGGCTGGGAGCTGGGGGCACTGTTATACAGTGGTTTCGCTCCTTCCTCCTGGGCCGTGTTCAGAAAGTGGTGGTGGGGGATGAGTGTTCAGACCCCTGGGCCCTCACTTGTGGGGTGCCTCAGGGTTCTGTCCTCTCCCCCATGCTTTTTAACATCTATATGCAGCCGCTTCGAGAGATCATCAGGGGGTTTGGACTGGGTGTCCATCAATATGCAGATGATACCCAGCTCTACCTCTCTTTCAAATCAGAACCAGTGAAGGCGGTGAAGGTCCTGTGTGAGTGCCTGGAGGAGGTTGGAGGATGGATGGCGGCTAACAGATTGAGGTTGAATCCTGACAAAACAGAAGTACTGTTTTTGGGGGACAGGGGGTGGGCGGGTGTGGAAGACTCCTTGGTTCTGAATAGGGTAACTGTGCCCCTGAAGGACCACTTACGCAGCCTGGGAGTCATTTTGGACTCACAGCTGTCCATGGAGGCACAGGTCAATTCTGTATCCAGGGCAGCTGTCTACCAACTCCACCTGGTACGCAGGCTGAGACCCTACCTGCCCATGGACTGTCTCGCCAGAGTGGTGCATGCTCTAGTTATCTCCCACTTGGACTACTGCAATGCAGTCTACGTGGGGCTACCTTTGAAGGTGACTCGGAAACTACAACTAATCCAGAATGCGGCAGCTAGACTGGTGACTGGAAGCGGCCGCTGAGACCACATAACACCGGTCTTGAAAGACCTACATTGGCTCCCAGTATGTTTCCGAGCACAATTCAAAGTGTTGGTGCTGTCCTTTAAAGCCCTAAACGGCCTCGGCCCAGTATACCTGAAGGAGCGTCTCCACCCCCATCATTCTGCCCGGACCAGCGCCGAGGGCCTTCTGGCGATTCCCTCATTGCGGGAAGTGAGGCTACAGGGAACCAGACAGAGGGCCTTCTCGGTAGTGGCGCCCGCCCTGTGGAACGCCCTCCCATCAGATGTCAAAGCAATAAACAACTACCTGACATTCAGAAGACATCTTAAGGCAGCGCTGTTCAGGGAAGTTTTTAATGTGTGGTATTTTAGTGTATTTTTGGTTTCTATGAGAGCCACCCAGAGTGGCTGGGGAAACGCAGCCAGATGGGCGGGGTACAAATAATAAATTATTATTATTATTATTATTATTATTATTATTATTATTATTATTAACTTCCTTCCATTGGGCCTGTAAGACTGAGCTGTTGTACACAGGTCCTGTTTGCCTCTGACTGGCCCCTTGCAAAGACTGCTTGACAGAATGGCCCTGTATTGATGGGTGCTAGCCTGTCATTTTATATAAGTTTATAGTTTGCTGCTATGGATAATTCCACCAGTGCAGTTGCCATAAATTTACTCCAGGAGTAAAGCCTGCAAGCCTGGACATGGGACGCAGGTGGCGCTGTGGGTTAATGCTCTGTCCCATGAGACCAGGGCCCTGATGGATTTAACATTGGCTGTGGGGAGGACTGCAGGGCCTGCTCCCTTCCAGGGCCTTTTCCAACTGGCCCAGGGGGCGTGGCCTAGACCCTTATTTGGAACAAACTTTTGGGGAAGTGTGGGAAGTGTTCTGCCATTGCTTCCCTGTTCCAGGTGGTTAATGTGTTTTAAAATGTCCTCAAGCAGTCGGTGGCAATTTAAATTTTTATTTCTTTTTTTTCCTTTTTTCCTTTGTTCGGGGTGGGTGATTGGGATGGATATTTCGTTGGGGATTAATTTTAGTATAATTGATATGTTTATGTTTTTTGTTGTTTTATTGGTTCTGTATAGTTTGTGTTTTGTTTTTAAGGGGCGGGATCAGGGCTGCCTGAGAGTGGGGCCCCAGTCAACACGATGGCTGGGACAAGTTCCACAGGGGGGGAAGCACTGGGACATCAGATCTCGGTGATCATGGGCAGGAGGCGGAGTTACGCTAAGACCAGACCATGTCATTACCGAGGAGGCAGGTTTAGTCGTTGTTTGAAGACTATGCCTGCCTCCAGGTCTGGCCTTGACCAGATGGATACTGGAATCAACAGGGGAAACCCACATGACCTGAAAGTGTTGCTGTGTAATGCCAGGTCAATGATGAATAAAACCACTGCCAGGGCAGGTGCAGGGAAACGACAACGCCTGGCCGCCAACCAGCAGGGGCAGCAGCCAGGCCAGCGACTAATAGAAGTGCTCCAGCCTGACCCTCCTAAGGCAGCTATAGCCATAGAGGTGGTGCTAGAACTCCGAAATGGGCACCCCATCAAAGTGACAGGACTGCTAGATTTGGGCAGCTCGTGTAATTTCTTCAGCAGAGACTTTGCTCTGGAGCACCAACTCCACCTGTTACCACTAGATTTTCCCTTGCAGGTGACCACCATCGATGGCAGGGAACTCCTGGGAGGGGAAGAGACACACTAGACACCGGCAATGCGGATGAGGGTCTCCAGACACATGGAAATCATTGCCTTTCACGTGGCCACGCTGGCAGGACCCCCAATAATACTGCGAATGAGCTGGCTGGCAATACATGACCCAGTAGTGTCATGGCATCAGCAGTCAGTCACCTTTGGGTCAGCTTACTGCTTAGAACACTGTCTGGGATTGAAGGAACCAAGAATGACGGTGGCCAGGGTGGAGTGGTTGGCCATGGAACAAAAAGGGGAGGTGCCACCACAATATGCTGACTTGAAGGAGGTCTTCAGCAAAAGGGAGGCAGATAGGCTACCCCCCCACAGGCCCTTTGACTGCCAAATCAACCTACTCCCAGGGGCTCAGTTGCCGGTGGGTAAGCTGTATGCCATGTCCGACCAGGAGATGCAGGAGTTGCGGCAGTTTATTGAGAAGAACCTGAAGGGAGGGTTCATAAGGGAATCAAAGGTGGTGGTGGGGCAGTCCGGTGTTCTTTGTGAACAAAAAAGAGACTAATCAGCCCAGACTTGTCGTGGATTACCGGGCCCTGGACCTGGTGTCAGAACCCATGACTTTCCCAATGCCCAGGATTGACGACATTTTAACACGTGTGAGGCAGGGGAAGCTTTTTACCAAGCTGGACCTCAGGGGAGCATACAATCTGATTAGGATAAGGGAGGGGGACGAATGGAAAACAACCATGTTCACCCCCCTGGGGGCTTTTGAGTACTTAGTCATGCCATTTGGATTACAATCAGGGTCCGCCTGCTTTCAAGCCTTCATGCACCATGTGTTGGGGCCCCTGCTGTACAAGAATTGTGTAGCCTTTTTGGATGACGTCTTAATCTATTCGGACAATGAGAAGCAACATGTCAGGGAGGTGCTACAGAGATTGCAGAAGCATCAATTGTGGGTCAACCTGGGAAAGTGCCAATTTCACGCCAGGGAAGTCGAGTTTCTGGGGTACAGGTTGTCAGACAAAGGTCTAGCCATGGACCCAGGCAAAGTGAAGGCAGTGCTGGAATGGAAAGCCCCCCAAAACAGAAAGGATGTGCAGAGGTTCCTAGGCTTCAGCGACTTCTACAGGAAGTTCATAAAGAACTTCGCTTACTTGACAGCGCCCGTCACGGATTGTCTTAGTAGCAAAAAGAAGTTCGCGTGGATGGAGAGTGCACAGCAATCCTTTGAAAGACTGAAGAAGGCGTTCGCCTCGGAAGAGCAGCTCCTGCACGTGGATCTGGAGAAGCCCATGAGACTGGAGACGGACGCGTCAGACCGAGCCATTGGAGTGGTTCTTTTGCAGCCCAGGGCCAAGCAGAGCTGGAGGCCATGTGCCTTTTTCTCAAGGAAGCTGAGCAAGTCAGAGCAAAACTACACAGTGTATGACCGCGAACTGCTTGCGATCTAGGTGGCGTTTCGGCAATGGAGACATCTATGGATAGGGGCACGGCACAAGATCCAGGTCCAAACTAACCACAAGAACTTGGAATACTGGCGGACCACGCGAGTGCTCAACCAGAGACAGATTTGATGGGCCCAGGAGTTTGCCAAGTTTTTCTTCGAGATCAGATACGTGCCGAGAGAGGAAAACGTAAGGGCAGATGCCCTCTCCCAGAAACCGGAGTACATGGAAGGAGAGGGACCACCGGAGACCTGCCACGTGTTCCCCGAGGACCGATGGGTGTGGGGGGGAGCGTTGGTTGGGAAACGAGAACTGGCAGGGCTTACCAGAGACGATGCGTTCGCTCAGACAAAAATCAGGGAACTCTGAGAAGGTAGGGAAGACAATGGAGGGTTTGAGGAAAAGGAAGGGCTACTGTACTATAAGGGGGCGCTGTATGTACCGGGGGAGACCTTGAGGGGGAAGGTACTTAAACAACTCCACGACAACCCAACAGCTGGGCACTTTGGACAGCACAAGACCATGCTGCTTGTCACCAGGCAGTTTTGGTGGCCAAAGGTGAGGGAAGACGTACGAGAATATGTATGAGGGTGCGACCGATGCCAGAGGGCTAAGGGGGAAAGGGCTGCCCCCACAGGGTTACTGGAACCCTTACCTACACCGGGAAAACCCTGGGAGGTGGTGTCCATTGATTTTATGACAGATCTGCCCAAGTCAAGGGGGAAGACAGCGGTCATGGTAGTAGTCGATCTACTGACAAAAATGTACCATTTCGTAGCTTGCTCACATGCAGCAATGACCAGGCTGTTTGTGGATCACATTTTTAGACTGCATGGGGTTCCCTGGAGGGTAATCTTGGATCGCGGAAAAAAAATACTTCCCGGTTCTGGAGGAAGCTCATGAGCTTGCTACAGGTCGAGGTGAGTTTCTAAACGGCGAGGCACCCAGAGACCAACGGACAAGCAGAAAGAGCGAACGGTATACTCCAGCAATATCTACACTACTACGTCAGCGAGCGACAGAACGACTGGGTAGAGAAGTTAGCTTTGGCTGAATTTGCGTACAATAACGCTGAACATGTGTCCACGGGAATGAGCCCTTTCATGGCCAATTATGGGTGTCACCCCAGGGCCTTCCTGGAGAGGGGGGAGGAAGGATGGAGTGTACCTGCGGCTGAGCAATTTGTGGAGGAAATGGAGGCCTTGCACCAGCAACTCAGGATGAACTTGGAGCGGGCCAAGGAAGTTTACAAGAGGCAGGCGGACAGGGACCATCGGGAGGGGGAGGCCATACGGGGGGGGGAGACCGGGTGTGGTTGTCAACCCAAGGGTTACCCCTAAAGGGAGGCTGCAAGAAGTTGCAGCCGAGGCGGCTGGGACCTTTTGAGGTAATACAGCAGGTGAACCCAGTGGCATTCAAACTCAAGTTGCCTGATAGCATGAAGATACATTCGGTGTTCCATAGGTCCCTACTTTCACCGTACAGGGAGTGGCGGGAATTTCCGGGGCGGGAGGGAGGAGTCACCACCCACCCACGGGTAGAGGAGAGGGAACACTGTAACCAAGCCACGGAAATACTCAATTCAAGGTGGCGAGGTCGCCAGGTGGAGTACTTGGTAGCCTGGGAGGGAGAACCTAGGTCGGAAACCACGGGGGTCCCCGCTGAATCAATCAAAGACGGGTATCTGGTGGAAGAATTCCACAGTTTGTTCCCAGAAAAGCCAAAACCACTAGCTAGATTCTGGGAGGAAGAATTTGGACCCACAGACGACGAAGGGGACTTTGTGGGCTTTCCTGCCTCCGAAGAGGAGGGAGGGGAGGTGTCCGAGGGAGAAGAATCAGACTGGGAGGTTCAACCTGCGGTAAGAGATCAGAGCGGATGGGAGGCCGGGTTTGAATCCTCAGAGGACGATGACAGCTCGTTCAGGGGATTCCCCGCATCGTCGGCCGAGGAGAGAGAGGAGGTTGTATCGGAAAATCGCGCCGGGGATGGGGGGGTCCTGGGGAGTAGGTGGATGTCAGGGAACTGCCATCAGGGCTCCAGAGGGATTCCAGAGAGCGTCCGGGGATGGGGAGAGGCAGCCCATCTTCTGGGGAAGGGAATCAGCGTAGGACCAGTGTAGGGGGGGGCAGATGGGGGAATCGGCGAGGCAGTCGCATGACTCCTTGCCGGGAACCAGCGGGGAGAGTAAGGGTCCTCCGCTGCCCACACCCTTCTTGCGCAGAAGACTTCCGCGCAGGGAGAGTAGGAGGAGACTAGGCGTCAAAGAGCTTCTTTGCTGGAAGAAGTTCAAGAAACGCCCACTGACGGATTCTGCCAGCGATTGAGACAGCCACGGGCGAGTGGCTGTCCGGACAGAAAAGGTTCGCTCAGGCAACCCAGCCAGGTGTTGGCACCGGTTTACGCACGAGCAACCCCAAGAACCATTACAGATCAGAAAATGAAATGTCAGGAAATGAATAAAGCTTGCAGTCAGCCAGTCAGAATATGGTTACCAGATTTTTTTCAATGAATCGGGGGACACTTTTTTTTTTTGAAACTGAGTAGCAACAGAGAGTCAGTAGTGGGGGTGGTGAGGCAAAAGACCCTCAAGCACACATGAATATTGTCTAAAGGTGGAAAGCTCTTCTTTTGCACCCTGTGAAACATAAATGTGCAGAGTTTTTAAAAAACTGGGCCCACCCGCGACTCCCAAGCATCCCCCAATCTGTCAAAGGGAAGAGGGAAGGAGGTCAGTACCTCTGGACATCCCTGGTTTCCCTTCGGCATAAGACACATCATATGGCGACTTCCAGCGAGGAAAAATGGCAGATGCCACGGCAGCAAGAAGCTCCTGAAGCCAGCCAGAGCCAACTGCGCTATCAGGCTGGCTCTGGGCTGCTGAGGCTGCCGCTGCCACGTTTCCCGGGGACAGATTTGTAAATTTGGGGACATTCCAGGGACGGAATTTGTCTGGGGAGAGATTTGCAAATCTGGGGACTGTCCCTGGGAACCAGGGACGTCTGGTAACCCTAAGTCACCTGTTCTCCGAGAGCAGAAGACGAGAGATGATGTGGTTGAATGCTGGAAGAGCAACTGATAGAGGGACTGCTTGATGGGAGCCCTTTTTATACGGTGAGGAAGCCAGCGCAGGAATGCTCTCTGGGGTTTATGCAATTATTTACCAGCTAAGATTTGTTGGCTGTAAACTCTGATCTTCGGGTTATAATTGCTAGGTGACAATGAGCTTGCTTTGCCGCCGGGTCTGCCATTATTTCCAAATTAGAGGCACTTCTCTCCTTGTAGGACCCTTTAATTTCATGTGATGTCACAATCACCCTCTTTGGACACACAGAAAGGCCTGGCAGTTTTATTTTATGATGGCTCAATGACCTTGATGGCTGGTGCCTACTAGCAACTGGAAACATCTGACATTCTTTCTTTTTAATGTTTAATTGGATTGTTTTATTGCATATTTTAATTACAGTTTAATCTGGCCTGGTCCCCTCCTTGTGACTTTAAAAAAAATAATTAAACAATTTCAACATAACAAATTATCAAATCAATAATCAAATACATTATTCCCACCCCCTTTATCTACCCCCTTTCCATCCCTCTCCCCCCCCACCCCCAGGGACTTCCCTCAGTTCATCTCTCTGATTTCTCTGCACATATTATTCTCTGTGTATTATAAAATTGTACATATCCTGACATTCTTGGGTGGCTTCTGTAAATGAAGTTTGGCGGTTGCAACATAGTCTACAAAGCAGATGGGAGCATGAGAACTGCAACAGCCTAGCAAGAACAGCTGAATCATAGAATTTCATTATTTATCGCATCTTTCCTCTCCAGCGAGCTGAAGGTGAGGTACATGGCTGTCCTTTTTCTCATCTACCGAATTTTTCGCTCTATAAGACGCACCAGACCATAAGACGCACCTAGTTTTTGGAAGAGGAACACAAGAAAAAAAATATTCTGAATCCCAGAAGCTGTCCTGGCATATGGGATAGACGCGTGCAGCCTCTCCCGGTCAAGGGGAGCCTTCACCCCCCTGCCCAGGAGTGGCTGCGCACTGCTAAGGCTCCCCCAAGAGCCGCGCTCCCTTTAAAGAGTGCACGGAGTGTGTGTGCGGCTCTTGGGGGCTTTTCCCCGAAGAGAGAGAAGGGCAGCCCTTGGAGAAAAGCCCCCAAGAGCCGCACACAGGCTCCATGCGGCTCTTTAAAGGGAGCGCTCAGCAGAGCCTCCCGCCTGAATTTGCTCCATAAGACGCACACAAATTTCCCCTTACTTTTTAGGAGGGGGAAAGTGTGTATTTCAGAGCAAAAAATACGGTAATCCCTTTTCTTTCTCATTTAATCCCCACAACTAAGCAACAAGGAGGTCGATTGGGAATTTGAACCCGGGTTCTTCCCTGGTCTCAGCCTGACAACCACAACGCCAACTTGAGAACGTGAAATGAACAGATTTGACCATTCCTAAGGGGACGTGGGTGGCGCTGTGGTCTAAACCACTGAGCCTCTTGGGCTTGATGATCAGAAGGTCGACAGTTTGAATCCCCGTGGTGGGGTGAGCTCCCGTTGCTCGGTCCCTTCTCCTGCCAACCTAGCAGTTCGAAAGCACACCAGCGCAAGTAGATAAATAGGTACTGCTCCAGCAGGAAGGTTAATGGTGTTTCCTTGCGCTGCTCTGGTTCACCAGAATTGGCTTAGTCATGCTGGCCACATGAGCTAGAAAAACTGTCTGCAGACAAATATCGGCTCCCTCGGGCAGTAAAGCGAGATGAGCGCCGCAACCCCAGAGTCATTCACAACTGGACTTAGCTGTCATATCGGCTCCCTCGGGCAGTAAAGCGAGATGAGCGCCGCAACCCCAGAGTCATTCACAACTGGACTTAGCTGTCAGGGGTCCTTTACCTTTAAAAAAAAAAAACAAATTTACTAGCAATGTGTTGTTGTTTTTCTAGGGGTACTCAAGCGTACGCAGTGCCAGCACTGTGGGTTTTCTTTCTAGAAGGAAAACCCTGCCTACTAGAACAAATCTATATGCCCAAGGTCACTTGAAAGTTATAGATTCAGGACAGTCAACATGAGAGGAATGTGGCCGTGATTAATCATGGGTCAAAACTGCATGCAATTATGTACACAGGAAAAATAAAATAAACCCACATCCTTGTGATCCCAACTCAAAGGCTGGCATCCATTTCTGAGCTCGTATAATGATGCAAATTGCAGACCTGAGCCAGTTTGGTGGACACCCCCACAAACAACGCTCTTAATCAGCGATGCTAAATTCCCCAGGAAGAGCAACGTACATCACAACAATGATGCATATTAAACATTAATGGCTGTTTGTGAAGCCTTCCGGAGAAAGCCTCCATTCGGGGGTGGCTTTGCAACACTTCATGTCTTCCGCACACGGGCATCATTGTCCTTGTTTAAGATGCAGGTGCACAAGGGCTTGTGGAAGGGTGGTTTTGGGCTCACATTCGCCTTGGGTTGAGGACATGACCCTAAGCTACAGATGGGCAGATCAGCACATTTCCATTCTGTGTCACTTTTGCTTTTGTTTAGGCAAGCTTTTAATGTTTAATAGACTATTGTATTTTAATATTCTGTTGGAAGCCACCCAGAGTAGCTGGGGAAACCCAGCCAGATGGGCGGGGGATAAATAATAAGTTATTATTATTATTGTTTTATTATTTGCATGTGTTCCACTCCATGCTGCCTTCTGCACATGCTCAAAGCCCACTGTGCAGATTGTCTTTCTTTCTTTCTTTCTTTCTTTCTTTCTTTCTTTCTTTCTTTCTTCAATTTTTTTATTTGATTTATTTCTTAATAAGTGATACAGAAAATTAGAATGAAATGAACAAACAAATACTGGTACAGTGGTAGCTCGGGTTACATATGCTTCAGGTTACATACGCTTCAGGTTACAGACTCTGCTAACCCCAAAATAGTACCTCGGGTTAAGAACTTTGCTTCAGGGTGAGAACAGAAATGGTGCTCTGGCAGCACAGTGGCATCAGGAGGCCCCATTAGCTAAAGTGGTGCTTCAGGTTAAGAACAGTTTCAGGTTAAGAACGGACCTCCAGAACAAATTAAGGTCTTAACCTGAGGTACCAATGGATACCATTGATGGTGTTTCCTGCTTGGCAGGGGGTTGGACTTGATGGCCCTTGTGGTCTCTTCCAACTCTATGATTCTATGATTCGATGATTCTACCACTGTACAAAGTTAAAAAAGAAACAATACATCTACACCCTACACAACATAAACCCTTACACACACACCCGTGACTTCCTTCCACCACAACTCGACTTCCTTTAGTTCAAATTTAAATACAGTCGTTGCAATCTTTGGATAATACATCTCTTATATCCATTTCTCATTATTATTCTCGCTTGTACTTTACAGTCTTAATCCATGTATAGAAACATATGGGGCTCCGCCCCCCGCAAGCTTGCTTCTCCCCACCGCCAGCCCCACAAGCTTGGGGGACAACGGGGCAAGCCGCTGCCCCACGGAGGCTAGGGAGGATGTCCCTGAAGGCAGAAGAGGGGGACGGAGCGCTCCATCTCCCTCTTCTAGCTTGGGGATGGCTGCGGGGGGGAAATAAAATTTTTTTTCTTTATTCCCCCCACAAAAAACTAGGTGTGCCCTATGGTGCGAAAAATACGGTAAACTATGGAGCTCTCCTCGACAGGAGGCAGTGACGGCCGCTAACCTGGATGGTTTTAAGGAGGATGAGACATATTCATCAAGGTTATCGATGTCTACCAGGCATGGTGCTTACGTTCTGCATTCATGGCCAGAGGCCGTAATGCTTCTGAATACCAGCTGCAGGACTCTATCCATGACGGACTGAGTCAAGACTGTCAATCCTTCTAGTTCAGTATTGTCTACTCTGGTAGAAGCTCCCCAAGGTTTCAAGCAGGGTTCCCTCCTAGCCCTACCTGGAGATGCCAGGGATTGATTTTGGGAGCTTCTATGGCCTTTCCTCAAAGCAGCAGGTCTCCAGAGCTTCAGGAAGGAGGTCTATCCTATCCTTAAATGGATGTGCCCTTGGGGATTGAACCTGAGGCCTTCTGCATGGAAATCTCTGCCTCTGATCTGTGGCTCTTCCACCTTGATTTGGCTCACAAGTATTTGAGCACTCAGATTCTCAACTTCCCTCTAGCCTTTTGATGTGGGATATCCTGCTGCTGTTTTCTACAGGGGTGTAAGCCAGTGGTTTCTAAATGTTGGCCTATGGACCCTGGGGGATCTGTGTAACCCAAACAGGCAGTCCGTGGTACATATGTACCCATCAACTGTCTGGGACATCCTGTTTTGAGGGGTCGTGCTCTTTCATGGCGCCCCAAAATGTGTGAGATTGTGGCAGACCCATGTCTTGAGAGAGAACATAGGGTCCAAAAACAAACATTTTGGGGCACCATGCTCTTGTGCTGGTAGCATGACTCACACAGGTGCACAGCCCAGTACATGCACATCTCACTTTTGTGCAGGAACATGTTGGAGGGTATGGTGGCACCATTCACATAACAGAATCTCCCACAGAGAGGTTGACATTTTCAAAAGTAAGGGGTCTGTGGCTTGACTTTTGAAAAACGGGGGTCTGCAGTACTTAACTAATTGGGAGCCACTGATGTAAGCATGTGCATATGAATCGAGGCACATGGCTAAATTGTGGGTTGGAGGAGTGGGAGTTGGGAAAGGTCATTAGACAAATCTCTGGTGCAGCTGCATTTGGAATGTTCTGTTCTGTTCTGTTGTCTCCCCTTGAAAAGGATATTGTAGAGGAAGAAAAGTGGTATGGTACCACTTCAAATGTATAGTGCAGATGGGACCTTAATTTCAATGGGTTGTATCCAATGTTAATCCTGCTCAGAGGAGACCTGTTAAAAAGGAAGGACATGACTAATTTTGGCCCATTATTTTCAGCAGGTCTTCCATGAGTAGAACTCAGATGGATACAACCCAATAGATCTACTCTGGGTATTTCTAACATTACTTGAGACTCCAAATCTGGAAGAAGTGTCAGGTGAAGGATCAGATCAGTGGTACTTTGGTAACAAGATATGGATATCCAGGGGATTCAACCATGATGGCTCGGCTCAGCTTTCACAGTTGGAGGCACAAATGCTTCTGAACACCAGTTGCTGGAAACCACAGGAGGGGAGAGTTGTTCTTGTGCTCGAATCCTGATTGTCAGCTTCCCATGGGGGCATCTGGTTGGCCACTGTGAGAACAGGGTGCTGGATTAGATGGGTCAATGGCTTAAGTCCTTCTGACCACTAGTCCAAAGTTCAGGTAAGGAGAATTCCACAAGCACCCCAGCGCTTCTTGAAATTACACCTTTGTGTAAGCCACAATTGCATCGCACGTTCAGTCCATTTATGGCACATCTCCCTTTGCTTGAGGAGACCAGAAAGCATCCTTGGCATCTCCCAAACTGCAGCGTCAGAGCAATTGCAGTGATTTGGGTGTGATCCCTGCCATAATCTCAAAGTCAGCAATCAATTTGAACTTGGATCTGCCCACAGGGTGTGTCACACCCACAAGGGTGCCCAAGGAGGAGAGTATAAAAAGAGCTCTCCATCCAGGACCTAACCATCAGCTTCTCCTCACTCAGGAAAGAGCATCTTGTAGCATCTTCTTCTTGGAGGACCAGGTATGTTCTGATCTAATCCAGTTGCCTTACAGATAGGAAGCTGCCTTAGACCCGAATTGTCTCAGTATTGTCTGCTTTGAAGGGCAGTGGCTGTCTAGGGTCTGGGGAAGAAGTATCTCTCAGTCCAACCTAGAGGTGTCAAGGATTGAATCTGGTGCCCTCTGCATGCAAAAGAGATGTTGTATCACTGAGCTATGACACCGTCCCCAAGATAGAGGGCGTCGTTAATACCATCAAGCCAAGTATGAGCTCAGAAGAAGGCAGGAGGAGCCAGAGGTCAGGCAGAAGGGATCTCATGGTTATGCTGATCCCTATCACCTAGGATCAGACTGGTACCCATTGGGACTGGTGAGACAAAAGGCAGGGAGCCCAACAGTAGGTGGTGCTAGAACCCATGACAGGCAAAGCCAGCTCATCCTCGCTTTCTCCCCCACCTCTTCCCATAGAGTTCTACGAAGGCAACACTCGGCCTGAGAGGCAGGATGCTGACAACCAAAGTCACCCCCTGGCCTGGCTGTTGTCAGAAAGTAGTCAGGATGGCGAGGGATGGCTGAGTGGAGACAGAGATGGATAATAATAATAATAATAATAATAATAATAATAATAATAATAATAATAATTTATTATTTATACCCCGCCCATCTGGCCCTAATGGAACCTAAGTGTGGGCCATTGATCCCAGTGGGCCTACTCTGAGTAGAAATTCATTTTCTACAACTCTCAGATTCTAGCTGTTATTTAGACCAGTTTCAACTTCATTGCGACTGCTATAAAGTCAAAATGGAGGACTCTGCTACCCAGTGTGGGTTCACAGCTTTCCTTCATGTAGCCTAAAAAGTAATGACTTGAGAATTTTGTGCGTCTAGTCTCTGTTTGCCTTTTGGTTAACCGGACTCCCTCGCTTGCTCTTTCAGACCCCGACTCATTGCAGAAAGATGACTTTCGGCTACGGACACTGCGGCTTCACTTGCGAATCGCAATGCCCCCCGCACCACGTGTTCATCCAGCCTCCCCCCTTCTGCATCACTGTCCCAGGACCCGTCATGAGCTGCGCTGACGATTCATGCGCTGTGTCAACTGATGCACCTTGCTGTGGCTATGGAGGCTATGGCGGCTATGGGGGCTATGGCAGCTATGGGGGCTATGGCAGCTATGGTGGCTGGGGAGGCCATGGGGGCTGGGGTAGCCGTGGATCTTGTGGCAGCTATGGTGGCTACGGCGGCTGGGGTGGCTGTGGCTATGGCAGCTGGGGTGGTTCTGGAAGCTGGGGTGGCCGTGGGTGCCGTTCTGGCTGCTGGGGGTGGTGAGATTCTGCTTAGACCAAGGCCAGACGGACCCCCTAGAAACCCAAGAAATGACCCAGCAATGGACTTTGAACAAAAGTTCTGCAGCTGAGCTTCTGAGCCTGGTTCTCAGAAACGACGAGCGCGCACGACCTCCGGATGAGGTTGATCGTGGCCGCCCTGAATACACCTGAAATCCAGGTCTCCCCACTTCCTTATCATGTCTATGCTCCATTTTCCCCCAATCTTGAGTGTCTGCTATGTTCTTCTTCAAATGCAAACCATGGTTACTTCTTGATTTTCCTTTATGTCTCTGACACTATCTGTATATGCCTTCTAGACCATTAAACAAAATGTGCTTCATATGACCTGTGTTCTGGTTTTGTTTTCACTAGTACGGGATCTCTCATTAAGACAGTAATTTATCCTCCACATTACTGGGAAGAAATGCAGAGTCCTACATTTTTTTTCATAGGATCATGGAGCTGAAAAGTATTTCATGGGTACCTACACTTTAAAGCCCTTTGTGGCTTAGGGCCCTCGTATCTACGGGACCGCCTCTCCTGGTCTGCCCCGCAGAGGACCTTTAGGTCCATGAATAATCATAGTTTAGAGGTCCTGGGCTCTAAGGAAGTCAGATTCTCCTCCACCAGGGCCAGGGCCTTCTCAGTGATGGCTCCGACCTGGTGGAATGCTCTGTCCCATGAGACCAGGGCCCTGATGGATTTAACATTGGCTGTGGGGAGGACTGCAGGGCCTGCTCCCTTCCAGGGCCTTTTCCAACTGACCCAGGGGGCGTGGCCTAGACCCTTATTTGGAACAAACTTTTGGGGAAGTGTGGGAAGTGTTCTGCCATTGCTTCCCTGTTCCAGGTGGTTAATGTGTTTTAAAATGTCCTCAAGCAGTCGGTGGCAATTTAAATTTTTATTTCTTTTTTCCCTTTTTTCCTTTGTTCAGGGTGGGTGGTTGGGATGGATATTTGGTTGGGGATTAATTTTAGTATAATTGATATGTTTATGTTTTTTGTTGTTTTATTGGTTCTGTATAGTTTGTGTTTTGTTTTTAAGGGGCGGGATCAGGGTTGCCTGAGAGTGGGGCCCCAGTCAACACGATGGCTGGGACAAGTTCCACAGGGGGGGAAGCACTGGGACATTCGATCTCGGTGATCATGGGCAGGAGGCGGAGTTACGCTAAGACCAGACCATGTCATTACCGAGGAGGCAGGTTTAGTCATTGTTTGAAGACTATGCCTGCCTCCAGGTCTGGCCTTGACCAGATGGATACTGGAATCAACAGGGGAAACCCACATGACCTGAAAGTGTTGCTGTGTAATGCCAGGTCAATGATGAATAAAACCACTGCCAGGGCAGGTGCAGGGAAATGACAATGCCTGGCTGCCAACCAGCAGGGGCAGCAGCCAGGCCAGCGACTAATAGAAGTGCTCCAGCCTGACCCTCCTAATGCAGCTATAGCCATAGAGGTGGTGCTAGAACTCCCGAATGGGCACCCCGTCAAAGTGACGGGACTGCCAGATTTGGGCAGCTCGTGTAATTTCTTCAGCAGAGACTTTGCTCTGGAGCACCAACTCCACCTGTTACCACTAGATTTTCCCTTGCAGGTGACCACCATCAATGGCAGAGAACTCCTGGGAGGGGAAGAGACACACGAGACACCGCCAATGCGGATGAGGGTCTCCAGACACATGGAAACCATTGCCTTTCACGTGGCCACGCTGGCAGGACCCCCAATAATACTGGGAATGAGCTGGCTGGCAATACATGACCCAGTAGTGTCATGGCATCAGCAGTCGGTCACCTTTGGGTCAGCTTACTGCTTAGAACACTGTCTGGGATTGAAGGAACCAAGAATGACGGTGGCCAGGGTGGCTGGGTTGGCCCTGGAACAAAAAGGGGAGGTGCCACCACAATATGCTGACTTGAAGGAGGTCTTCAGCAAGAGGGAGGCAGATAGGCTACCCCCCCACAGGCCCTTTGACTGCCAAATCAACCTACTCCCAGGGGCTCAGTTGCCGGTGGGTAAGCTGTATGCCATGTCCGACCGGGAGATGCAGGAGTTGCGGCAGTTTATTGAGAAGAACCTGAAGAGAGGGTTCATAAGGGAATCAAAGGTGGGGGGGGCAGTCCGGTGTTCTTTGTGAACAAAAAAGAGACTAATCAGCCCAGACTTGTCATGGATTACCGGGCCCTGAACCTGATGTCAGAACCCATGACTTTCCCAATGCCCAGGATTGACGACATTTTAACACGTGTGAGGCAGGGGAAGCTTTTTACCAAGCTGGACCTCAGGGGAGCATGCAATCTGATTAGGATAAGGGAGGGGGACGAATGGAAAACAACCATGTTCACCCCCCCTGGGGGCTTTTGAGTACTTAGTCATGCCATTTGGATTACAATCAGGGTCCGCCTGCTTTCAAGCCTTCATGCACCATGTGTTGGGGCCCCTGCTGTACAAGAATTGCGTAGCCTTTTTGGATGACGTCTTAATCTATTCGGACAATGAGAAGCAACATGTCAGGGAGGTGCTACAGAGATTGCAGAAGCATCAATTGTGGGTCAACCTGGGAAAGTGCCAATTTCACGCCAGGGAGGTCGAGTTTCTGGGGTCCAGGTTGTCAGACAAAGGTCTAGCCATGGACCCAGGCAAAGTGAAGGCAGTGCTGGAATGGAAAGCCCCCCAAAACAGAAAGGATGTGCAGAGGTTCCTAGGCTTCAGCGACTTCTACAGGAAGTTCATAAAGAACTTCGCTTACTTGACAGCGCCTGTCACGGATTGTCTTAGTAGCAAAAAGAAGTTCGCGTGGATGGAGAGTGCACAACAATCCTTTGAAAGACTGAAGAAGGCGTTCGCCTCGGAAGAGCAGCTCCTGCACGTGGATCTGGAGAAGCCCATGAGACTGGAGACGGACGCGTCAGACCGAGCCATTGGAGCGGTTCTTTTGCAGCCCAGGGCCAAGCAGAGCTGGAGGCCGTGTGCCTTTTTCTCAAGGAAGCTGAGCAAGTCAGAGCAAAACTACACAGTGTATGACCGCGAACTGCTTGCGATCTAGGTGGCGTTTCGGCAATGGAGACATCTATGGATAGGGGCACGGCACAAGATCCAGGTCTGAACTAACCACAAGAACTTGGAATACTGGCGGACCACGCGAGTGCTCAACCAGAGACAGATTCGATGGGCCCAGGAGTTTGCCAAGTTTTTCTTCGAGATCAGATACGTGCCGAGAGAGGAAAACGTAAGGGCAGATACCCTCTCCCAGAAACCGGAGTACATGGAAGGAGAGGGACCACCGGAGACCTGCCACGTGTTCCCCGAGGACCGATGGGTGTGGGGGGGAGCGTTGGTTGGGAAACGAGAACTGGCAGGGCTTACCAGAGATGATGCGTTCGCTCAGACAAAAATCAGGGAACTCCGAGAAGGTAGGGAAGACAATGGAGGGTTTGAGGAAAAGGAAGGGCTACTGTACTATAAGGGGGCGCTGTATGTACCGGGGGAGACCTTAAGGGGGAAGGTACTTAAACAACTCCACGACAACCCAACAGCTGGGCACTTTGGACAGCACAAGACCATGCTGCTTCTCACCAGGCAGTTCTGGTGGCCAAAGGTGAGGGAAGACGTACGAGAATATGTACGAGGGTGCGACCGATGTCAGAGGGCTAAGGGGGAAAGGGCTGCCCCCGCGGGGTTACTGGAACCCTTACCTACACCGGGAAAACCCTGGGAGGTGGTGTCCATTGATTTTATGACAGATCTGCCCAAGTCAAGGGGGAAGACAGCGGTCATGGTAGTAGTCGATCTACTGACAAAAATGTACCATTTCGTAGCTTGCTCACATGCAGCAATGACCAGGCTGTTTGTGGATCACATTTTTAGACTGCATGGGGTTCCCTGGAGGGTAATCTCGGATCGCGGGAAAAAATTACTTCCCGGTTCTGGAGGAAGCTCATGAGCTTGCTACAGGTCGAGGTGAGTTTCTAAACGGCGAGGCACCCAGAGACCAACGGACAAGCAGAAAGAGCGAACGGTATACTCCAGCAATATCTACACTACTACGTCAGCGAGCGACAGAACGACTGGGTAGAGAAGTTAGCTTTGGCTGAATTTGCGTACAATAACGCTGAACATGTGTCCACGGGAATGAGCCCTTTCATGGCCAATTATGGGTGTCACCCCAGGGCCTTCCCGGCGAGGAGGGAGGAAGGATGGAGTGTACCTGCGGCTGAGCAATTTGTGGAGGAAATGGAGGCCTTGCACCAGCAACTCAGGATGAACTTGGAGCGGGCCAAGGAAGTTTATAAGAGGCAGGCGGACAGGGACCGTCGGGAGGGGGAGGCCATACGGGGGGGGGAGACCGGGTGTGGTTGTCAACCCAAGGGTTACCCCTAAAGGGAGGCTGCAAGAAGTTGCAGCCGAGGCGGCTGGGGCCTTTTGAGGTAATACAGCAGGTGAACCCAGTGGCATTCAAACTCAAGTTGCCTGATAGCATGAAGATACATTCGGTGTTCCATAGGTCCCTACTTTCACCGTACAGGGAGTGGCGGGAATTTCCGGGGCGGGAGGGAGGAGTCACCACCCACCCACGGGTAGAGGAGAGGGAACACTGTAACCAAGCCACGAAAATACTCGATTCAAGGTGGCGAGGGCACAAGGTGGAGTACTTGGTAGCTTGGGAGGGAGAACCTAGGTCGGAAACCACGGGGGTCCCCGCTGAATCAATCAAAGACGGGCATCTGGTGGAAGAATTCCACAGTTTGTTCCCAGAAAAGCCAAAACCACTAGCTAGATTCTGGGAGGAAGAATTTGGACCCACAGACGACGAAGGGGACTTTGTGGGCTTTCCTGCCTCCGAAGAGGAGGGAGGGGAGGTGTCCGAGGGAGAAGAATCAGACTGGGAGGTTCAACCTGCGGGAAGAGATCCGAGCGGAAGGGAGGCCGGGTTTGAATCCTCAGAGGACGATGACAGCTTGTTCAGGGGATTCCCCGCATCGTCGGCCGAGGAGAGAGAGGAGGTTGTATCGGAAAATCGCGCCGGGGATGGGGGGGTCCTGGGGAGTAGGTGGATGTCAGGGAACTGCTATCAGGGCTCCAGAGGGACTCCAGAGAGCGCCCCGGGATGGGGAGAGGCAGCACATCTTCTGGGGAAGGGAATCAGCATAGGACCAGTGTAGAGGGGGGGGCAGATGGGGGAATCGGCGAGGCAGTCCCATGACTCCTTGCCGGGAACCAGCAGGGAGAGTAAGGGTCCTCCGCTGCCCACACCCTTCTTGCGCAGAAGACTTCTGCGCAGGGAGAGTAGGAGGAGACTAGGCGTCAAAGAGCTTCTTTGCTGGAAGAAGTTCAAGAAACGCCCACTGACGGATTCTGCCAGCGATTGAGACAGCCACGGGCGAGTGGCTGTCCGGACAGAAAAGGTTCGCTCAGGCAACCCAGCCAGGTGTTGGCACCGGTTTATGCACGAGCAACCCCAAGAACCATTACAGATCAGAAAATGAAATGTCAGGAAATGAATAAAGCTTGCAGTCAGCCAGTCAGAATATGGTTACCAGATTTTTTTCAATGAATCCGGGGACACTTTTTTTTTTTTGAAACTGAGTAGCAACAGAGAGTCAGTAGTGGGGATGGTGAGGCAAAAGACCCTGGGCCCAAGCACACATGAATATTGTCTAAAGGTGGAAAGCTCTTCTTTTGCACTCTGTGAAACATAAATGTGCAGAGTTTTAAAAAACCTGGGCCCACCCGTGACTCCCAAGCATCCCCCAATCTGTCAAAGGGAAGAGGGAAGGAGGTCAGTACCTCTGGACATCCCTGGTTTCCCTTCAGTATAAGACACATCATATGGGGACTTCTAGCGAGGGAAACTGGCAGACGCCATGGCAGCGAGAAGCTCCTGAAGCCAGCCAGAGCCAACTGCGCTACCAGGCTGGCTCTGGGCTGCTGAGGCTGCCGCTGCCACGTTTCCTGGGGACAGATTTGTAAATTTGGGGACATTCCAGGGACGGAATTTGTCTGGGGAGAGATTTGCAAATCTGGGGACTGTCCCTGGGAACCAGGGACGTCTGGTAACCCTAAGTCACCTGTTCTCTGAGGAGCAGAAGACGAGAGATGATGGGGTTGAATGCTGGGAGAGCAACTGATGGAAGGACTGCTTGATGGGAGCCCTTTTTATACTGTGAGGAAGCCAGCGCAGGAATGCTCTCTAGGGTTTATGCAATTATTTACCAGCTAAGATTTGTTGGCTGTAAACTCTGATCTTCGGGTTATAATTGCTAGGTGACAATGAGCTTGCTTTGCCGCTGGGTCTGCCATTATTTCCAAATTAGAGGCACTTCTCTCCTTGTACGACCCTTTAATTTCATGTGATGTCACAATCACCTTCTCTGGACACACAGAAAGGCCTTGCAGTTTTATTTGATGATGGCTCAATGACCTTGATGGCTGGTGCCTACTAGCAACTGGAAACATCTGACATTCTTTCTTTTTAATGTTTAATTGGGTTGTTTTATTGCGTATTTTAATTACAGTTTAATTTGGTTTGGTCCCCTCCTTGTGACTTTTTTTAAAAAATAAAATATTAAGCAATTTCAACATAACAAATTATCAAATCAATAATCAAATACATTATTCCCATCCCCTTTTCCTACCCCCTTTCCATCCCTCCCCCCCCCCAACCAGGGACTTCCCTCAGTTCATCTCTCTGATTTCTCTGCACATATTATTCTCTGCGTATTATAAAATTGTACATATCCTGGCATTCTTGGGTGGCTGCTGTAAATGAAGTTTGGCGGTTGCAACATAGTCTACAAAGCAGATGGGAGCATGAGTACTGCAACAGCCTAGCAAGAACAGCTGAATCATAGAATTTCATTATTTATTGCATCTTTCCTCTCCAGCGAGCTGAAGGTGAGGTACATAGCTCTCCTCTTTCTCATTTACCGCATTTTTCGTTCTATAAGACACACCAGACCATAAGACGCACCTAGTCTTTGAAAGAGGAAAACAAGAAAAAAAATATTCTGAATCCCAGAAGCTGTCCTGGCATATGGGATAGACGCGTGCAGCCTCTCCCGGACAAGGGGAGCCTTCATCCCCTGCCCAGGAGAGGCTGCGCGCGGCTATGGCTCCCCCAAGAGCCGCGCTCCCTTTAAAGAGTGCACGGAGTATGTGTGCAGCTCTTGGGGGCTTTTTCCTGAAGAGAGAGAAGGACAGCCCTTGGGGAAAAGCCCCCAAGAGCCGCACACACGCTCCATGCGGCTCTTTAAGGGGAGCGCTGAGCAAAGCCTCCCGCCTGCATTCGCTCCATAAGACGCACACAAATTTCCCCTTACTTTTTAGGAGGGGGAAAGTGCATCTTATAAAGCGAAAAATATGGTAATCCCGTTTCTTTCTCATTTAATCCCCACAAGTGCGCAACAAGGAGGTCGATTGGGAATTTGAACCCGGGTCCATCCCTGGTCTCAGCCTGACACTCTAACCACGACATCAACTTGAGAACGTGAAATGAACAGATTTGACCATTCCTACGGGGACGTGGATGGCGCTGTGGTCTAAACCACAGAATCTAGGGCTTGCCGATCAGAAGGTTGGCGGTTCGAATCCCAGTGACGGGGTAAGCTTCCATCGTCGGTCTGTCCCTACTCCTGCCCACCTAGCAGTTCAAAAGCAAAGTGCAAGTAGATAAATAGGTACCGCTCCGGCGGGAAGGTAAACGGCGTTTCCGTGCGCTGCTCTGATTCACCAGAATCAGTCATGCTGGCCACTTAGTCATGCTGGCCACATGACCCGGAAGCTGTATGCCAGCTCCCTCGGCCAATAAAGCGAGATGAGCGCCGCAACCCCAGAGTCATCAACAACTGGACCTAATGGTCAGAGGTCCCTTTACCTTTTTTGGGTTTTTTACTAGCAGCATGTTGTTGTTTTTATAGGGGTACTCAAGCGTACGCAGTGCTGACACCGGGTTTTTTTTCTTCTAGAAGGAAAACCCTGCCTACTAGAACAAATCTATATGCCCAAGGTCACTTGAAAGTTATAGATTTAGGACAGTCAACATGAGAGGAATGTGGCCGCGATTAATCATGGGTCAAAACTGCATGCAATTATGTGCGCAGGAAAAATAAAATAAACCCACATCCTTGTGATTCCAACTAAAAGGCTGGCATCCATTTCTGAGCTCGTATAATGACCCAAATTGCAGACCTGAGCCAGTTTGGTGGACACCCCCACAAACAACGCTCTTAATCAGCGATGCTAAATGCCCTGAGAAGAGCAACGTACATCACAACAATGATGCATATTAAACATTAATGGCTGTTTGTGAAGCCTTCCGGAGAAAGCCTCCATTCGGGGGTGGCTTTGCAACACTTCATGTCTTCCGCACATGGGCATCATTGTCCTTGTTTAAGATGCAGGTGCACGAGGACTTGTGGAAGGGTGGTTTTGGGCTCACATTTGCCTTGGGTTGAGGACATGACCCTAAGCTACAGATGGGCAGATCAGCACATTTCCATTCTGTGTCGCTTTTGCTTTTGTTTAGGCAAGCTTTTAATGTTTAATAGACTATTATATTTTAATATTCTATTGGAAGCCACCCAGAGTAGCTGGGGAAACCCAGCCAGATGGGCGGGGGATAAATAATAAGATATTATTATTATTGTTTTATTATTTGCATGTGTTCCACTCCATGCTGCCTTCTGCACATGCTCAAAGCCCACTGTGCAGATTGTCTTTCTTTCTTTCTTTCTTTCTTTCTTTCTTTCTTTCTTTCTTTCTTTCTTTCTTCAATTTTTTTATTTGATTTATTTCTTAATAAGTGATACAGAAAATTAGAATGAAATGAACAAACAAATACTGATACAGTGGTAGCTCGGGTTACATACGCTTCAGGTTACATACGCTTCAGGTTACAGACTCCGCTAACCCCGAAATAGTACCTCGGGTTAAGAACTTTGCTTCAGGATGAGAACAGAAATTGTGCACCGGCGGTGCAGCAGCAGTGGGAGGCCCCATTAGCTAAAGTGGTGCTTCAGGTTAAGAACGGTTTCAGGTTAAGAACGGACCTCCAGAACAAATTAAGGTCTTAACCTGAGGTACCACTGTACAAAGTTAAAAAAGAAACAATACATCTACACCCTACACAACATAAACCCTTACACACACACCTGTGACTTCCTTCCACCACAACTCGACTTCCTTTAGTTCAAATTTAAATACAGTCATTGCAATCTTTGGATAATACATCTCTTATATCCATTTCTCATTATTATTCTCGCTTGTACTTTACAGTCTTAATCCATGTATAGAAACATATGGGGCTCCGCCCCCCGCACGCTTGCTTCTCCCCACCACCAGCCCCACAAGCTCGGGGGACAACGGGGCAAGCCGCTGCCCCACGGAGGCTAGGGAGGATGTCCCTGAAGGCAGAAGAGGGGGACGGAGCGCTCCATCTCCCTCTTCTAGCTTGGGGATGGCTGCGGGGGGGGGGGAATAAATTTTTTTTCCTTTATTCCCCCCACAAAAAACTAGGTGTGCCCTATGGGGCGAAAAATACAGCAAACTATGGAGCTCTCCTCGACAGGAGGCAGTGACGGCCGCTAACCTGGATGAGACATATTCATCAAGGTTATCGATGTCTACCAGGTATGGTGCCTACGTTCTGCATTCATGGCCAGAGGCCGTAATGCTTCTGAATACCAGCTGCAGGACTCTATCTATGATGGACTGAGTCAAGACTGTCAATCCTTCTAGTTCAGTATTGTCTACTCTGGTAGAAGCTCCACAAGGTTTCAAGCAGGGTTCCCTCCTAGCCCTACCTGGAGATGCCAGGGATTGATTTTGGGAGCTTCTATGGCCTCTCCTCAAAGCAGCAGGTCTCCAGAGCTTCAGGAAGGAGGTCTATCCTATCCTTAAATGGATGTGCCCTTGGGGATTGAACCTGAGGCCTTCTGCATGGAAATCTCTGCCTCTGATCTGTGGCCCTTCCACCTTGATTTGGCTCACAAGTATTTGAGCACTCAGATTCTCAACTTCCCTCTAGCCTTTTGATGTGGGATATCCTGCTGCTGTTTTCTACAGGGGTGTAAGCCAGTGGTTTCTAAATGTTGGCCTATGGGCCCTGGGGGATCTGTGTAACCTAAACAGGCATTCCGTGGTACATATGTACCCATCAACTGTCTGGGACATCCTGTTTTGAGGGGTCGTGCTCTTTCATGGCGCCCCAAAATGTGTGAGATTGTGGCAGACCCATGTCTTGAGAGAAAACATAGGGTCCAAAAACAAACATTTTGGGGCACCATGCTCTTGTGCTGGTAGCATGACTCACACAGGTGCACAGCCCAGTACATGCACATCTCACTTTTGTGCAGGAACATGTTGGAGGGTATGGTGGCACCGTTCACATAACAGAATCTCCCACAGAGAGGTTGACATTTTCAAAAGTAAGGGGTCTGTGGCTTGACTTTTGAAAAACGGGGGTCTGCAGTACTTAACTAATTGGGAGCCACTGATGTAAGCATGTGCATATGAATCGAGGCACATGGCTAAATTGTGGATTGGAGGAGTGGGAGTTGGGAAAGGTCATTAGACAAATCTCTGGTGCAGCTGCATTTGGAATGTTCTGTTCTGTTCTGTTGTCTCCCCTTGAAAAGGATATTGTAGAGGAAGAAAAGTGGTATGGTACCACTTCAAATGTATAGTGCAGATGGGACCTTAATTTCAATGGGTTGTATCCAATGTTAATCCTGCTCAGAGGAGACCTGTTAAAAAGGAAGGACATGACTAATTTTGGCCCATTATTTTCAGCAGGTCTTCCATGAGTAGAACACAGATGGATACAACCCAATAGATCTACTCTGGGTATTTCTAACATTACTTGAGACTCCAGAACTGGAAGAAGTGTCAGGTGAAGGATCAGATCAGTGGTACTTTGGTAACAAGGTATGGACATCCAGGGGATTCAACCATGATGGCTCGGCTCGGCTTTCACAGTTGGAGGCACAAATGCTTCTGAACACCAGTTGCTGGAAACCACAGGAGAGGAGAGTTGTTCTTGTGCTCGAATCCTGATTGTGGGCTTCCTATGGGGGCATCTGGTTGGCCACTGTGAGAACAGGGTGCTGGGTTAGATGGGTCAATGGCTTAAGTCCTTCTGACCACCAGGCCAAAGTTCAGGTAAGGAGAATTCCACAAGCACCCCAGCGCTTCTTGAAATTATACCTTTGTGTAAGCCACAATTGTATCGCACGTTCAGTCCATTTATGGCACATCTCCCTTTCCTTGAGGAGACCAGAAAGCATTTTTGGCATCTCCCAAACTGCAGCGTCAGAACAATTGCAGTGATTTGGGTGTGATCCCTGCCATAATCTCAAAGCCAGCAATCAATTTGAACTTGGATCTGCCCACAGGGTGTGTCACACCCACAAGGGTGCCCAAGGAGGAGAGTATAAAAAGAGCTCTCCATCCAGGACCTAACCATCAGCTTCTCCTCACTCAGGAAAGAGCATCTTGTGGCATCTTCTTCTTGGAGGACCAGGTATGTTGTGATCTAATCCAGTTGCCTTACAAATAGGAAGCTGCCTTAGACCAGTATTGTCTCAGTATTGTCTGCTTTGAAGGGCAGTGGCTGTCTAGGGTCTGGGGAAGAAGTATCTCTCAGTCCAACCTAGAGGTGTCAAGGATTGAATCTGGTGCCCTCTGCATGCAAAAGAGATGTTGTATCACTGAGCTATGGCCCCGTCTCCAAGATAGAGGGTGCCATTATTACCATCAAGCTAAATGATTTTAGCAGTGGATTTTAGCAGTGGAATTCCAGCAGTGGAATTTGCTGCCAAGGAGTGTGGTGGAGTCTCCTTCTTTGGAGGTCTTTAAGCAGAGGCTTGACAACCATATGTCAGGAGTGCTCTGATGGTGTTTCCTTCTTGGCAGGGGGTTGGACTCGATGGCCCTTGTGGTCTCTTCCAACTCTATGATTCTATGATTCTATGATTCTATGAAATATGAGCTCAGAAGAAGGCATGATGAGCAAGAGGTCAGGTGGAAGGGATCTCATGCTTATGCTGATCCCTAGAATCAGACTTGGCTGGTGCCCATTGGGACTGGTGAGACAAAAGGCAGGGAGCCCAACAGTAGGTGGTGCTAGAACCCATGACAGGCAAAGCCAGCTCATCCTCGCTTTCTCCCACACCTCTTCCCATAGAGTTCTACGAAGGCAACACTCGGCCTGAGAGGCAGGATGCTGACAACCAAAGTCACCCCCTGGCCTGGCTGTTGTCAGAAAGTAGTCAGGATGGCGAGGGATGGCTGAGTGGAGACAGAGATGGATAATAATAATAATAATAATAATAATAATAATAATAATTTATTATTTATACCCCGCCCATCTGGCCCTAATGGAACCTAAGTGTGGGCCATTGATCCCAGTGGGCCTACTTTGAGTAGAAATTCATTTTCTACAACTCTCGGATTCTAGATGTTATTTAGACCAGTTTCAACTTCATTGAGACTGCTACAAAGTCAAAATGGAGGACTCTGCTACCCAGTGTGGGTTCACAGCTTTCCTTCATGTAGCCTAAAAAGTAATGACTTGAGAATTTTGTGCGTCTAGTCTCTGTTTGCCTTTTGGTTAACCGGACTCCCTCGCTTGCTCTTTCAGACCCCGACTCATTGCAGAAAGATGACTTTCGGCTACGGACACTGCGGCTTCACTTGCGAATCGCAATGCCCCCCGCACCACGTGTTCATCCAGCCTCCCCCCTTCTGCATCACTGTCCCAGGACCCGTCATGAGCTGCGCTGACGATTCATGCGCTGTGTCAACTGATGCACCTTGCTGTGGCTATGGAGGCTATGGCGGCTATGGCGGCTATGGGGGCTATGGCAGCTATGGGGGCTATGGCAGCTATGGTGGCTGGGGAGGCCATGGGGGCTGGGGTAGCCGTGGATCTTGTGGCGGCTATGGTGGCTACGGCGGCTGGGGTGGCCGTGGCTATGGCAGCTGGGGTGGTTCTGGAAGCTGGGGTGGCCGTGGGTGCCGTTCTGGCTGCTGGGGGTGGTGAGATTCTGCTTAGACCAAGGCCAGACGGACCCCCTAGAAACCCAAGAAATGACCCAGCAATGGACTTTGGACAAAAGTTCTGCAGCTGAGCTTCTGAGCCTGGTTCTCAGAAACGACGAGCGCGCACGATCCCCGGATGAGGTTGATCGTGGCCGCCCTGAATGCACCTGAAATCCAGGTCTCCACACTTCCTTATCATGTCTATGCTCCATTTTCCCCCAATCTTGAGTGTCTGCTATGTTCTTCTTCAAATGCAAACCATGGTTACTTCTTGATTTTCCTTTATGTCTCTGACACTATCTGTATATGCCTTCTAGATCATTAAACAAAATGTGCTTCATAGGACCTGCGTTCTGGTTTTGTTTTCACTAGTACGGGCTCTCTCATTAAGACAGTAATTTATCCTCCACATTAGTGGGAAGAAATGCACAGCCCCACATTTTTTTTCATAGGATCATGGAGCTGAAAGGGATCTCATAGGTACCTACACTTTAAAGCCCATTGTGGCTTAGGGCCCTCGTATCTACGGGACCGGCTCTCCTGGTATTCCCCGCAGAGGACCTTAAGGTCCATGAATAATCATAGTTTAGATGTCCCGGGCCCTAAGGAAGTCAGACTATCCTCCACCAGGGCCAGGGCCTTCTCAGTGATGGCTCCGACCTGGTGGAATGCTCTGTCCGATGAGACTAGGGCCCTGCATGTTTTAACCTCCTTCCATCGGACCTGTAAGACTGAGCTGTTGTACCCAGGTCCTGTTTGCATCTGACTGGCCCCTTGCAAAACAGACTGCTTGACAGAATGGCCCTGTATTGATGGGCGCTAGCCTGTCATTTTATATATGTTTATGGATAATTCCATAATTCCATAGGCTATGGATAATTCCCCCAGTGCAGTTGGCATAAATTTACTCCAGGAGTACCTGCAAGCCTGGACATGGGACATGGGACACGGGTGGCGCTGTGGGTTAAACCACAGAGCCTAGGACTTGCCAATCAGAAGGTCGGCGGTTCGAATCCCTGCATGAGCTCCCATTGCTCAGTCCCTGCTCCTGCCAACCTAGCAGTTCGAAAGCACATCAAAGTGCAAGTAGATAAATAGGTACCGCTCCGGCGGGAAGGTAAACGGCGTTTCCGTGCACTGCTCTGGTTTGCCAGAAGCGGCTTAGTCATGCTGGCCACATGACCCGGAAGCTGTACGCCGGCTCCCTCGGCCCATAAAGTGAGATGAGCGCCGCAACCCCAGAGTCGGCCATGACTGGACCTAATGGTCAGGGGTCCCTTTACCTTTACCTTTTACCTGCAAGCCAATGGTCAGAGACGATGGCAGCTGGAGACCAATGACATTTGGAGGGCAACATCTTGGCCAACCCCGCTTAAGACAGCCAAATGGTGCTCTGTTGGATTCATATATGAGACTTCACTGATGTCCAGACCAGACGCTGAAGACCAACTCTCTTCTACCAGCTGCACTGGTGGCCTCAAAAGCCACCATAATGACTCCCTGCCGCGATTTCTTTTTTCTTTTTAAAACATTTTTATTAAACAATTCCAGCATAATCACATATGTTATTCCCCCCCTTTTCCCAATCACCCCTTCAATCCCCCCCCCGGACATCCCTCAGTTCCTCTCTCTGATTTCTCTGCACATATTGTTCTCTGCATGTTATGAAATTTATGATATACGATATATGATATATGATATCTTTATTGTCATTGTCCCATACAGAACAATGAAATTGAAAATCTACATAAGACATTCCAAAACCCCTAAAAACTCTGAAACCCCATTTTAAAATGCAATATACTCCTATAGAGACTCCTTATACTGCGTTTAAAACCAGAATTGCATTTGGGTAGAACCTGTTTCTCAGGCGGCTAGTCTTGGCCTTTATAACCCTGGACCTTCTTCCAGAAGGCAGAAGCTGAAAGAGATCATTTCCGGGGTGCGCACTATCCTGCGCTATCTCTGCAGCTTTCTTATGGCACCTGGAAGCGTAGATTTGATCCAAGGTGGGAAGAGTGCACCCAATTATTCTCTCCACAGTCTTTACAACCCTGGACAGCATTGTTTTTCCCCCAACTGTGCAGCTCCCAAACCACACACACAGACCATAAGTTAATACACTCTCCACAGATATACATATCCTTACCTTGTCTGTCATGTAATCAACCAATAAATTTGTGTATGTTTATTCAAAACCTGCCAAGGAGTCCAGTGCATTTTGTTGTCTTTTTAGATAATTTGTAAAAAGTTCCCATTCTTCCTTAAAATCACAGTTGTCCTTATCATGCAATTTGTATGCCAATTTAACCAATTTTTCTTGCCACTGTTCATTCATTGGGATTTCTCCCTGCAGTGATTTCTTAATACACCTGCCCATGTAGAAAGAAGGGGAAATAAAGCAGTCCTTCTTGCCATCTTCTGGCGAGTTGGTGCAGTGCAGGACAGAGAAGGCTTGTTCAGAAAACACACACACACACACACACACACACACACATATATAATCAAGGGGTTGGAGCAACAAGGTTTTAAATGGGTTGGGTGGCCATCTATCAGGAATTCTTTGACCGTGGTTCCTGCATTGAATGGGGTTGGACTAGATGACCCTTGGTGAACTCAACAACTCTGTGATTCTTTTATTCTAACAGGGCTTGCAACCAGGGCAGGATCTCAATTCACCTCGCCTGTTTGCCTTCAGTCACTGTAGAAAACGGTGAGCAAGACGGGCCAACATTTTATGCATGCGTCTTAGCACATGCATATGATTTCTTGTGACGTCTGTTGTTTGTTTGTTTTAAATAAATGATTGAATGATCCGGAAATGAAATGTCACGAAATGAATAAATCTTGCAGTGACTCCCAAACATCCCCCAATCTGTCAAAGAGAAGAGGGAAGGAGATCTGTACCGCCGGACGTCCCCGATTTCCCTTCGGCACAAGACACATCATATGGGGACTTTCAGCGAGGAAAAATGGTGGGCGCTACAGCAGCGAGCAGCTCCTGAAGCCAGCCAGAGCCAACTGCGCTACTGGGCTGGCTCCGGACGGCTGAGGCTGCCACTGCCATATTTCCCGGGGACAGATTTGCAAATCCGGGGACTGTCCCAGGGAACTGGGGATGTCTGGTAACCCTAAGTCAGAAACCTTGCACATATGCCAAGTTGGAAAAACGAAAAGAAAAGAAAAGTTTATCGCCCCCCCTCTCCCCCTCTACTCTCCCCCCACCTGCGTGTACCATATTGTGTTACACTGAACGTAACACAAAAACTTTATAATCTGTTCAAAAAAAAAAAGGCATTGCACATTCTTTTGCATTTAATGAGAGTCTTCTTTTTTATATAAAAAATTTATTTGGTTTTACATTTTTTTTCAAAACCAGAAAGGGAAGTTGAGGGAAGTCATATGGAGGGAGACAGTGGGAATTTATTTTGTGAATATATTGTTAGATGTGATTTTTTTTGGGGGGGGGGTGTATTTCATGAGAATCTTTAATATTTTTTTTAAAAAAGAATTGAACCACCCCAGCTAGAATTTCTACTTCCTAACCAGAACTGAAGGATGCATACATATCCAGTGTATGCTCAATCTTTACATTATTTTCCTATTTTTCTATAACAATGTGAACGCAGTACATCTGCATGTTTGTAAAGCACTTTTGGTGTTTTGGAAATGCTCATGGCTTCTCAGCCTTAGCTAACCTATGTGTTGCGTAGGTTGCTTTAAACTCTTTCAAATATCTGCAGCAGCGCGACTAGACGCCTTCATCTGCCCCAGCTGCAACAAAACATGTCTCTCTCCCATATCGGTCCTTACAGCCACAGCAGGCACTGTAACCGTCCAACAGTTTGACCTCACCCCTGAAGGCATACTCCTCCATTAAGCCCTGAGACAGACAGATGCCAACAACCAATGGGTGAGGAAGGCGGGCCTGGTCTCACCCAACTCTACCCACCCAGATCGGTTATGTACCACTATGGCAGACCAAGGGGTGGGGAGGTCTCTGTAGGCCATGAGACCTCTCTGTCCATCACCTTCATCTGCCCCAGCCGCAACAAAACATGTCTCTCCCATATCGGTCCCTACAGCCACAGCAGGCGCTGCAACCTTCCAACAGTTTGACTTCACCTCCAGAGAGTCACTCCTCCATTGTCTCCATTGACCTGGGGTCTTAGGGTGAAGGGCGGGTAAGTTATAATATTATCCCTAATAATGTATGATAATACAGTGGTACCTCAGGTTACAAACACTCGGGGTTACAAATGCTTCAGGTTACGGACTCCGCTAACCCAGAAATAGTACCTTGGGTTAAGAACTTTGCTTCAGAATGAGAACAGAAATCACATGGCAGCGGGAGGCCCCATTAGCTAAAGTGGTGCTTCAGGTTAAGAAGAGTTTCAGGTTAAGAACAGACCTCTGGAACGAATTACATTCGTAACCAGAGGTACCACTGTAATGCAACTCATTCTCGGAGAATTTTATCCAGCAATTAAATACCAGCCAATAAGCTTAATTTAAGGTTTTTTTGTTTTGTTTTTTTGTTTGTTTTAGGAATACTGTATGCCACCATAGGAGCCACCAGGTGGCGATCTTTCACAACGCAACGGGGGTGGACATTGTGAGTCTGTTCTTGTTGGAGAGCGTATTGTGATGTAATGGAACCATCCAATCATTTCAAACACTGGGGTGTTGTGGCCTCATCCTGCTCGTTATGTGAGCCTGATTGGTTGGGATTATCCACCTTTATGGGTTCATGTGGAGACCACAAACTGAAGGGGCTTGGCAAATACCACTGTGAAACAGTCAACATTCGTTATACACTTTCATTATTCGTTATATTCTTTATACGCCTTCATTATACACCTTAGGTGTCAGGCAAAAATGTTATTTTTTCACCAGGTCTTTGCTAATCTGATTGACATCCTAGACCTTTTTGGGGGGAGAGTGTGTGTTATTGGGTTGTTGTTTTTATTTTGATTATATATATTGTGGTTTTTATGTTGATCTTTTATGTGAACTGGCCTGAGACCTCCAGGTATAGAGCAGTATATAAATTCAGTAAAATAATAATAATAATAATAATAATAATAATAATAATAATAATAATAATAATAATGACTCGAGTTCTAACTACAAGTATCTGGGTGTAAGCATGATTGAATTTGTTGGCGCTTAATATGAAGCGGGCTTGCAAATCTGTGTTTAAAAAGGAATGTTTATATTACAGTACAATGAGGATGGGAAGGTTTGTGTCGATGAACACTTTTATTGTGTAGATAATGTTGTCTTGTCTTTTCTTTTCCTCTTTTGATTCTTTTTTTACTTTGTAATTTCTTTAATTTCTTTCTTTCCCACTTTTGTGTTCCCTTAGAAATTTCCTATTCTCTACATAATTTTCTTTTTCTTCATATGTAAAGAGATAGCATAAAATGTTTGTATAGACATGTAATTTTTTAATCAATAAAGAATTAAAAAATTAAAAATGCAAAGCTCCATGCTGCAAATTCTGAAAGAGATTTAACTATTCTTGAAAAAGCTGCAATGGTTTATCTTAACAGTGTTTTATTTGTTTTTTAAACACACACACAAACAAATTAACCCATATTTGTTATTAAAAAGAATGTAATACTATTGACCTATGGAAGGTCAACATGAAATTTACAGCTTGCTATACTTTAAAAGAAAACTTTATAAAGATGCAATTGTGATGGTATCTGACACCACTAAAATTATCTAAAATGTATAAGAATGTTTCAAGTAGATTCTGGAGGTATGGGGAAGTGGAAGGCTCAATGCTACATATGTGGTGGACCTGTAAGAAACTAAATGAATTTTGGGATGTTATTTATAATGAACTCAAAAGAAAGATTAAGGTATCTTTTGCAAAGCTTTTCCTCTGGGGAGATTAGGCCCAGATACACCTAAAGGCGTGAGAGAAATATTCTTGTACGCTACGGTAGCAGCAAGAGTATTAATTGCCACGAATTGGAAGGGAGAGAAAATATCTACCAAGCTGGAGTGGCAAAATAAACTGCTGGAATATGCCGAGTTGGCTAAATTAACAGAAAAAGTGAGGGGTAGCTCTGATCAGACATTTATTAGGAAATGGGATATGTATAGAAGATATTTAAAGGATTATTGTAATAACTTGACGTCTGCGGCAGCCTTTGTGACGTCTGTAGGATGGATAGGTATGAGAAAATACAATATTGGTGAAATATAACAAAAGAAAAATAGAAACAAACAGTGCGCTTGAAAGAATAAGTTGTAGATAGATGGTGGGGTGACGGGAAGTCATTAGGAATCTGTCAGGGAACTGCCATCAGCTCAGAGATGAGAGAGATGGAAGGGCAGTTGTGTTATAGGGAGCCTCTGAAAATCTTGTGAAGCAGTTCCTCGTCCGGGGAGGAGGAAAGCCCCTCCTTCAGTGGAGAGGAGGTGCAGGGACCAGGAGATGCTAGGGAGAGCCTAAGCACCGAGCCTGAGCAAACCGGAGAGGCGGGATGAACGCCCATTCTGCACAGTAGGCTTCGGTGCAGGGAGGGGCGGAAAAGCTTGGGGGTGACGTGATTTTTATGGTGGAGGAGGTACAAAGACCACCACTCCCAGATTCTGCTAGCGACTGAGCCAGACATGAACTTACGACGCTCTTCACTGTAAATAGTTTGCACCAAGAATAAAGCCTGGAAAAGAAAGGGCGGACTCTTGCCTGTTTCCTCTCGAGCAACCACACCCGCACCTGACAGAATCCAAGAAGAGTGATGTGGAATATTAAGTTGTATTTTTTTCTTTTCTTTCTTTTATGGATAATTCTTCTGTACGTGTTTTTGTATTGATTTCAATTCAACAAAGCATATTAGAACAGTAAAAAAAGAAGAACGTAATACTGAGGCCTGGAGATCAGATGGTCTGGAGGGATGCAAACGAGAGATATGAGGAACAGGATTTACATTACAGGAATCCCACCACTCGCAAACAGGTGGTTGACTTGCATGCGACCGTGTAGATGCACAGCGCCGGGAAATAATTAAATTCATACCTGGAAATGAAGGGCGTGAGCTGGAGAGTCCTCGTGGCTCATGAGGAGACCAAAGAGGATGTCAGTGAGGGAAGAGGAAGCCCTGAAGAGACTGGAGTTGCATTGGGGCTTTCTTTAGGCTGCTCAGCCTCCCCGCCTAACAGCTGATGTACAAGGTAGTGCAGCAGCAGAAGCCGCTTTCCCATGTGTCCTGCAGCCTCCTGCCAGACCTGGAGCCTTAATTCTAGTTGGGGATATTTTTGGATACAGTAGGGGGCTTTTTGTATAGATTGAAGAGAGTGCAGTAGAGAGGACATTAAAAGGGTATTTAGAGCAGGCATAGGCAAACTCGGCCCTCCAGCTGTTTTGGGACTACAACTCCCATCATCCCTGACCACTGGTCCTGTTAGCTAGGGATGATGGGAGCTGTAGTCCCAAAACAGCTGGAGGGCCGAGTTTGCCTATGCCTGGTTTAGAGAGAAGAAGAAGAAGAGCAGGAGGAGGAGGAGGAGGAGGAGGAGGAGGAGGAGGAGTTTGGATTTGATATCCCTCTTTATCACTACCCAAAGGAGTCTCAAAGCGGCTAACATTCTCCTTTCCCTTCCTCCCCCACAACAAACACTCTGTGAGGTGAGTGGGGCTGAGAGACTTCAGAGAAGTGTGACTGGCCCAAGGTCACCCAGCAGCTGCATGTGGAGGAGCAGGGAAGCAAACCCGGTTCACCAGATTATGAGACCACCACTCTTAACCACTATACCACACTGACTCTCCATTACTCACCAATTCATAAGATTTCACTTATACTCACAGGGGCCCAGAACATAACTCCCACTTAAGTGGAGTGTCACCTGTACTCATTCAGGAGGGTAAACTGGGAGGAAGAACTACTGAAAGATCTGGAACAACTTGGAAGAAAATAGCAGAGGGGGTATAAGCTACAGGTCTCCGATTTCTTCCCTTTGACTTCCAGTTCTCCTTCATGAAAACGATACCGTTGTTCTTGAGGTTGTTAAAAAGTGTGGCTCTTACTGTAACAACTTCCTATTTTCCTAGGAAAAATGAACTGCGTAGAACACAGTTCTGCTGCTGAAGGTATAAAAATGACGCACACATATACACCCAGTCTATTGAGAGGGGAACAGAGAATTTACATAAACGAAACAGAAGGGGAAGGAGCTACACAATTAGGGAGACAATTAACAGAATGATTGTATTTTGCAGAACAACACTATTCTTTTAAGGACGGTAGAAGCCTGGTGATACAACCAAGTATACAACAATCTTTTAATTCCAAACGGAAGCTTAACACTCACACTGAGAACAGAAAGAGGTAAAATGGGGAATGTAGGGTTGCAGTCAACTAACTCTTTCTCAAAGTGGACCCACTGAAATGAATAGACATGTTATTCATTTCAAAGGGTCTACTCTGAGTGGGACTAGAATCCTTTAGTTCAAAGGAAAGGGTGAATACAATAAAATACATAGGAAAAACAGGGTACTTAAACCAACTCAGAATAGGCCCAGTGATGGGCAGGACTAACTTGGGTCCATTAATTTCAACGGGTGGTGTCCAATATTAGATCCGCAGAAATTAATGAACGCGACTAACTTAGGGCCATCATTTTCAATAGGCCTCTTCTGCGTGGTTGGATACAACCCAAAGCTATTAGTTCTCTTTTCAGTCAGTCCATGGATTTCAACATGTCTGCTGTGAGTAGGACTGATGATGGGAGGATAATAAATTACATGAGTAGCATTAAAATTGATTGCGTCAGCTGACCCAGCCCAGTCTCGGAAAACTATTAACATTATTAATTTAACAAAATATCTGCAGATCACCATAAGGGCCAAGGGCAGGTCACAACAATCTAAGTCAGAAGCTGCCCAGAGTGGCTGGGGTGAACCCAGTCTGATGGGTGGGGTACAAATATATTATTATTATTATTATTATTATTATTATTATTATTAGCATTGAAACTACTCAGAAATGTCTTATAGAAACTCCTGCCGGGTCTGCTCTGAGTAAGTCTAACCTTGGAGGCAACTCCAACTTCAAAAGCAGCTCAAAACAAATTAGTCACCAGAATAGGGTGGATCCTAAAATCAAATAAAAATGGATCAAAACACATACGCCACTGTCAAAAATGAAACTTTTGCTATGAACAGTGAAATCTGTCTGCAGAATAAGGAGTCACATTGAGTCATTGGCTTGGATCCCCATGGATTAGGTGGGAAGGCAAGCAAGCCGTCCACTGCCACTGACGTGTGCCCGGCTTCTTGGTGCATGAAAGTCAAATGAGTTTCTCCCACATCCCTGTTGTCTTCAGAAAGGCCACTTGGTGGCCGAACAGTACTTCTTCCCAGTGCTTGCGATCTTGACATTTTTGGGAAGCTTCTTTGAGGCTGCCAGGTTTGTGGTGTTACGGACCAGGCTGGGCTGGGAGCCTTTAGTCAAAGAGACCCTGGAGCCTTTTGCCAGGGACGGCCGCGAGCCCTTGACCAAGCTTGGCTGAGAGCCCCTCGTCAGGTTGGGCCGTGAAGCCCTCTTCAGGAAGTATCGCGAGGCCCTCAGCGCGCTGAACCGTGGGACTTTGGTCACAACAAGACGAGGCCCCTTGGTGGCACGTGGAAGAGTGCCCTTTGCCGGGTGTGGCTGGGTGCCCTTTGTCACATTTGCTTGTGAGGCGTTGCCTAGGCCTGGTTGTGGGTCTTCGGTTGCATAGAATACAGGGCCTTTTGTCATCCGTGGTAGCGGTCCCTTTGCCAAGCGGGGTGGTGGCTCATGAATATGTGGCAATAGGTCCTTGCTTGAGTACAGCACGGGGCCTTTGGTCATACGTGGTAGCGGGGCTTTGTTCAAGCATGGTTGAGAGACGTTGGTGGGATACATTACTGGACCTTTGGTCACACGGGGTAGAGGGGCGCCAGTGACACATGGTAGCGAGCCCTTGTTAATGGGGCCATGTCGGCCTTTGGTCATGCCACTGTATGGACACTGGGTGGGCAAAGGTTTCTGATAGATAGCTGTGTGTGGCAGCGTCGGGTTCTTGTTTAGCTTGGAGTACCTGGCTGTGTGTGGGTCTGGGTAGACCGTTGCACCTCGTGGTTGATAACCAGTCACACCAGGCGGAGAGTAGAGCTGAGCGCATGGAACTTTCCCACGTGGTGGAAGGGTTTTGTATGCAGGGTATCTTGACCCATAGAATGGGTAGTATTGTGAGCCAGACCTGGGTAGCCTTTTCGAGACAAAGGGTGGCAACGGACGACCAGATGTGTATCCATAATAAGGCACCTTTTGGCTGGCCCGGCGATACCTGCAAGAAGGAATTGAGAAGGTCATCTCCTCTAAGAACATCAGAAGAGTCCTGGAGCTGAATCAGGACAAAGGCCCACCTAGATCAGCATCCTATCTTAACAGTGATCAACCAGATTCCCCAATGGAAAACCCGCCAGAAGAGAGTGCAACAGCAAGTCTCTCCCACTTGCAAAGCCGTCTTGCCCATTGGTGTTAGTGGTGCGTTGCACCAGGGCGCTGGCCTCTCAGGGGCGCCCCAGGAAGTGGGGGAGCAGCACGGCTTTGCTGGCTGCCTCCCCTTTCCCTGCACGCCCGCCAGCTGTGCCCCATCAACCAAATGGCTGGCAGATGTGCAGCTTCCTTCCCAAGACTCCGCGGGAGGAGAGCAATCCCCGCAGAGGCTTGGGAAAAGGTCGACAACTCTGGGAAATGGGGGGGGGGCGCCAGAGGGATCTTTGAACCACAGCACCAGATATGCTTAAGACGGCCCTGCCCACTTGTGATTCCCTACCACTGATACCACTCTAGTAGCAGAGGTAAAACATGCAAATGAATGGCTGTTCTTTCATCATTCTTGATTGTTATTTCCCCAGCAACTCAGGACCGGCAGTCCCATGCAACATAGTTTTTCACAACAAAACATCCCCATCACTTCTCAGTTGTGCTCCCCACAATTCAGAGACATGCTGGCTCCGACAGAGAAGGAAGAACATGATTTGTCCAATCCTCTTTTAAAGCCATTCAAGTTGCCATCTACGTATCTGTCCCCATCATTTATTGGTTTTGAGAATCACTACCCCGCAATGAAGTGCTGCATGCAGAGATGGGTGTATCAATGCCAACCAGTGTCACATTTGCTCACGTTCATGCAAAAGTCGGCATCGTCCTGTTTGCTCAACAACCTGCAATTTCTTCCTATATACATAAAAACGCAAGGCTGTTGCCATGCTGCAGTTAGTGTGGCTGCCAATTAGCCACACTAACTCCAGCGGTGGCAGGAAGCCCGGGTGAGCTGTTTCATGGAGCTACGGAATGGTTTAAGAGGGGGAGGTGCTTCCCAGAGCAGGTTGCAAAACGTTCTGTGATGCATCTCCCCTCCAGTTAAATGCAGCTGCACCAAGGTTTAATGGAGAAGGGAAGCACCACCGCTCGGACATTACTAGCCCAGAGATGGAAGAAGGAGACAACTCCAACCAGAGAAGAAAGAATGGCAAATCAAGTTGATGGAATACGCCAAAATGGCAAAACTAACCAGGAAGCTCAGGAACCAAGAAGACAAGAAATTTTAAAACGGATGGGACTTGTCTGTAATGTATATACAAAATTATTGTAAACAGGTCAAAACAGCAGGATTTTAAACACACTTGTAATGTAACAGAATGTATTGATAATCTAGGAAGATGAAAAACTGGAGGAGTACAGTGGTACCTCAGGTTACAAATGTTTCGGGTTACAAACACTTCAGGTTACAAACTCTGCACCCCTGGAAGTACTACCACAGGTTGAGAACTTTGCCCCAGGATGAGAATGGAAATCGTGCACCGGCGGCGTGGCAGCAGCAGGAGGCCCCATGAGTGAAAGTGCCCCTCAGGTTAAGAATGGTTTCGGGTTAAGAACGAACCTCCAGAATGAATTACGTTTCTAACCTGAGGTACCACTGTATTGATATGCAGCTAAAAATAGAATCAATAGGCCATGAAAGGGATGGAGGGAAGTTAGGAGATTCAGAGTAATCTCGATAATTAGATTCAGAATTGGTTTTGTTATATGTTTATGTTTGGAAAATCAAATAAAAATTCATTTCAAAAATAAAAATACAGTGGTACCTTGGGTTACATACGCTTCAGGTTACATATGCTTCAGGTTACAGACTCCGCTAACCCAGAAATAGTACATTGGGTTAAGAACTTTGCTTCAGGATGAGAACAGAAATCATGCAGTGGCGGCGCGGCAGCAGCAGGAGCCCCATTAGCTAAAATGGTGCTTCAGGTTAAGAACGGACCTCCAGAACGAATTAAATACGTAACCAGAGGTACCACTGTAGCTTAATTGCATCCCACCATTCCCCCCCCCTTAAGTTGAGAAAAAGGATTTTCTCTCCCGAATCCTGAGTGAAATGTTAGATAATGTATGTGGTGTTAAAAATTAAAATCATCATGAATCTCATGAATCATGAGAAGAGAAGAGAAGAGAAGAGAAGAGAAGAGAAGAGAAGAGAAGAGAAGAGAAGAGAAGAGAAGAGAAGAGAAGAGAAATCTGAGCAGGATTTGGAGAGCTTGGCTTTCCTTCGAGCTCATCCATTTGTCTCCCAAAGCCACACCTGCTTACCGATGAGAGAAGTTCAGAGGAAGACCTGGAGCAGCATCCCCCATGTGCACCAAATCAGGAGCAGAGACAAAGTCACTGGGAGTTACTGGGAAGAAGTAACGTAGCAACCTGAAATTATAAAGGGGTGAGTGGGTAGCAGAATTTCATAATTTCACATCGTTTTTCAGTGTTATCCAAGTTATAGAATCATAGAATCATAGAATCATAGAGTTGGAAGAGACCACAAGGGCCATCGAGTCCAACCCCCTGCCAAGCAGGAAACACCATCAGAGCACTCCTGACATATGGCTGTCAAGCCTCTGCTTAAAGACCTCCAAAGAAGGAGACTCCACCACACTCCTTGGCAGCAAATTCCACTGTCAAACAGCTCTTACTGTCAGGAAGTTCTTCCTAATGTTTAGGTGGAATCTTCTTTCTTGTAGTTTGGATCCATTGCTCCGTGTCCGCTTCTCTGGAGCAGCAGAAAACAACCTTTCTCCCTCCTCTATGTGACATCCTTTTATATATTTGAACATGGCTATCATATCACCCCTTAACCTCCTCTTCTCCAGGCTAAACATGCCCAGCTCCCTTAGCCATTCCTGTTCTCTGCTTTCCAATTTTCATAACTAAATCTCACATTTATTGACTGCGTCATTTATTTATTAGAGTATATCTATCTGCACACATCACACAAATCACCATTATTATTATTATTATTATTATTATTAATAATAATAATAATAATAATAATATACCGCCCTATACCCAGGGGTCTCAGGGTGGTTCACAGAATAAAATCAAGATATAAAACCACAAAATACCTAATAAATACAAAAACAACCCAATAGCCTCCCCCCCACACAAATAAAAACCCCCACCACATTTTAAAAAGGGCATAGGATGTAAATCGGTTCAGCCACAGGCCTGGTTAAAAAGGAACATTTTTGCCTGGCGCCTAAAGGTGTATAATGAAGGTGCCAGGTGAAATATATTGTTATTTCATAAAAATATATGTTATGGACGTGTGCAATAAAGTCATTAACGCATGAAATGATAACTTCCTAAAATGCAGAATGAATCAAATTAATTCTGTAAAAATGCTTGGCGAAAGAGAAACGAAACCCAAAAGTGAAAATGTTCCGGAAGGCCTGCAAGCGCCATCTAGGTAGTCAAGATAACTCCAGGACTAGTTTCTGCAAGAATGATCTCATAGATGTTTCTTGTTTTGATCTATGCTAATCGGCTTCCTTCGATGCCCTCTTTGCCTGTGGGCTTGGGACGCATAGCTAATTGGGACAAGGGAGGTTTCTTACGCCGACTGCTTGTCAACTCCTCCCTTATCTTAGAGATGGATGAGAATTGGGGAGGGACCTCTAAGCCAGCGGTGAGTTAATGGCGCTACTGATGCCAGCTTACGTAGCTTCCTTTGTGTATAGTAGGCAAACTAAGTCCCGGGGGCCGAATCCGGCCCAATCGCCTTCTAAATCTAAATCACTCTCTTTTCTTTAGCTGCCAAGCCAGTAATTTGCCCGGCTTGTTAGCAAACTCAAAATTTCTCTGTCTCGTTCATCTTAATTTCCACTCCATTTCTTCATTTATTATCACAGAATATTGTGATTGTAGCATTTTAATATTTCTTTTTGTTTCCGCGTTATCTGGCTTCTTATATAATTCTATTTCATTCTTCCTAATCTCTTCTACCACTTCTTCTTTTCTTTCTGTTTTCTTTGAATCGAGGTTTGCTGTATAAAAAAAAAACCTCTAAGAACAGCTTTGCTGGCATCCCAAATGATTTTTAAGACAGTATCTTTATTTAAATTGAAATCGAAGAATTAGCGTGTTTTTACATGAGTAGAATGTGTCCTTTTATTTAAAATGCATCTCTGGGTTATTTGTGGGGCACAGGAATTTGTTCACTCCCCCCCCCAAAATATACAATCTGGCTCCCCACAAGGTCTGAGGGACAGTGAACCGGCCCCTTGCTGAAAAAGTTTGCTGACCCCTGGCTTAACACATTGGTACCTTGCGGACAAATCTCTCACTGCTTTGGTGTCCAACCCAAATCTATAACAGCAGTGGAGCTTTCATTGCAAATTTATCTTTTCTTCTACTAAAACACTTGACCCTTCTGATTCTGATAGGAACCGTGTTCCAAATTATCTTTATTTGTTTGTTTACAAGCTATAAATGGATGTTTCTCAAAAAAAGGGGGGGGATATCAGGGCATGATACAGATAAATGTTTAAATTACCCAAAAAGGCACATTGCAACAACAATACAATAATAAAATGATGAACTAATAATAGTAATAATAGTAAATAATAATAATAATACCAATCAATAAAAATCAAGAGGAATAAAATCATCCCACCAGCTAATAATAGCATAATCTGTCATCTATGCTCTGGTAATCTCTGGGTTAGATTACGGCAACGTGTTATACATTGGGGCTGCCTCTGAAGATGGTTCTAAACTTAAGCTGGTGCAGAATTCAACGACCATGACTAACTTAAGTAAATTGATTTTAATAGGTCTACCCTGAGTAGGACTCCGTTGGATCCAATCCAATGATTACCCTTCTGTCCCTCCCCCACATACTAGAAAATGAGGTCAGAGAAGGGTATATGAGACCCATCCTCGAAGATTTACACCAGGGACAAAATCCTTGGGGGGGAAACATCACTACTAGTCTCATCAAATCTCTTTTAGGCTTCTTAGAAATCCCTCAGATGTTTTCTTCCAAGGAAGGATGTGGACTAGTATTTTGGATGCCACCTTAGGCGCAGTTGACAAACAACATAAAATTGTGCAAGAGGCAGGCACACACCCTTGCAAGATCTTGAGAGGCTTATACCAAGGGTTTGGGCTCCAGACCTTCTGTCTCACTGATATATTGCCTAAGAGACATCGTTCTCATCATCCTCTGCTGGAAGAAACAGCAGGCAAAGACCCTCTTTTGTATTCCACCTTGAAAACTCTGCTCGTTTCCACAATGCACACACCACCTCACACGCTTCTTTGGAATCGTTCAGATCTTTTCTCCCAGAGCCAAGGATACAACCAAATTCACAACATGTGACATTTCACGCAAATAGCAAAATTCTATCAAATGCTCCAGTTTGGACAAATATACCAGGATGAGAGTCTCACGATGATGCAGACTATTAGACCTTCAGGCGTCCTAGTCCCATTTAGAGTTTGTCTCGAAGCAATATCCAGGAATTCAGTAGCAGAGAGTGCACAGAGAGGGGGAAAGCAGTTCCTAACTTACCTGACTTCCAGACGCAAACGAGTCTGGACAGAAGTGTCAGCAAAGGCTGGGGATGAGGAGAGCTTTTTATGTGGTTTTAAAAATCCCCCTGAGGGACGTGAGGCACTTCTGCTGGGGCGACGTCACTGGCAACCTGCAAATCGTGATCCAGGGTAATATGCTAAGCTTCCAAATGAGTGCTGTTTCTTCCTCCTCCTAAAACATTAAATTAAATTGCAAAGACGTCCATTGAAAGTCCTATAGCTTGCAAGCTGGGCTGTGCCTCATGCAAAATACATGCCACCGATCAGCAACAGCTACTTGTACTTGCTGATCCGATTCATGGGATTATCGAGCTGGAAGGTACTTCAGATGATGTCATCTAGTCAGCCCTACAAACTTTGGAGGGGCTATAGAGTAGAAGGCAACTTCCTGCTTAAACGTCTTCAGGAAGGGAGATCCCACCAGACTGAGCCAGTCTTTTCCACCATCTTATTAGCTTCAATTCCTGCTTAACCCTCAAGAAAGAAGAGCATTTTCGCTGGCCAGGTTTAATTCAAATCCATCAAACTTCCTTTGGGAAAGAGAAAGAACTTGCCCATTTGAAGACCACCTGGTGGAAACCCTCACACAGTACGTTTCCGAGCACAATTCAAAGTGTTGGTGCTGACCTTTAAAGCCCTAAACGGCCTCGGTCCAGTATACCTGAAGGAGCGTCTCCACCCCCATCGTTCAGCCCGGACACTGAGATCCAGCGCCGAGGACCTTCTGGCGGTTCCCTCATTGCGAGAAGTAAGGTTACAGGGAACCAGGCAGAGGGCCTTCTCTGTAGTGGCGCCTGCCCTGTGGAACGCCCTCCCAGCAGATGTCAAAGCAATAAACAACTATTTTACTTTTAAAAGACAACTGAAGGCAGCCCACTTTAGGGAAGTTTTTAATGTTTGATGCTGTACTGTTTTTAGTATTCAGTTGGAAGCCGCCCAGAGTGGCTGGGGAAACCCAGCCAGATGGGCGGGGTATAAATAATAAATTATTATTATTCTTATTCTTAATTGTAAACTATATGCTGATCTCCATCAGCAATTTCTAGATCAACTCTGTATCCCCAAATGGAAACCAGAGTTGGAGGTCATACATTTTCTATTACTGGGGAATGACCAGGAGCTCACCAAGTTAGCGGCTAAATATTAGAGATGTTGCAACTTTCCTCCATTTCTTAACTTTTCCAGTTAAGATATCCAAATTTTCACAAGTTTGTTTTGTTTTGTTTTTTTGTTTTTTTAAGATCTTGTGAAAATTCATCTCAGTGCAAAATTCTCCGAATACAGGTGTCCCAAGACTGTGGACAACCGAAAGTCTACGAGCTTCATTCAGGTGGTCAGCAGCATCTATGTAAAAATATAGTGGTACCTTGGTTGTCAAACTTCATCTGTTCCAGGAGTCTGTTCAATACCCGGAACCATTGAAAAACCAAGGCACGGCTTCTGATTGGTTGCAGGAGCTTCCTGAACTTTGGACGTTCGGCTTCCAAAAATGTAAGCAAACTGGAACACTTACTTCCTGGTTTGCTGCATTCGGGAGCCGATTTGTTCGGGAGCCAAGCCGTTCGAGAACCAAGGTACCATTGTACAGGTAAAAACCATACAGCACTGAGCACTGCACATTACTGTTGCTGCAAGGGGGAGAAAAATAATTAAGTGTTCCACCAAGACCCTCAGTGATTTTCAAGAGGAATGGGGTGGGGGGGGATGGTTGGAAAACACTGTCCTGACATACCCATTCTTAAAAAGCAATCTTGACTAATATAGGCACCTTTGCAATGCAATCTTCCCAAATACAACACAAATTTGCTTGTGCCGTTTTCATGAATATTTGCATTCTTGTGCAAATTTCACCCCAACAGACACATTTTTGTAGATGTTGCTTGGCTGGAGAGCAGCTTTGCAAAATTCAGAGATGTGTGAATTTTTGAAGCATGCCTGTTTTTCAGTTTGCAGGTTGTTTCGAAAAGTCCAAATTAGGTAGGTTCACCTTTAAAGGCTCACTGAACTGGATTTCTCCTCTATCACTCTGTCTTATCACTTAGAAGGTCATCCTAATGTTTGTGCCATAATCTGCTTCGCTACAGTTTCCTGCCTCTGGCACAAAAGAGAACAAGTCTGCTCTGCCTTCTGCACTTCAAATACTCCAATACATCATTAGTGTATGGAATTCTTTTTACCAATAGTTGTGGCAATAGCCCCCAGCTAAAATGGATTTAGGGTATGGCTTTGCATAAACCCCTTGGTCTGATTTGTGGCTCAAATATGTCAATCTAGATGAGGACCAATCTGGTCAAGAATGATCCAGACCCTGCCTGACCTGATCTGGATCTGAATCAGGATCTTACAAATCTCTAGAAATCCTATTGGTCTGCATTGTGAAATGAAAACATGTTGGAGGTTTTTGTTGGGGAGAGGGTTACATAGGGACATAAAATTGGGGGACACTATAGTCCCTCAAGAGGAGATTCGCCTTGCCAAATTTCAGAAGGGTAGTTCCATGGCTTTTCATACTAGACACTTGGGAAATACACGGTGTTTTAAAATTAAGATGGACATAAAGTTGTTGCTTTTGCACATAGAGATATGAAGTTGGCAAACTTGGTGGCCCCTACAGAGGGGATTAAATCTCCCAAAGTACAGATGAGTCACTTCAGGGACTTTCATTCTATCCACTCAAGTCCTTCTTATGGCTGATGGTTTGTGGTTACCAATTGGTAATAATAAACAGACAGACAAACAAACAAACAAATGGACAGCCATCTATTTGTTTTTTTTTAAAAAAAAACCAAGACTGGTACTGGGGTTGATTGAGAAAGGACAGAAAATAAGCACAGGTTCCCAAAATATAGACACGCTTTTACCCTCGCAAGATTAATGTATTGCCCTTGGCTGTACTTGAGGGACAATTCCTGCAGACTCCACACAATAAACACTTATGTCCCTGTGGAGATGGCAGTACTGAATCAGTGGCGCATGCCTTTCTGGCTTGCACTCTTTATAAAGACTTGAGGAATGAGATTATCACCCCTCTCTTGCTGTCCATTCCGGGTCACCTAGCCACTGCCCCAGTGTCCTTTCTCCTGGCAGATCAGGAGGAGCAGGTGACAGCAAAGGTTGCAAGGTTTTTAGCTGTGGCAATCCGAATAAGTTCCACTGTTTGACTGCTGATTCAGAACCCTAAAGTGTGTTTTATATAATCAACTTTTTATTTCTGTTCATTGGTATATTGCATTGCTGTTTTGTTGCTATGGCCGATGGCTAACGCAAATGAAGATTCGTTCATTCATTCAAGCACAAGCTGAACAAATGACTCCCAAAAGTTTAGCAAACACTTTTTAAGAATCAGAATTAACAAAGGGTGCCGCTGAGGGTGGAATTTGGTGATGGTAGGAGCTGTTTGACAGTGGAATGGACTACCTCAGAAGATGGTAGACTCTCCTGCAATAGAGGTTTTAAACAGAGGTTGGATGGTTATCTGTCAGTGATTCTTCAGCTGTGGTTCATGCATTGGACTAGATTAACCTCAAGACCCATCCAACTCTACAGTTCCATGATGCTATGAAATATTTGCATCGCTTCCCACATATCTTGATTGGATTTGCAGAAATTTGAAACTCAAAGGACAGCTGTGATTCAATTCATGTATTCCTTCAGCAAATACAAATTAGATAGACTGTGCATTATATGGGCAGAATTTTGGAAACATAATTCATGGCAGAACTGAGAGAGTTTTGGTTTTTTCCCCCTGGGGTCCAGGAAGCATATTTCGTCATCACCTCTTGGTAGGCTTGCCAGGTCAGATGCATGCCAGACCCTACAATTTCTGGGCCCACGAATGAGACCTAAGCAATGTCATGTGGGTGGCCCACCTTGATGTCAGATTAATTGGGAGAGTGGAAGAGGGCAGATTTCCCAGGCAGTCAGTGCAGTAATTTCCAGCTGGGTCTGCTGGGCTGAAGCTTGCAAGCTGCATGCATAGTCTTCTTAAAATATATCTTTTCAAAGGTGCTCTCAGCTGCTGAAGATTCAAGCCCTACACTGACCGCTTGAAGGCTGCAGGTCAGTCCTGGAGGTCTGGCACCCCAACTCCTTGGAGACAGGCCTGGAGAGAAGGGACAGAGCGAGTATCCAGAGTTACTTGGGCCCAACCAGGAACAGGAGATCCAGCAAGAGGGAAAACCTTTTGTTTTCGTTCTGCTTTTCAAAAACAGCTGTGGGGGAAATAACTTACTAATAGTGGCACGAATCTTGCCCCAGCTAATTCCAGAGCAAGGCTGAGATGAGTGTTTGGCTGCCGACACCTCCCTAAGTAATGTTCTTACTTGGTGTGTGGGTCCAGCTGAGGATGCAGAGATATTAACATCCATGATAATATCGTGCTTTGTATTTAAGTGGTTTTAATTAACATTTGGAAAGCCTGAGGAGTTCCTTTCATCCCAGAGAACCTCGCCTAGGCTCCATGGGGTAACCAGGACGTGTTATTAAGTGTGATGACTAATCCCCTCTCATTCATTAGTATAAACATGCAAACAATCAGAATCAGTGAATCTGAACATTTTTAATCGAGAACAAAGGCAGAAATTGTATCTAGATCTTCATCCTTGGGATGCATATTCATGTGAATCCAGGATGCAACTTTAATTTAATTCATGATGTGATTTAGGACCCTCTTCAATTAGACTCACTTATCAGAAAGGCGTAAGGGATGTGGGTGGCGCTAGGGTCTAAACCACAGAGCCTAGGGCTTGCCGATCAGAAGGTTGGTGGCTCGAATCCCCGCAGCGGGGTGAGCTCTCATTCCTCGGTCCCTGCTCCTGCCAACCTAGCAGTTCGAAAGCACATCAAAGTGCAAGTAGATAAATAGGTACCGCTCTGGCAGGAAGGTAAACGGCGTTTCTGTGCGCTGCTTAGTCATGCTGGCCACATGACCCAGAAGCAGCTCCTATAAGGAAAGTTTTCTGCATGTAAAGCAAGATGCTCTACCTGTGAACTGTGCCTCTTCCCTTAAGGCACAGGGGCTGGGAAGTTGCCTTATACCAAGTCAGATCATTGGTTCATCTAGGTCAGTTGGGCTAACACTGACTGGCAGCATCTCTCCAGGTTTGTGGACAGGGGTTTTCCTCAGCCCTACCTGGAAGATGCTGGAGATTGAATATGGGACCTTCTGCATGCAAGGTGAGCGTTGGGTGTTGAAGAACATTGGATTTGATGGCTTTCAAAGTCCCCTCAAACTCTAGGATTCTATGATATTATTTATACCCTGTGCAGCTGAGAGTAACAAGGTGCCTGCCACTAATCTGTATTTTATTTTTTCCAACAGTGGAGCCGTAACAGTTCCATTGTTCTTCAAGGAACAGTGGTTCCCAGTAGCCTCCTTCCAATAGAGCTAATTTAATTTCAAGCCGCACAACTACTAAATTACACCTGCGTACCTGCCAGCCCCGGGAGACAATGGGAGGGTGGTTGATGCCCTTGATGCCTTTGCCTCCTCCTCCTCCTCCCTTTTTAATGAAAAAGCAGAACAAAACAAGCACTATTGATTTGCCCTTGATTAAAATCTAGCCCCAAATGGAAGGCCAAGCCCTTTCGTTTGAGGAGGTGGAGGAGGAATGAAAATAGCCCTTTGCTGCGTTCAAGAAGAGAGTAAACACAAGGGCGTACTTGAGCTTTCATTAAGGCCAGCGTCACCAATCTGTTTGCCCCAGATCCACTCTCCCTGCCTCTCCCGTTCATTCTGCTATGCCTTACATGTGTCAATGCTGCCTTTGTAGGAGGTCAATAGATTTTATTGCATTAGCCGTGTGGCCATAGCATGATATACATAGAAATAACAACATAAAATAGGGGTGGGGAGGTAAAGGTAGATATCGTCCTGGGCGAATACTTAAAGGGGAAAAAAAAAAGGAAATAACAGAAGCAACAGGGGATTTAAAACATCGAGTGACCGATAGTACAAAAACAAAAAGACAAAAAACTGCTGAGGCTGGAGGAGGATCGTTAAAGGGGTCCTTCAGCTCCTCAGATTTGTCCTAGCTCCATTGTCCTTGTACAATAAAGCTACTTGGGACTTCGTTCAATTGTGCAGCGTATCGACTGCAGCTGTGGTGTTAAAAAAGAAGTTAGTGCCGCTTTCCTCTTCATCGCACTGAGCAGGAAGTTAGCTGTCATCTCGGTAATCCAACAATCAGAATCCTGCAAAAAAAGGGACACTATCCAGGGCTGGATTGGGAGATGAAGCTTGTTCATGAGAGGAGTTAAAAACCGAGATCTTTCATCTGTCCAGTTGGGACAGAAGAGCATTACATGTTCCATAGTCTCCAGAGCCGTGTCATTACAGGTGCATGTTCTGTTTGCGATGGGGACTCTGAAATAACGACCCGACAGAACTGCTGTAGGAAAACAGTTGAGACGGGCACAGGTAAAGGCCCTTCGCTTAGCCTCCGAAGAAATTGTGAAGCAGTATAGAGGGATTCCTTCAGGGGGAGGAATAGCTAGGGCTAGGCCTGAACACGGCCCTCTTGCATCGGCAGCTGTGTTAGAGAAGTCAAGTTGCTGTAGCTTCTTTTTAATTGAAGGTAGGGCCGCCGGACTGATACACTCTAATTTAAGAACAGTTTTGCAATTCAGATTGAAAAGAGAGCGGAGTTTGAGGTTAATTGTAGTTTTCCAAGTAGGAGGTCGTGGTAGCTGACAATGTCAGGCACTGGGAGAAGTGTCCCGTAGATGTGACAAATCGTTCAACTGTATGGCAAATGTTGCAAGGGACGCAGGTGGTGTTGTGGGTTAAACCACAGAGCCTAGGACTTGCCGATCAGAAGGTCGGTGGTTTGAATCCCTGCAACGGGGTGAGCTCCCATTGCTCGGTCCCTGCTCCTGCCAACCTAGCAATTCGAAAGCACGTCAAGTGCAAGTAGATAAATAGGTACCGCTCCGGCGGGAAGGTAATTGGCATTTCTGTGCACTGCTCTGGTTCGCCAGAAATGGCTTAGTCATGCTGGCCACATGACCCAGAAGCTGTACGCCTGCTCCCTCAGCCAATAAAGCGAGATGAGCGCCACAACCCCAGAGTCGGCCACGACTGGACCTAATGGTCAGAGGTCCCTTTACTCATGTGAAAACATGCTGATTCCCGGACCGCTTCTCTCAGTGAGGGAACCACCAGAAGGCCCTCGGCACTGGACCTCAGTGTCTTGGCAAAACGATGGGGTGGAGATGCTCCTTCAGGTATACTGGGCCGAAGCCATTTAGGGCTTTAAAGGTCAGGAGCAACACTTTGAATTGTGCTCATAAATGTACAGGGAGCCAATGTCGGTCTTTCAAGACCGGTGTTATGTGGTCTTGGCCGCCGATCCCAGTCACCAGTCTGAGAGATGCATTTTAAATAAAAGGACACATTCTACTCATGTAAAAACACACCGATTTCCGGACCAACCATGGGCCAGATTTAGAAGGTGATTGTGCCGGATCCGGCCCCCGGGCCTTGGTTTGCGTACCAATGGTTTATGCCATATGAGCTCCTTCATTCATGATTGTGAGCACCTTGTTGGGAGAGCACTCCAGGCTATCTGCAGCTCTACAGATCTCCGAGCATCCTCGGGGGAGCATAGCTCTGGAAAAGGCACCCCCTCCTTCTCCAGGGTTAAACCATAGAGCCTAGGACTTGCCGATCAGAAGGTCGGCAGTTCGAATCCCCATGACGGGGTGAGCTCCCGTAGCTCGGTCCCTGCTCCTGCCAACCTAGCAGTTCGAAAGCACGTCAAAGTGCAAGTAGATAAATAGGTACCGCTCCGGCAGGAAGGTAAACGGCGTTTCCATGCGCTGCTCTGGTTCGCCAGAAGTAGCTTAGTCATGCTGGCCACATGACCCGGAAGCTCTACGCCGGCTCCCTCGGCCACTAAAGCAAGATGAGTGCCGCAATCCCAGAGTCGGCCACAACTGGACTTAATGGTCAGGGGTCCCTTTACCTTTACCTTTTAACCTTCTCTCTTGACAAAGCAAAAGAAGGAGGCATCGTAGTTCTAAACTACTATTTATTGACACTGTATTACACAGACAGAGAATCATGGTCTGTTTCTTGTCCAGCTCTGAGAGAGAATGGGCAAAAGTGAAAGTACATCACATAATACATACAGAAAGGACTACATCCTGTTCTCCCACTTCCTCTCAGACAGACCGTGTGATTTCCACTAATCACAAAGTGTAGCCTCGGTGGAGTGATTTGCTAACACACCTACCTTATTTCCAGCCCCTGTTCCATGTTCTGGTTCATTGGATTCATGATCCTGGCATTGCCATAACAGCTTCCTGTTTTCTCCAGCAAAGCGTGTTCTCCCTCATGGAGAGCACAAGTTGCGGCTGGGGCTGACAAGAAACCTCACTGTTGCTAGGCAAATGGTTTGGCCATCTTTTAAGCAGGGGCGGGTTGTTACTGGGGAAATCTAGATGTTGCCATTTGTTGATTGACAGCCCTATTTGTTAAATACAAGGCACGCAGTGACGGACTTCCTCTTTTCGCTGCGTGCTTCGGATCACCCGCCCTCCCTTCCCTATTGTTAGGCTGTTTGCTTGACCTTGCTATGCCTGTCATGGGGTCGTCTGCTTTGGGGCAGGGGCCTGGTAGGAATTTTGTCCATTTGGCTGATTATTGTGTGCCATTTGACTTTTGCCTACTGCGTAGGAAATCGTCACAACTTGTAAGGTTGCGGTTAGGCATTGGTCTGGGAATTGGTTGGTGGAGGGGTATGGATTCGGCTGTGCCTGCCCCTCCAAAATGCTGCTGCTGCTTCAAGGGTTTTCCGTTAAAGGAACCCAGGGGCTCCCCATGCTTTTGTCTGAAACCCCCTGGCAAGGGGCTAGGGCCACGCAAGCCCTGGGAGCATGCTGGGGAGAGGTGAGGCATGGTTCCCAGTCCCATCCCTCTCCCCAGGTGACTTATCCTTTCTGACTTTGCGGGGGATGCGAATGTCAGAGCTGTCCCTGTGCGGGGTCAGTTAGTGCTACCAATGCCTAAGCAACCATTCACGTTGCTGTAATTTGAATAAAATTGTGGCCAAAATTATGCCAAAAACCTTAAACAAAAATTAAGTGTCAATTGTGTTTTTCTTTGGGGGTGTCTTGGGGATCTCGACGCGCAGAAGATAATATTCGTCTCGTCATGACCTACCCAACCTCTCCTGTAAAAACTCCTGTTTGGGAGAGATATTCCCCCAAGGCTGTTTCCCATTAGAAAATAAAGTTGGGCCAGATTAGCAGACATCTTAAGCCGGTTGGCATTCCAGTAAAGAGCAATTTTGCCAAAATTATCAACCTTTGCCTTCCAGCTAATTTCCTTTCTCGTAGACCCGATGAGCCTAAGCAGCAAGCAAGGCGTTTATGTATTTTGTCCTCCTTTCAGATGGGTGTTTTCTGTAAATAAAGATTTAATAGGAAACAGGAATTGCCAGAAGGGAAGAAATGTGATAATGTGATGTTCCAGAAAAATCAGTCCAGGTATTATTATATAAAATAATATCTGGCAAAATATCTCCTAGGAGGCAGGCGTTGTGTGTGAGAGACAACATTTAATAGCAGATATACAGCCCTCTTTTTATTCAAGTACATAACCCGTGTTAAAAAAGTAGATCAGATGAAAATATAAAAGAGTGTTCCTGCCACAATAAAGCAGCAATGATAACCATCATTTAAGAGCCATCATTTAAGAAAGACAGCAATGAACTTCTGATTCATCTCTTACCAAACAGACGACTCGAATCACAACTACAAATGCTCTTACACACAGATAAGTGGAAAGAGATGCAATCAACTTAATAACAAAAGAAAACAAAACGGGTGTTATCCAGTGGATTTTATAAGAATATAATATAATATCCACACTTATCTTCTATCCCATACTTTCTAGGCACGGGTTCACACTTTCCCAGTCAGTGACTGGGTCTTGTTTGTTTGTTTGTTTGTTTGCCCTGCCACTTTCCCCAGGAAAACTTACTATTTAACACTGAATCAGAACGAGAATTCGGGTTTTTTGCAGGTGGCCGTTTGCTCCAGTTCAGAGCGGAAAACAATGGAGCAAAAAAACCCCAAAAATAAAAAATAAAACAAAAGCATTCAGACACAGACCTGGAAAACCTGTACCTGTGTCAAGAAATGCAGAAGTTGATAAATGTGGATGAAAAGAGAGAGAGAGAGAGTTTTGGTTGGCTAATAATAATAATAATAATAATAATAATAATAATAATAATAATAATTTGTTATTTATACCCCGCCCATCTGGCTGGGTTTCCCCAGCCACTCTGGGCAGCTTCCAACAAAACACTAAAATACAATAACCTATTAAACATTAAAAGCTTCCCTAAACAGGGCTGCCTTCAGATGTCTTCTAAAAGTTTGGTAGTTATTTTTCTCTTTGTCATCTGCTGGGAGGGCATTCCACAGGGCGGGCGCCACCACCGAGAAGGCCCTCTGCCTGGTTCCCTGTGACTTGGCTTCTCGCAGCAAGGGAACCGCCAGAAGGCCCTCGGATCTGGACCTCAGTGTCCAGGCAGAATAATGGAGGTGGCCAAATGTATCTTGCTTGCAATTACCTTGAGTCTGTTCTCTGAGGGAGTCAATTTTCCCACTTAAAATGTGCTCCAGAATTCAGCTAACCTCAGAGTCCTTGAAAGAATATCATGGGCTTGACCTTGACTGGTCAGAATGCCTTTGCTTGTAACTGTCAAATAAATAGCATTGATCTGCACGTAGGTAAATAAATGAGTAGGGAAGCAGAGCAGTGAACTCTTTTGAACAACCAACCAAATGCATACAGAAAATAGTAATAATAATAATAATAATAATAATAATAATAATAGCCAAGATGTTCTACTTTTTCATTTTCAGATTTTTTTATTGAATTTTAATAATAATAAAGCACACCAATAGGGAAAAGATGTGTGGTCTATAATTGGAAAGGGTCCCGTAGTCTGAATTAAAACAAATAGGATTTTTTACATTTTAGCTGTTCTTGTTTTTTATAATAAAAAAGATAAAAAATAACCTTGGACTAGGCTAAATACAGGCATACTCTCCTTACATGCTATATATTATTATTATTATTATTATTATTATTATTATTATTATTATTATATACACACACACACAGTGGTACCTCGGGTTAAGTACTTAATTCGTTCCAGAGATCTGTTCTTAACCTGAAACTGTTCTTAACCTGAAGCACCACTTTAGCTAATAGGGCCTCCTGTTGCCGCCACAGCACAATTTCTGTTCTCATCCTGAAGCAAAGTTCTTAACCCAAGGTACTATTTCTGGGTTAGCGGAGTCTGTAACCTGAAGCGTATGTAACCTGAAGCGTATGTAATCTGAGGTACCACTGTGTGTGTGTGTGTGTGTGTGTGTGTGTGTATAATATTTGTCTAAATGACAATTGACCCCTGGTCCCCTTAAGCTTAGGTGAGGTGTTTTCAAGAAGGGTGATTTGCCAAATGTTATGCTTTCTCTTTGCTACAGAGTTTGTGCAGCTTGTTTAATTGAGTAACTGAGTTCATTACCGTGAAGTGATGATAATGATATGTTCAGAAAGAAAACAATAAGTTCAACGGCAAAAATAAGATCATACGGATCAAACCTGGAACCGTCTGTGTGTAAGGAATGTGTTTTACCTCCCAAGTTCTTGCCCGCATGAATATGGAATGATGGGATGCATCACAGTGATTGTGGCGGCAACAACCACAACACCACAACAACACTGCTGCTGAGACTCTTTGCCAACATTACATTCTGAAGGGACTTAAAAATAACAACAAAGGGCTTTGAATAAAATTAAATTTAACACAGGTTTGGACATTGTTAGTGCACAAAGCTTCACAAAGACAGATTGTGAAGCTGAGGCTCCAGTACTTTGGCCACCTCATGAGAAGAGAAGACTCCCTGGAAAAGACCCTGATGTTGGGAAAGATGGAGGGCACAAGGAGAAGGGGATGGCAGAGGACGAGATGGTGGGACAGTGTTCTCGAAGCTACCAGCACGAGTTTGACAAAACTGCGGGAGGCAGTGGAAAACAGAAGTGCCTGGCATGCTCTGGTCCAGGGGGTCACGCAGAGTCGGACACGACTAAACGACTAAACAACAACAACAAAGTGCACAAAGTAGTACGGGAAGGTGAGACACAAACAGGAAAAGTAAAAGTCAAAACAGGAATGCAGACACAAATACATGCACTTTTCCCTTACACAAATGTTATCAAAATGAACCCCTCGTGTGCCTCTTGACAGAAAATAATAATAATAATAATAATAATAATAATAATAATAATAATAATGCATTTTATTTACTCTGCCCTCCCTGGCCAGAGCTGGGCTTAGGGCGGCTAACACCAATAAAATCACAGTAAAAACATAATAGGAGAAAAGGGGGGGCAATTTAAAATACAGGTTAAAATGCAATTTTAAATGCAGCCTTATTTTAAAGTAGCTGATAAATCATTTTAAAGTAGCTGATAAAATATAGTGTTGTATCAGTTTCCTCTTTTATCAGTTATTTATCAGCTGGTTGGCTGCCTTTGACCTTCCATCCCAACCCAACCCAGCCCAGCAGCATTCACATAATAACATTCTGCAGCTTGATGGGCAGCTGTCTACCACCCAGATATCCTAGCCAAAGTAAACCCATTGATGTAGCAGCAAGTTACAGCAAGGAGAGTTCCTCTCTCCTTCCCCCACCCAAGAATATGTGTTCATGTGCTGCTCTCTTGACTTTGGTTGACTTCAAGAGCCTGAAGATGGGAACCCAAGCTGTGTCGTTCGTCTCATTCTTATAGTTTCCCAAAAGCGACTGTTTGGCCACAGGATGAGAGTGTAGACACAGAGACAAGGACAATACAGTGGTACCTCAGGTTACAAGCGCTTCAGGTTACGTGTTTTCAGGTTGCGGACCACGGGAAATCTGGACCGCGGGAAATCCGGAAGTACCGGAAAGGGTTACTTCCGGGTTTCTCTGCTCGCGCATGCGCAGAAGCACCAAATCGCATCACGCACGTGCGCAGACGTGGCACTGCAGGTTACGAACGCTGTGGGTTGCAGACGTGCCTCCGTCACGGATTGCGCCCACAACCCGAGGTCCCACTGTAGAGACTTTAAAAAAGACTGGGAACCGTTTATGTTGTATTTATAAAAACACTGTAAAGAAGCGGACTTTGAGTAAACACTTACAATTAACAAAAACAAAAACAGAAGCTAAGATGTAAGAACTGGAGAATAACAAAGTGTAAGATGTAATTTGGAGGAAAAAATATGGTACAAAAATGATAAGAATTTACCATTACTTAATTTAACGACTACAATATTAAGGTAAAATAAAATAAGCAGGAGAAACAAACATTTAAAGAACCAGAAAAGGAAGTTGAAGGAAGTCACTGTGGGGAGGGGAGAGAGATTGGGATTCCCCCCCCCCTTTATTTGTGATCATGATGAATGTGATGAATATAAAATTGTAAAACTTAACAAAAACTATTTTTAAAAAGAGAGAGTGTAGACAGGCCTCTGGCCTTTTCGATGTAGCAGAGTCTCGTTGAGTCCTTGTGGTGCTCAGAGAGCTTTAAAAGACAAATAGGCAAACTCAAGGAGGAGAGACTTCTGGCTCAGTAGAACGTCCAGCTCCAGAGGCAGTAAATCTCAGTCTCAGTTTCTGGGAATCGCAAGTGAGGAGGGCGCTCTTGTGCTCAGGTGATTCCCAGTGGGGCATTTACTTTGCCAGTGTGGAGAGATGATGCTGGACTAAATGGGTATTTATTCTCATACAAGAGGGATGTCTTTACGTTCTTATATTTTCCAGAACATGAACGTCAAAAAAGGAGATGAGAATTCTTCTTTAAGATCTGAATTCATGTCTTATCTCATCATACAAAACTTCTAGACTTTACCAGCTCTCAATTTCTTACTCTTCACATTCCTTCTTTACCCCATAACCAATTTCTGCCTGTCTGTACCCCACTTTTAACAACTCCTGAGGCCTCGAACAGCCTTCCATCTTCTAACCTCCTTTCAGAAAGCCGTGTTATATCAAGTCAGACTATTGGTCCATATAGACCAGTATTGCTTACACTGGCTGGCATCAGCTCTCCAGAGTGTCAGACAGGTGGGGTATAAATAAATAGATTATTATTATGGTGGAATCCACATTCCCAATGGTGAAACATCCATTGGACGGTGAAACCAAAACTGTCAATCTGTTCCCTACGTGAACATTGTAGTTCAACGATATCTGGAGGACCACAAATCCCCCATTATTGGTTTAGATGATGAGCTAACCTGTCATGGCCCAATGGAATAATTCATATTTCCCCCTCCTAACACAGGTCCACTTGCCACAGTATGTATAAGAGGAGAGAGGTGCCACCGGGAACATCACAAGCCAGTTGTGAAAGTATCAAGTCACCCCTCCGTTATCTCCTGCATATGATAATAAAAGGTAACAGGCCTTTTAACATAGAAGCTCAGTTTGACTACCACCGCTAACCGAGATGAAGATGTGACCATTAATCTGCTTAATTCTCTTTTAAAGCTGTCTAAGACTTTGTCAAATCCCTTTTCAAAACCACCAAAGACAGTCAGAAGCAGAGTTTAATCTGCTGCTAAGATTAAGACAGCTAAAAAACTGGGGAAGCCTATATCTCCTGCTGTATCCAAATCTGGACTATAGTAACTATGATTAAACTAACTTATTAGAAAACAATACATATAAACCAGCCTAACAGGCTTATGCAAAAATTGATATTTTTGTAAAGTTTTGGAACGATACATTTAATGATAATGATAAACTTTATGCTGCTTTCAACCAACTGTAATTTCATGAGTATTTATCAAAATACTCATCTATTTAAAAGCAGCAACAACCCTGAAGCCACATCCTGTGGTGTTGAGTTCCACAAGCAAATAATTTGTCATGCGAAGACGAAGCCCTTATCCATGTGCGTAGTAACGTGTTCCACCGTTGGCTGCAGATGTTCCCAGCCTGCCTTTGCTTAAAAGGGCCACTTACCAGCAGAACAATATTTCTGACCCTTGCTTGATATTTTCACCTGGGTTTTGCATTGCTGTGGCCCAAAGGATTGGCCTCCCTTTCTCGAATACTTCTGGCCGGTCTTTGTGGAGTAGACCGGCCCTCCCTTCGTCATACCACTTGACCACTGTTGTTGGCCCTTGCTTGCATAGCCAGAGCTTCCCTTTGTGAAAGAAGACTGACTTGAATATTGTTGGCTACTTGGGCCTCCCTTGGTGATGCATTGTTGACTCACACACTGTTGGCCTCCTTTGGTCGCGCACAGCCAGTCTCCTTTCGTTGCACATGCCGGCGAACACTGGATTGTGCTCTGCTGGGAAACCCACTGCCCACTGCTTTTGGGGGCGCACTGCTGTGTGGTTTGGGCGACGCATGACTGCTGGCAGCTAAAAGCGGCCGATTTGCACGGGGAGCAGCAGGTCTGCTGGGTGTACTGCGAAGAGCTGAGCGATTTCTGCTGTGGCGGATAGCACGACTGGATGCATTGAGGTGGCACACACTTCTGGCCCTGTGGGTAGCAGACTGGGATGCATGGTGCGCCATAGGTCTGCGGAGAGCAAGACTGTGTGCTTTGAGGTTCATAGCATGACTGGGGAGAGCATGGCTGTATGTATTCTGGTGCATAGCTCTGGGGGCTCTGTGGAGCGTAAGGGGACTGGAGGTACCCAGGTGTGCAGGTATCTTGCCACTGGGGAGAACATGGTGGGATGTATGGCTGCTGGCTCTGAGGTCTGTACCCTTTCGTGCCTTTGATGCCGGTATTCTGTTGGCAAATAGGGGGCGGTAGGCATGGCTGTTTACACTGCTGCTCGTAGCAATACATCTTAGGGGGCTGGTGGTTCAACGACAGGCAACCTGGGAGAGAGAAAACAGGAGACGGTCAGAACATATAGTTGCAATCGGAATTATGCAAAGCCCATTGCAAATCAGGCTTATTATTAAAACGGGCGGACTTCTAGCTACTTGCAATGAGCAAATCAAACAAAAGCAATTGAAATAGCTCGACGCAATGGATGCTTCAAGTGGTTCCCTTGAGCTACATGCTTTGAGGCAGTAATGATTCTAACATCAAATTTCTATTTCTATATTTGTTTTGTTAATTGCAAATCAAACCCTGCAATTGAGTCCATTTCTTTACATTGATTCTATAGATATATAACATAAATGGTTCCCAGTCTTTCTTAAAATCTCCATTGTCTTTATCTCTAAGCCTTTCCGTTAATTTTGCTATTTCAGCGTATTCCATCAGTTTTCTTTGCCATTGTTCTTTAGTTGGTATTTTCGCGCTCTTCTGTCTTTGTACTAGCAAAATCCTAGCCGCAGTTTTATGTTCTTATGATGATTCCAACTCAGTCCTCCTCTCAGCTTCGGACAATGCTCCAACCATTGCTGCACACTTCTTCCTTTCCCTCTCTTCCTGTGTGGATTTCCACTTTTCCTCCCAGCACCAGCAGATCTCATCTATGAAGTGTCTGAATATATTTGCTTCCCCGTAGGGTTCGTGGGTTCACCCCCTGCCTTTGCAGAGTGGAAGAAGGTGAACAAACACATGTGCATCACAGGCAGGACAGCTCAAATGCTGAAACCCATTGTTCTATTGTTCTGGGAATGGGTGTCAAAACCCTGAACAGGAATGCAAAATGCCCACTCGTCCTATATCCTGTTTTGCTGACCCAGGCAAGCGTGCTGAGTGCACTGATGCCATTTTATACAGAAAACTATTGCAAGGATTATACAGTGGTACCTTCGTTCTCAAACACCATGGTACTCAAACAACTTGGAACCCAAACACTGCAAACCCAGAAGTAAGTGTTCCAGTTTGCGAACTTCTTTCGGGAGTCGAATGTGCTCCATTTTGAATGTTACTCTTCCAATTTGAGTGTTATGCTGAGGTCTGTCTGTTTTTGCTATTTATTTTGCGTTTTTGTGGCTCTCTTCTTTGTTGTTTTTGTGACTGTGTGGAACCCAGTTCAACTATCGATTGGTTGTGTGACTGCAGTACATTGTTTATTGCTTTCATTATATGGATCAATGGTTTCATTAGATAGTAAAATACATGTTAAATTGCTATTTTGGGGGTTGTTTATAAAAGTCTGGAATGGCTTAATCCATTTTGCATTACTTTCTATGGAAATGCGCGCCCTGGTTTTGGAACGCTTTGGTTTTGGAGCGGACATCCGGAACAGATTAAGTTTGAGAACCAAGGTGCCACTGTAGAATGATTAAAGATCTTCTAAGCTAGGAGCTACTCACCACATGGTGGCAAATTCCTATATTCTTTTAATTTAAAGTTCTCTCTCTGCACCTTAATGGGGTTCCCCCCCCCCAATATCCCCCATCAACTCTTTTCCAGCCCACAAAACCCATCTGCCATTAAGTGGGGAAGGGCCACAACTCGGTGGTAGAGGATCTGTCTTTCATGCAGAAGGTCCCGGGGTCAACCCCTCTCATGTCCAGGAAGGGCCAGAAAAGACCACCTGTCTGAAACCCTGAAGTGCTGCGACAGACAATGCAGAGGTGGTGATATAATAGCACAATGCAAAGTCACAGGAAAATATATCACCAAGGACCACAATAAGCAGTATAGATAAGCAGACAAATATAGACATAGTCTTTTTCTTTACAATCTCTCGTGTATTTCATAGAAGGAACATCAACTTGTAAGTCAAGACCTGGACGCTGTTCCAGTAAACTCAGCATTTATTCCCACAAAGGGGCTTAAAAATCAAGTCTAAGCAGTAAACAAGCAATAGCTTAGAAAACTGGACAAATCTGTCCCTGTATTGATATTTCCCCAGGGAAGAACAGAAAGAGGCTCTTCAGCCTTCCTAACAAATAGAGAGAGCCTTGAATGCCTTGGCTCCCAAACAATTGAAACCCAGAAGGGAGTGTTCCAGTTTTTGAATGATTTTCAGAAGCTGAACGTCTGGCGTGGCTTCCACAGCTTCCGATGGGCTGCAGGATGCTCCTGCAGCCAATCAGAAGCCACACTTGTTCGAGAACCGAGGTACGACTGTATCTCAAATCTACCCGGAGAATTACTTGATGGATAACACCCTAAATCATTAAGAAATATATTAATATAATTCCATTGGTTGTCTTAAATATATTATATGATGGAGGGCAAGCATGAACGAGAGAGAGAGAACTATCAACATTCTGTCACACACCTTTGTGACCAAGAAGCAAAACTATGTAGATGAGAGAAGAGATGCAATTTTTAATGCCTGAAGACACCAAGGTCAGGGAGAAAACTTATTCCATCTCCACCCACCCCCAAGATCATTTTGCAGCATCCAATCCTTACACCAAACTCACCCTATTGACTTATTTATCTTATATATATTTTCCAGGGGGACACAGGTGGCGCTGTGGGTTAAACCACAGAGCCTAGGACTTGTGATCAGAAGGTCGGCGGTTCGAATCCCCGCGACGGGGTGAGCTCCCATTGCTCGGTCCCAGCTCCTGCCCACCTAGCAGTTCGAAAGCACATCAAAATGCAAGTAGATAAATAGGTAACACTCCGGTGGGAAGGTAAATGGTGTTTCCGTGTGCTGCTCTGGTTCACCAGAAGCGGTTTAGTCATGCTGGCCACATGAACTGGCTGGCTCCCTTGGCCAGTAAAGCGAGATAAGCGCTGCAACCCCAGAGTCGGTCACGACTGGACCTAATGGTCAGGGGTCCCTTTACCTTTACCTATATTTTCCAGGGTTTATATACCAATCCATTGTCATAAAAACTCAATTCAGTTTACAAAAACTCATCCTGGTGACAGAACTTTTTGCCACTACCAATACATAATCAGTTGGACAAGCTCATTTTCCTGAAGCTTGGGGTTATCCCAGAGGAAGGAACCTCTGTCTAAGGCATGAGTGTGCATTGGGAAGCAGACCCATCTGGTTGTCGCTCTCATTGCAACTCCAGACAGACATTACAAAGTCAAATGGAGCAGAAATATCATTTGGACGGCTCCACACCCACATCCAACAGTCTGCCTGGCGCAGAAGAGCAATTGAGAGTAGAGGAAAGATCACACTTACCCTGCTGAGTGGAGAGGAGAGGAGGAGAGGAGAGCAGGACACACAGACCAGAACAGAGGAGCAAGGTGAAGGGGCAGAGAATTTATGCAGTTTCCTGCAACGGTCTTGTGGCCACGAGGCAGAGATGATTGCATGTGTAAATGGGATTCCTCTCAGCCTTACACAGACATTTTTACCTGCTGCTGTAGACCCAGTGACTCGCCAGGAGAGAACGTGGAGCCCAGCTTGTGTTATCGTTAATTATCATGTCACGGCTAATTGGCAGGTGCTGCAGAGGTCACACCCTGCAGCTGTTTAGCAGGAGGAAGAGGCAGGAGATCAAAGGCTTCCAGACAATGGGACTCCATAAACAGCCCAGACAAACATTGGCGGTTAATTTACTTATTTATCTATCAGAATTGATTGCTTTCTGTAAGTACTACTCAGAACAGACCTATTGACACCAACGGCCTTAAATTAGGGGTGCCCATGGGTTTGAGTGGGGTCAAACTTGAGTAGGACTTAATTGGAAAATATAACCCTAGAGGTGGTTTAGAGGTGGTCACCAACCCTAGAGATAACCCTAGAGGTAGTCACCAACTTGGATGGCTTTAAAAAGAGGATAAGATAAATGCATGAAGGATGGGGCAATCCATGGCTACTAATCCTGATAGCTAAGTTTTGCCTCCACTGTCAGAGGCAGTAAACTTCTGAATGCCCATTGCTGGGAAGCACAGATGCAGAAAGCTTCTGTTGCACCCAAGTCATTCTTATGGGCTTCCCATCAGCACCTGGTTGGCCACTATGAAAACAGGATGCTGGACTCTATGGGCCACTGGCCTGATCCAGCAGGACTGTTGTTATTGTAAAAGGTACAGGTAAAGGGACCCCTGATCGTTAGGTCCAGTTGTGGATGACTCTGGGGTTGCAGTGCTCATCTCGCTTTACTGGCCGAGGGAGCCGGCGTTTGTCTGCAGACAGCTTCTTCGCCATGTGGCCAGCACGACTAAGCCACTTCTGGTGAACCAGAGCAGTTTACATTCCCGCCGGAGTGGTACCTATTTATCTACTTGCACTTTGATGTGCTTTCGAACTGCTAGGTTGGCAGGAGCTGGGACTGAGCAACGGGAGCTCACCCCATCACAGGGATTCGAACCGCCGACCTTCTGATCGGCAAGTCCTAGGCTCTGTGGTTTAACCCACAGCACCATCTGCATCCACTGTTATTGTAGACCTGTTGAAATCAATGGACCTTTGTTTACCATGTTGATTGATTCCAGTGTGTCTACTTTGAGTAGATACAACCACTATGATGTGGTTGCAAGGGCCAGTGGGCAAATTTGGGGGGCAGTGGGCATATTTTGAGTATTGAGAAACTGCCCTGACCGCCAGTGACAAAATAGCTCCCATGGGAGTGTAGTTGCCCAAGAGATTGCCTTATCCTTTATACACTCCGTAGATCACCGCTGTCTGCAGGAGAGCATCTCCTGCAGTTTCCAAAGATTTCAGAAGCTCGCTATGCAACAACTCACAGCAGGGCTTTTAGTGTGGCTGCCCCTGTTCTATGGAACAGCGTCCCTGTCAAGAGATAGCAGGCACTGACTATCTTTGTTTTCTGGAAATGATGAAAGATATTTTCTGTTCCGACAGACTTTCCCAGATGGATTAACAGAATTTAGAAGAAAGAGCAAACTGTCTCTCGTGCTATTTCCTGTGACATTTCCCAGGACATTCTAGTGGGCACCTTGACTCCCATAGCTGACACATTGTCAACCCCTGGTTTATTGTATTGCTTTTTTTAAAAAAATGTAGTTTAATTGGATAGATACCTTTGAATGGTTTGTATCCTGAAAGGCAGGATATTTGGTATTCTCACAACAGGGTAAATTTACAAGAAACATGTGCAAGCAAAGAGAGGGCAATCTTCTTCTTCTTCTTCTTCCTCTTCCTCTTCCTCTTCTTCCTCTTCTTCTTTGAATTTATATACCGCCCTATACCCAGAAGTCTCAGGGTGGTTCATAGAATAAAATCAAAATATAAAACCACAAAATACACAATCAAAATAAAAACAATAACCCCCTGTTCAAAAAAAAAACCAAAAACAACCCACATTTTAAAAGGGCATAGGATGTCAATCAAATCAAGTAAAGGAACGTTTTTGCCTGGCACCTGAAGGTGTATAATGAAGGCGCCAGGCAGACTTCCCTGGGGAGTTCCCTACACATAACACATTGCAGTAATCTAACCTTGAGGTTACTAGAGCATAGGGAACAGTAGTTAGGCTGCTATCTTGTGCCGCCTTGAAGAGACATTATTCCGTATGCTAAATTGGGGTTACAACTTGAGTTTCGTGCCCTGGCAATTATGCGGGGACATCAATTTGTTGTGCTGCTGTGTGCCAACCATTTTTGGCACATATCACATTCAGATGAGGATGTGAAGCAATGTTTCAAGAAGGGGAATGAAACCATGCTTGGTTAGCTGCCATCATTCCTTCGCTTCCCTGGAAAATTCCAGTCCACTGAGATTGTTTTGTGAAGTCTATTGGGCTGATCAATGGCAGACTATGCCAAACCAATCCAGTAGCTGCCCTTTGTGCATCAAAGAGCAAGAAGTTTCAGAACTGTTATTTTGGTTGTAAGTCGCTATAATGATAATAATAATAACCTAGAGCTTATTCACAATTTGAGGGTAGAGGGACTGTATTCCTTGTTGAGTGAGGGATGGCAAAGGCATCTGGATAATCCAACAGTTAAACGGCGTTGAAGTAAGTCATTGAGGAATGTGTTTGCTCTGGGCTTCTCCACATCTATATAGCATGGTAAGCCAACATGGTGATCTCCAGAAGTTAAGATAACATAAGAAAAGAGCTTGCTGGATCCGGTCCAATGAACCATCTAGTCCAGCATCCTGGCCAAACAGATACTCCAATGGGAAACTCTTGTGGTAATAATAATAATAATAATAATAATAATAATAATAATAATAATTTATTTATGCCCCACCCATCTGGCTGGGCTTCCCCAGCCACTCTGGGCAGCTTCCAGAAAAATATTAAAATACTGTAATACATCAAATATTAAAAGCTTCCCTGAGCAGGGCTGCCTTCAGATGTCTTCTAAAAGTCTGGTAGTTGTTTTTCTCTTTGACATCTGGTGGGAGGGCGTTCCACAGGGCAGGTGCCACCACCGAGAAGGCCCTTTGCCTGGTTCCTTGTAACTTGGCTTCTCGCAGGGAGAGAACTGCCAGAAGGCCGTCGGAGCTGGACCTCAGTGTCTGGGCAGAACGATGGGGGTGGAGACGCTCCTTCAGAGCGTAAAAATTTTAAGGTCTTAGATGTATAATAGATGTTCATAAATGTACCAACCAAGCACGTACATAGATCAGCTCAGGAAGACCGACCTGAAACCATTTTTTATTCCCAAACTGCAAGGAGGGAGGGGGTCAGGGAGCCTTCCCATTGTGTTAGGAATTGAGTAATCAGCATTTTAATGGGTGACAGGAAAGGCAATCAGGAAAGGCAATCAGATAACCTGGCAGACAGGAAAAACAACATTCAAATTTCTGTTGTAGACCACCTTTTCTGTGATGTAGGTATGATGTTTGTGTGTGGGAGGGGTGTCTTGGGTTACACCCCTTCTGTGATGTATGCATGATGTATGGAGGGGTGTTCTGGAGCTCCAGGGCAGGGAATTTAAAATGTCTATATAAGGACAGGCACACCTTGGTTCTGGGTTCCGTCTCCTTTCCTGTGTGTGGTGAGTGAGGACCCTGTTGCAATAGATCAATAAAGATCAGGCTCACTAGCTGCTTTGCTTCTCAATATTCTCTGCTTGGCCTCTGTTATTTTCTCCTACCAATAGGGAACCCACGTAAGGACTCTATATGGGCTCTTGGATACCCCATAAGGGGGGGAAAGGGCAGATTTTGTTTACAACACTCTCAAGCAGGACTCAAGGACAAAAACTCTCTGTCCCATCCTGGTATTCCAGCCCGGACACTGAGGTTCAGCTCTGAGGACCTTCTGGCGGTTCCCTCACTATGAGACATGAAGCAACAGGGGTCTGGCAGAGGGCCTTCTTGGTAGTGGCACCCTCCCTGTGGAACACCCTCCCATCAGACATCAAGGAGATAAACAGCTACCTGACTTTTAGAGGACATCTGAAGGCAGCCCTGCTCAGGGAAGTTTTCAATGGTTGGTGTTTTATTGTGTTTTTAATATTTTGTTGAGAGCCGTCCAGAGTGGCTGCGGAAACCCAGTCAGATCGGTGGCTTATTATTATTACAGTCGTACCTTGGAAGCTGAATGGAAGCCGTTCCAGAAGTCTGTTCAACTTCCAAAACGTTCAACTTCCAAGGCACGGCTTCCGATTGGCTGCGGGAGCTTCCTGTAGCCAATTAGAAGCTGTGGAAGCCCTGCCAGATGTTCGGCTTCCAAAAGAATGTTTGCAAACGGGAACACTCACTTCCGGGTTTGTGGCATCCGGGAGCCAAAATGCTCGACTGCTAAGGTGTTTGTCAACCAAGGTACGAATGTATTATTATTATTATTATTATTATTATTATTATTAAGCATTACTGCCTCCAACCATGGAGGCAGATTGTGACTGCTAGCCATTAAAAGACTTCTCCTCCATGAATTTGCCTAATTATCTTTTAAACTTGGTGGCCATCACTGCTTTCTGTGTGAATGACTTCCATAGCTTAACAATGTGCTGCATGAAGGAGTACATTCTTCGTTTGACAGCAACTCCCAACATCCCTTACCTTTGGCCACGCTGGATGGGGCTGATAGGTGTTCTAGTTCAACAACATCTGGCAGTCCAGAGGCTGCCCATTCCTGCATTAACATCTGCCGTGGGGCTGTTGTTGTACACCGGCCTGAAACCTTTTGATAAGGGGAAGTATAGAAATTGAAATAATAATAATAATGTCAGTGGCTGACTGAAATAGGCCAACACTACTATCTCTTCGAGGGGATGCGGGTGGCGCTGTGGGTTAAACCACTGAGCCTAGGACTTGCCGATCAGAAGGTCGGCGGTTCGAATCCCCGTGACGGGGTGAGCTCCCGTTGCTTGGTCCCTGCTCCTGCCAACCTAGCAGTTTGAAAGCACGTCAAAGTGCAAGTAGATAAAAGGGTAGTGCTCCGGCGGGAAGGTAAATGGCGTTTCCATGCACTGCTCTGGTTTGCCAGAAGCGGCTTTGTCATGCTGGCCACATGACCTGGAAGCTGTACGCCGGCTCCCTCGGCCAATAAAGCGAGATGAGCACCGCAACCCCAGAGTCAGCCACGACTGGACCTAATGGTCAGGGGTCCTTTTACCTTTACTATCTCTTAGGAAATTCTACCACTCATCTCAAAAAGGAATTTATAGTCCAGAACACATGTGGGGAGACCTTTGCTGCCCCCCACCGTTTTGGGTCCAACAACCAACACCCCTGACCTTTGTCCATACTGACTGGAGCAGAAGACATCCAACAACATCTTCAGGGCACTACTTAGACCACCACTGCTTTTACATGTGCAGGTGGAGGAGAGATCTGAAGAAGAACAGGAAGGAAGTGCTTGGCTGTTGACCCACAACCAACTGGCCGCTTCCTCCCTCCTCTTATTGATGCTATCTGAGTGGTATGGTTGCCATGTCCGTATGGCTTCATCCCAAGATGCTCTGGTTTGGAATGCAAGGGCCACGTGGCTCAGGAGCTGCCATTATCTCATGTCACAGCGTGAGGCGCAAACCAAATCATTAGGTTGCATCAGCCGAGATTACAACACTGGCACACGGAGTACATTGCCAGTTAAGATCTGCAGCTCTTACACCAGCCTACTGATGAACCTGAGGGACATCTGGAGTTTGAGCCAGGAGCTGTTTCCCTTGTGTCCTGCTTGAGGGCTTCCAAAAGACATCTGGTTGGCCACTGTGGGAACAGGATGCTGGACTAAATAGGTCCTCTTTGACCTGAACCAGTGAGACTCTTCTGATGTTTTTAGGTGACAACAAAGGGATGGAATGGAGAGAACAAGAGAGAAGCAAAATAATGTGCAATTCCATTCAGTTCCACACACTTCAGCTTCTTGCCAGTAGATGACAAGGACACTGAAACAAAAAAATGACTTTGGGCTCATCCAGAGTTCCTTTTGTGTCACATTTCTAGACACAGATCCAAGCTTCAAAGCACTGTGACTGAGCACTCCCCACGCCAACACTTTCCTCATGGAAACCTGCTCTTTACTGGTGAATCAGAGCAAATTGCAAACTGCAGAAAACTGGAATTGCCATTTGTTCTGATCCAGTGTTAAACAGCAGGATTTTGCAGGGAAAGTGTCGTGGCAAAAAAAAGTGGGGAAAGCTCTTAGACACAGTGCTTTGCCTAGAATTGGGGTATAAAAGGTAAGTGTAGATGAGCCCTCTGTTTGAGAATTTCTTAGGGGTATCTGGTTGCTCACTGTAAGAGCAGGGTTGTGGATTAGATGGGCCATCAGCATGATCCACCAGTTTTCCCTTATGTTTTGATGGGTCTGTGACTTCTGTACATTGTGGAATGTGTACCACTCCCCAGCACCCTCTTCAGACACTAAAAGGGACAGAGATGTGAGAGACCAGCCCATGGGACAGGCAGATGGTGATAGCTGCAGCTGCTGTGAACACTAGGAACATAGTCACGTAAAAGTTCAGGCCATTTATTCATATTCCCCAATTGCTATTTCTTTCTCCGACTGAAAATTCATAGGAACATAGTAGGCTGCTTTGGTGAGTCAAACAACTGGTCCATCTAGCTCAGAGCTGTTGACACACCTGGAACACTGTGTCCAGTACTGGGCACCACAATTTAAGAAGGGTATTGACAAGCTGGAACATTTTGCAGAGGAGGGGGACCAAGATGACGAAGGGTCTAGAAACCAAGACTTATAAGGAACGGTTGAGGGAGCTGGGTATGTTTGACTGGAAAAGAGGCAACCAAGAGGAGATATGATAGACATCTTCAAATAGCTAAAGGGTTATCACATAGAGGATGGAGTCAGCTTGTTTTCTCCTGCCCTGGAGGCTAGAACCTGAAACAATGGATTCAAGTTACAAGAAAGGAGATTCTGACTAAACATCAGGAAGAACTTTCTGACAGTAAGAGCTGTCTGACAGTGGGAGATTGTGGACTCTCCTTCCCTGGAGGTGTTTAAGCAGAGGTTGGATGGCCATCGTCTATGTATGACTTAGCTGTGATCCCTGCATTGCAGGGGGTTGGACTCAGGTCCCTTCCAACTCTACAGTTCTATGATTCTGTTTCTATAAGTCTATGATTCTATGACACTGACTTGCAGCTGCTTTCCAAGGTTCCAGAAGCAGTCCTAACCAGCCCTACCTGGAAAAGCCAGGGATTTGGGGGTCTTCTGCATGTAAGGAAGATGCTGTGCCACTGAGTGACAGTTCATCCCTGCAAATGTTTGCTTACACTGTCCCATTGCTAAATAAATTGTTCTATCCTTGATATGCCTGTTGTCTTTGTCCATGGAGTTTTCTTGGCAGGGATACTGGAGTGGCTTACCAGTTCCTGTTCCAGGTGCATCACGTTTGGTCAAAACTCTCCACTATGACCTGTCCATCTTGGGTGGCCCTGCACGGCAGAGCTCATAGCTTCTCTGAGTTATTCAAGCCCCTTTGCCACCACTGTTCAACCATCTCGTCCTCTGTCGTCCCTTTCTCCTTGTGCCCTGAATCTTTCCCAACATCAGGGTCTTTTCCAAAGAGCCTTCTCTTCTCATGAGGTGGCCAAAGTCTTGGAGCCTCAGCTTCAGGATCTGTCCTTCAGGACCTGAGTGCTCACTGGAAGGACAGATCGTGAAGCTTAGGCTCCAAGACTTTGGCCACCTCAGGAGATGAGAAGACTCCCTGGAAAAGACCCTGATGTTGGGAAAGATGGAGAGCACAAGGAGAAGGGGACGACAGACAACGAGATGGTTGGACAGTGTTCTCGAAGCTACCAGCATGAGTTTGACCAAACTGCGGGAGGCAGTGGAAGATAGGAGTGCCTGGCGTGCTCTGGTCCAGGGGGTCACAAAGAGTTGGACACGACTAAACGACTAAACAACAACAACAACAATCCTTGATATGCCACCCTTTCTGAACATAGCCACCTTACACCAAGTCAGACCAATGGTTCATCTAGCTGAGTGCTGCCTACACTGGTTGGGAGTGGCTCTCCAGGATTTCAGACAGAAAGCCTCTCCCAACCCTACCTGGAGATGGGAAGGATAGCACCTGGGACCTTCTGCATATAAAGCAAACGCTCTACCACACAGCCACTCTCCACGTCCAACCAGAAGTCTGTTTCATGTTTGGTCAGCAGTGTTGGCTATTTTTCTGAGTCATGCAAAGTAGTGATGCAGCAGTTTCGCCCTCAAAGCCCTAGAGATGAAGTAGGCTCCACACACAAGATGTGGACGATGGCCCTTTACTTGCAGGATGGCAACTATTACAAACAGTATTATTTGTGCATATCAAGTCCGATGCAATGCGTTTCTCGCCCTTGAGCCCAAGAGAGGGTTTTCCTGCTTCTTGCTTCCAAAACTTCTTTGAAGCAGTCCATAAATTATAGCTTGTCTGTCCTCACCAACTACTCTGGGCAGTGTGTTGGAGTCGCCACACTCAGCAAAACAATGGCAAAAGAGAGCCAGTGTGGTGTAGTGGTTAAGAGCGGTGGACTCGTAATCTGGTGAACCGGGTTCGCTTCCCCGCTCCTCCACATGCAGCTGCTGGGTGACCTTGGGCTAGTCACACTTCTCTGAAGTCTCTCAGCCCCGCTCACCTCACATAGTGTTTGTTGTGGCGGAGGAAGGGAAAGGAGAATGTTAGCAGCTTTAAGACTCCTTTGGGTAGTAATAAAGTGGGATATCAAATCCAAACTCCTCCTCCTCCTCCTCCTTCTTCAGAACAACTAGCCAACCTCTAACTCCCACCCCTTTTACCACTACCTACGACACATGCATGCTCACTTTTAAGAGAGCAAGCAAACTGACAATGCAATGATTCAGCTTTTCTGTGTCCTTAATTAGAGTCACAAGATTTGCAGCTGTTACGTTACATAGGTTCTCTTTTACCCAGTACACTTTATTCTTTGTAAAGTATATTTTCTAACAAATACATTACCAGTGCAAATACTAAGAAGCACGTTTCTACCAGCTGGGTAACTGGCAGAAGATTTTTTTTCCAGCCCAAGATACCATCTGCAGTCACCCTGCTGAGCATTAGGGACCACAGCACTGGAGGCAGGGAGGAGGATGGAGTCCTGCAAAGCTTGAGGCTGGAGTTCAGTGGTACGGCATCTGCACTGCATGCAGAAGGTCAAAGGTTCAAACCCCAGCATCTCCAGGTATTCTCTACACAGCCTCTCAAGGATTTCAGCCAAAGGTTTCTCTCAACCCTATCTAGGAATGCCAGGGACAGCCTGGGACATTCTTCATGGAAAGCGAAGGCTTTACTACTGAGCTTTGACCCTTCCCAATAGAGGGAACAATCCCTGTGCATTTTGTAGTTTTTTCACATCTTTTTTGTGGCTGTGTGGAAACTGGCATGTTGGGATTTAGCCAGCAGTCACAATATTAAAAGACGCCTGCTTCTTGGGAGAAAAGCAATGACAAACCTAGACAGCATCTTAAAAAGCAGAGACATCACCTTGCCAACAAAGGTCCATATAGTAAAAGCTATGGTTTTCCCAGTAGTGATGTATGGAAGTGAGAGCTGGACCATAAAGAAGGCTGATCGCTGAAGAATGGATGCTTTTGAATTTTGGGGCTGGAGGAGACTCTTGAGAGTCCCATGGACTGCAAGAAGATCAAACGTATCCATTCTGAAGGAAACCAGCCCTGAGTGGTCACTGGAAGGCCAGATCCTGAATCTGAGGCTCCAAGACTTTGGCCACCTCATAAGAGAAGACTCCCTGGAAAAGACCCTGATCTTGGGAAAGATGGAGGGCACAAGGAGAAGGGGACGACAGAGGACGAGGTGGTTGGACAGTGTTCTCGAAGCTACCAGCATGAGTTTGACCAAACTGCGGGAGGCAGTGGAAGACAGGAGTGCCTGGCGTGCTCTGGTCCAGGGGGTCACGAAGAGGTGGACACGACCAAATGACTAAACAACAACAACAAGAGAAAAGGAGATCAGCCAGTGTAAGGCAGATCAAAGCACAACTGAGCTTCTGAGCAAACCATGAGAAGCAGAACTGTGAAAACGCCCCTGTGAGGGGAGTGGCAGAAGGTGATGAGATGTCCTTCAAGATCTGAGAACGTCAGCGGCCACCGCCCTTTTAATTGAGAAAAAGGGATCAGCAACTTTGGAGTAATTGGAAATTATGATGCAACCACATAACCTTGGGAATCCAGATATCCCAGTTCGGCATCAGCTACCAGGTCTGGACAGAAGATGAAGCCAAAGAACTTCAGTATTTAAAAAGTTCTCGTTTTTGTATTTGATTAAAAACCAAATTTTAAAAATGTAGGTTTGTTTTTTTTAATAAAAAAGATAAAAGCAAATAAGGATCCCAGCTCTGTGGTCCAGTGGGTCCTTTGGGTTTAGACAAAAAGTAGGAGTTGATATGGTGGAAGCTTATAAAAAATGATCCCTGGCCTGGCGAACGTACATAAAGAAAAGGTTTTCTCCCTCTCCCACAAGACTAAAACTTCTGGGAATGCAATGAAATTGAAGGTTGGAAGATTCGAGACATATAAAAGAAAGGACTTCTCCACACAGCACAGAGTTAAACTATGCAACTCGCTGCCACAGCAGGTAGTAGTGGCCACATACTTGGGATTCAAAAGAAAATTAGACAAATTCATGGCGAAAGCTATCAGTGGCTACTGGCCATGATGACTATGATCTGCCTCCATGGTTGGAGGCAGTGAAGGTTAAAGGTAAAGGACCCCTGGACGGTTGAGTCCAGTCAAAGGTGACTATGGGGTTGGCGCTCATCTCACTTTCAGGCCAAGGGAGCTGGCGTTTGTCCACGAGACAGCTTTCCAGGTCATGTGGCCAGCAGGGCTGAACCACTTCTCATGCAACAGGACACCATGACAGAAGCCAGAGTGCACGGAAACATCGTTTATTTTTCCACCGCAGTGGTACCTATTTATTTACTTGCACTGGTGTGCTTTTGAACTGCTAGGTTGGCAGGAGCTGGGACAGAGCAACAGGAGCTCACCCGGTCGCGGGGATTCGAACCGCCGACCTTCCGATTGGCAAGCCCAAGAGGCAGTAATGCTTCTGAATACTAGTTTCTGGAAACCACAGGAGGGAAGAGTGCACTTATGATCAGGTGTTGCTTGTAGGTTTCCCACAGGCATATATAATAATAATTTATTATTTATACCTCGCCCATCTGGCTGGGTTTCCCCAATCACTCTGGGCAGCTTCCAACGAAAGATTAAAAATACAATAAAACATCAGACATTAAAAACTTCCCTGTACAGGGCTGCCTTCAGATGTTTTCTAAAAGTCAGATAGTTGTTAATTTCCTTGACATCTGAAGGGAGGGTGTTCCACAAGATGGGAGCCACCACCGAGAAGGCCCTCTGCCTGGTTCCCTGTAACTTGGCTTCTTGCAGGGAGGGAACCACCGGAAGGCCCTCAAAGCTGGACCTCAGTATCTGGGTAGAACGATGGGAGTGGAGACGCTCCCTCAGGTATACAGGACCGAGGCTGTTTAGGGATTTAAATGTCAGCATCAACACTTTGAATTGTGCTTGGAAACGTACTGGGAGCCAATGCAGATCTCTCAGAACCAGTGTTATGCGGTCTCGGCAGCCGCTCCCAGTCGCCAGTCTAGCTGCCGCATTTTGGATTAGTTGTAGTTTCCGGGTCACCTTCAAAGGTAGCCCCACGTAGAGCACATTGCAGTAGTCCAAGCGGGAGATAACCAGAGCATGCACCACTCTGGCGAGACAGTCTGCGAGCAGGTGAGGTCTCAGCCTGTGTACCAGATGGAGCTGGTAAACAGCTGCCTTGGACACAGAAGGGGTGGGCACAGTAAGAATAGGATACTGGGTTAGCATGGCACCAGGTGACCAAGCAGACCCTTATCTTCTGATGCTCAAATGAAGCTGCCCCTGGGTACCATCTCAATTTGTGGGAGGGGAACATGAGCAAAACTGCACCTTGAGTCCCAAGCTTTTGGCATGACCGTGGGTTACAAAGCAATGAAGTTCATCTAAAGAGAGATAGAAACCAAGTGATACTCTGTGATTTATTGATCATTCTTTCAGAAGGAAGGGTAGATTAAATTACAGAGTTTATGGTTACACTTACTGGAAACAATAAATAACACTGGACAGGAGAAAAAGATGTTGTCATCATGTGTTCATCCCGAGATAACTTAGTAGAGTCGAGATACATCTGCAGACAGAACATCAGGGGTGGGTCAGAGTTGCGGTACCGAATTTTATGGAGGCAAGAATGATGCTGAAGTTCTCTATAGATCTCAGTGGAGCCAGATGGGGTCCACCTTGTGGGTTGACTTTTCATCTGGGGGGAGGTGGGGGGAGATTAGGCATCATCTGAACCAGGAGTCACTGGAGGAGTGGGGGGGGGAGCGCACCGCCCTAGGAAGCATTATCCCAGTGGGGTGCCATCGCGGCTATCCCCCCACCTGCGCTGGGCTAGCCCCGCCCCCGCTTGGTCTCTTCCTCCCAGTGCCCCAGCATGAAGCTCCGCCACTGCCAGGAGTGTGTTGCTTCTTTTATTGTGGGGATTTGGGGTCTGTAGGAGTCAAAACCTTTCACCTGCATATTCCCTGCCCCATCAATGCTCCCCTTGTATGCTCACAACAGCCTACTTCATGTGTGAGTCTTTAAATCCTTCAGTTGCATCCAATTGGCTCTCCCACTGCACCTGATTCCCAGGACCAGAAAGACTTGTGGGCTGCTGGATGGAATGGATTGTAGTTCCTTCCTCTGACCAGCAGGTAGAGCCAGGAGGAAGTTCTCCCTCAAGTACAGGTTCCTCTGTGCACTTATTCCCAGTGTGTTGTGGGAGACAGAGAACATAACCCATGGAAGTATCTCCCATGTCACAATGGCGGTCTTTGGATCTAGCCAATGAGGGAGGTTGAAAATGGGGGTTCTACTAAGCATGTGAATGGATGCTAATATGGTCACCCGTGCAGATCAAACAACCACCAATCACAAGGCCACCAATGGAAGGTGCAAGTGGATGAGCCACTAAATGATTTGTGGGACCAGTACCTTCGGGGAGTAATTGCAAATCTGGGTTATATATCTACTGCTTCATCTCAGGGCATTCCTATCTGTGAAGCAGGGATTCTTCTAGACCTGTGGTCCTCCAGATGTTGCTAGACTCCAGTTCTCATCTTCAGCTCCACCTGCTGATCAGAGGAGCAAAGGACAGCTGCTGCTCTGGGTTCCTTTGGGATATACATGTAATTAAAAAACAAATCTCCAAGAGTTGGCCAATATTTCTGGGGCTGTTTGAGTCCAACAATAACTGCAGAGCCACAGAATTTCCTGTCCCCATTGTAGGCCACGCTTAGGATCATGAACCATCATTTGCTAGGCCTCACTCTGGATTGATGGATTAATGGAGAGGAACTGGTGTGCGACCTCTGTATAATGGGGGGGGGGGAGCTGGAGGAAGAGGGTAGAGGGTGTTTTATGAAATTCTAAGAATCTGCTTGCTCCAGTTTAACAATTTAAAGCACTCTCTTATCATTGGCCTCATCCATCATTCCCATGGAAGATGGGAGACATAGAGCAGAACCCTCTGGAGGCCCCTGGGCAAGTTTTCCAAAGGAATCCAGTTAGGCACCATGAGAAAAGGATGCCAGACTAAATGGGCCATTGGTTTGATGAAGCAGTTTCATCTCATGTTCTGATGCTCTGTCTCCCCTCCTGCACTGTGCAGAGTCTCATGACAGGGAGGAGAAGGTGACTACAGAGCTTGGGGAATAGGGGCAGGACACAGTCTGGTTCAACCTTTGTAGGTGAGATCAGATGCATCCATCCAGATGAAGTGCGCATGCGTGTGTGTGTGTGTGCGCGCGCAGCAAGACCATAAGCTCACCCTCATCTGTAAAAACTTGGCTGGAGGGCTGTGTCAACTTGTTGGGACGTCTTCGTAGCTTTTTTGCGGTGATGGACCACTTGCCTTGCTCATGTTCTTTGGAATCTTGACTTCTGTATCTTGCACTTGCTGCTGATCCCATACTCCTATTAACCTGAAGATCTCTTCCTTACTTTCAAGAGTCATTGTGTTTTGAGAAAGGAGCATGACAGTTGATGGCAGCAGAGCCAATGGCAGGCAGACCCAACTAACTGCAGTTTTCTCCCCATCCTGCTCCTCCTCAGTGCTGAGCTCTGCCAAGGGCAGCGCTGAAACTGAGGAAGAGGAACGTGAGCAGCAGTGCCACCTCCTGGACTGGATGCAAGGCAGGAGGCAGGCAAGTGGGGTCTGGATGAGGGCAGACTGAGATTGGTGGGGCAGTGCCCCATTTGTCCTAACAGATAGGTCTCTGCTGTACCCTCCAAATCATGGAGAGCTATTGCAACAGGAGTGAGGCAAAGATAGCATGTTTCTACATCCCTCACACATTTATTTAATGCCTGCCAAGGGCTAATGTCTATTCAATTGATATGCAAAGTTCAAGTACATAATAGAGAAGCATAGCAGCCAATTGCAACAGCTGTAATTGGTAATAACAGATGTTTTCACTATTATTATTTTTTAATGTTATCACCACTGCTACTGCTACATTTGTAGTGTAACACCCCATAGCAGAAGACATTCCTGATCTTGACTGAGTCCTAAAAATGAATACAAGCAAACTTATTTAGGCCACCATTAAGAGTGTGTGTGTGTGGGGGGGGAAATCTGGTCTTGACTGAGCTCAAAATGAATGCAAGAAGTTATTTCCAGGCTACCACTGATCTGTCAGTCTTTCAGGTGCTGCAATATATTTGCTTGAATGGGATAAGTTTCAACAAGTAGATTCTGCTAATACAAATTTATCCACCATGGACACTAGAGGGAGATAACGCATCACACTCTGAACTGAACACCCGTGAGGTCAAATCCCACCTTGTTCATAGGTCTCTTCAAAAGAGACTTACTTTGGTTGTTGGGTAGCCAGGTAGCAAAGCAATATCAGACTAGTTCTGGTGTAAAGTTTCCCCACTTGAGGAGGGTTTTGGAGAAGATCCTGTGAAAGAACCCATTATGAGAGCTTTTGTAGTGTAGGAGAGCCAGTGTGGTGCAGTGATTAGAGTGTTGAGACAAGGACCTGGGAGAGCAGGGTTCAAATCCCCACTTGGCTCCATGGAGCCAACTGAGTAACCTTGGACCCGGCCCTGCCTCTCACTCTAACCTACCTCAGAGGTTGTTGTGGGGGTTTAAATGAGGAAGGGGAAAACCATGTATACCACCTTGGGCACCTTGGGAAAAAGTGGAGGGAAGAAGAAGAAGAAGTCGTCAAATAGAGGGGGAGAACATTCTTGCATTTAGTATCAGATTCACACAACCCACTGGCTTGTTTGAGTCTCGTGCACTGGATAGCTCCATGAATGGTCTGTCCATGGGCTCTCTTTCCCCATCACCAACTTCCAGAAATCCCACCCCACAGCACTGCCTTAAGAAGATGGCAATAACAGAAAAAGTTGAAGGAACACCTAAGGAGGGGCAATCAACCATATCAGAAATCATAATGTGTACACTGGATCTCCGTTGACCTTCCCTTGTAGGAAAACTACTTTGGGGGCCACTGGGATGGCTGCTTCTTCTGCTGGTGCTGGTGCTGTTCCACAGGAGGAGGAGGCTGGGTGTAGAGGTGGCCTTCAGCTTCTTTAGGAGAAGGGAGAGGAGGCTGTGTTAGCTTCAGGGACTCTTGGCTCAAAGCACGGGGCAAAGCTGGGGTATCCTTGTGCTCCTGTTGAGTCTGGGGTGGGCCCTCCTTGTCCTTTCCTGACGGAGGTCCCTGCTTGGACTCTGGATTATCTTCCTTGTCCATGTCAGATGTTGGAGGCTTGTCAGATGGCTCCTTCATTTCTTGGGGCTCTTTCTCTACCTGGAGCAGATCTTCTGGTTCTTTGGTTTCTGGGGGGTCATGTTCCTGGTCTTCTTCAGGTTTGTGGAGCAGTTCTGGTTCTAGGGTGGGTTCTGGATTCATCTTGCTCAGGGCATGGGGCAGGGCAGGATTCTGCTTCCGCTGCTGATGACTTTGCTCTGTGGACATCTTCCAACTCTTATTTCAGCCTGGAAAAGGCAGCAACAACATTTCGTAAATACTGGTAGTAGAAAATAAATAAATCTTGCCACAAGGAGCAAGCAGGGCAGTGCAAATCATGGATAGCTGCACCAAATATTTTCCAAATCTGTTTTTTAGGGGATAAAAACTTGTAATATCAATATGGTAGTTTAGCTAGTTTAGTTTATTAAATGTGGACATCACTCCCACCATCGGCAGCATACCGATACAAAACATCTCTAAGTGATTTGCAACCAAGTGAAAATACAATAATAAAATGACATCAGGATTGTTCTAAAAAAAGTATTTGAGCCTATTTCTTGCTTATCATTTAATTTTTATTTATTTTTATTTTTACTTATTAAATTTGTATATTGCCCTATACCCGTAGATCAGTTGTGTTCTAGTACACACAAACACACACACTATAGTGTTGGTTTTCATTTTGTTCTGGGTTTCTTTTATACTCGGTTTCAATGTTTTATATGATTTTATAAGTCATTTGGAGTCCTGCCCAGTGAAAAAGCAACTAAATAAAATAATAATAATAGATCTAATACAATGCTAGTCCCAGTTGGAGCTGATTAACTGAAATTAACAGACATGAATAATAGGTCAATTAGTTTCTATGCACATACTCTGAGCGGGATATGAAAGAAGAATTAACAATTAGTAATCAATCGTTAATAATGAATGGTTAATAATACTAAATGTCACAATACAACAACATGTCGTTGGTGCTGCCCACAAATCCTAGAAAGCAAAAATCTTTTTGCCTGGAGTTAAAATGACAAGCATCTCACGAGTGTGTGTGTGTGTGTGTGTGTGTGTGTGTGTGTGTGTGTGTGAACATGTGCTACTAACAGAGACTGTATCTCCTAACAAAATAACACACACATACATTTCTTTTATTTTTGTTTCCTTCTATTTATATCTTGCCCTTCTTCCATGCATGTGCTTCCCAGGTGGTCTCCCATCCAGGCACTGACCAGACCCAGCCCAGTTTAGATTCAGCAAGAGGATAACCCTGTCTGCCTTCAGACCATTACCTTAAGATATCTGAATATCCACCTTCCCGCCCACCCCTGAACAACCTCATCGGCCAGGTTGTTGAAACATACATCTTCCTCTTTCCTAAATTAGTCACTTAAGTGATACCAACCAGTCAGGGATCCCAGAGCGAACGGGGTGATGTCACAGTGCCGTGCAACCAACCTGGTTCGGCAGAACGATGGCATATCTAGAGGTGCTCAATCTGTTGTTGTTTTTTATATATAAAATATTTATTAAATTTTTTACAAAAAAGCATATAAATACATACATCATAAAAAGAAAAAAGAAAAATAACAAAGTTACACAAAGAATAAACAAAGAATACACAATAAAACAATACAAAAAAAGATAATGAAAAAAACATAAACAAGAAAGAAAAAAAACCAATTTTTAACTCTATATTTGTTTAGCCCTGGTTCTTGACTTCCTCACACCTCCCTTTTTTGTGTTCCCATTTATTCAATCAAATTCAGCAAATCCCTACCCTCTTTCAATTCTCATTATTAATTATATAATTATAATTATATAATTATATAGCTTAACATAATATATCTCCAATCTTTCATCCCTTTTTAGTTCATTGTTACATATTCCATAACTTAATCACTAATGCCATATTATTTTTAAATCCAACATCATCTTAGCATTCATAAATTTTGCAATATTTTTGAAGGTAATCTTTAAATTTCTTCCAATCCTCTTCCACCGACTCTTCTCCCTGGTCCCGGATTCTGCCAGTCATTTCTGCCATCTCCATGTAATCGATTACTTGCATCTGCCATTCTTCCAAGGTGGGTAGATCTTGTGTCTTCCAGTACCTCGCGATGAGTATTCTTGCTGCTGCTGTGGCGTACATAAAGAAAGTTCTATCCTTCTTTAACACCAATTGGCCGACCATGCCCAGGAGAAAGGCCTCTGGTTTCTTCAAGAAAGTGTACTTAAACACCTTTTTCATTTCATTATATATCATTTCCCAGAAAGCCTTTATCCTTGGGCACGTCCACCAGAGGTGAAAGAAAGTACCTTCAATCTCTTTACATTTCCAACATTTATTGTCGGGCAGATGATAAATTTTTGCAAGCTTGACTGGGGTCATGTACTACCTATATATCATTTTCATAATATTCTCTCTTAAGGCATTACATGCCATAAATTTCATACCGGTGGTCCACAAGTGTTGTAGATTTATTAGTAGGGAAGGAATGTTGCGTGATTGGTTCAACAGCACAAGACACACCATATGGGGACTTCCGGTGAGGCAAAATGGCGGGCGCCACGGCAGCGGGCAGCTCCTGAAGCCAGCCAGAGCCAATGGCACTACCAGGCTGGCTCCGGGCTGCTGAGACTGCCGCTGCCGAGGTAGAACCGTGGATGCCCGGCACGTCAACTGGGGGAACCGCTGACACACAAACACACCCCATGACCCAAATTGAGCCGGGAGTTAGAACGCCCAGCCACCTGGCCGACTGCCCAGCGGTACTCCAGGGCCAGTAAAAGCCCCAGAACCGCCGCAGGGAGAAGGAGGAAAGGAGAAGGAAGAGAGAAAGAGGAAGGAGAAAAAAGAGTGGAGCCCCGACCTTGCCACACTGCTGCCGCCACCACCGCTGAGGAAGAGAGGTAGGAGAGCACTGGGAGGGCAAGGATGTGGCCAAGCCCAGGCCCGACCCGAGCCTACTCCACGGCAGATAGCGCTCCAAGAGATCAGGCCAGGGCCCAGAGGAAGGCTGCACGACAGAGAAGACCCAGAAGAGAAGATATTACTTCTTAATTATTGTTTTTTTAAAAAATGATTTTTAAAAAATAACTCCCCCTCCCTCTTTTTATCTCACACCTGCACAGAAGCGATTCCTGGTGCAAACGGACATGCGCAGAAGCGATTGCCAGAGAAAAATGGTGCAGCCCAACGATATGAATCAGAACCATGTGACAATTTCTGGACCATCCGCGGGCCGGATCCAGAACCCATTCAGGCCAGAACCGGCCCATGGGCCTTAGGCTGCCGACCTCTGCTCTAGCCCACCCATCCAGAACCTGGTGTGCTCCTCACTGGACTACAACTCCCATCATCCCCAGCTATTCTAGACAATGGTCAGGGATGGTGGGAGCTGTAGTCCATCACCATTTGGGGGACCCAAAGTTGAAGAGTGCTAGTCTAGTCCACCTTTCCACAACCCGGTGCCCTCCGAATGTCACTGGACTACAACACCCAGAATCTCTGAGTGTTGGCCCCGCTGGCAGGGGGTGGTGGAAGTCAAAGCCCAAGAACATATTGAGGGCACCAGGCTGCAATGACAACCTGTTGGGTTGCCCTCTTCTCCTCCATGGTGGGTTGTCCAACATTGACCTTAGAATAAATGGCAAAAGGTATATAGCATCATACTTACCCAAACCCTCAAGTCAAACTGGGAGTCCTTTGTCGCTACAAAGCTGTTTCTGGAGGGGAAGATAAGAGAGTGGTCCTTTTTATACGGTTTGGTGTTTAGGGTGCTGTTTTCGTGAGTCAAACATACCCTTTTGCTTCGGAATGCATTGCTACCCCGTCAGCTCATTCAAATTATCAGTTTGGGCCATTCCGAGGACAGAAAACTCCCAAGTGTGGCATGTTTAGAAAACATATGTCTCTGAGTTGTACCTTTGAAAAACCTGCCTCGCCCCACCCAGTAGTTCCCCACCACCACCACCACTAAAACAAAAACCACCACCCAACAGTCCTAGGTCTTCTTTGAAAACACACACATATTTTGAATTATTCAAAGAGGCTGGAAAGAAATCACCAGTATAAAAATAAGTTGAGATTCTTGTCATGAGAACATCAGAGGAACACCGGCCGCTCAAAGGTATTCAGAGTAGACCATCTCTAGCCATGGAGGTTCCATTTAACTATCATGGCTTGTTTGTTTCATAAAGTTAATACACCGTTGTTTTCCCAGTAGTGATGTATGGAAGTGAGAGCTGGACCATAAAGAAGGCTGATTGCCGAAGAATGGATGCTTTTGAATTCTGGTGCTGGAGGAGACTCTTGAGAGTCCCATGGACTGGAAGAAGATCAAACCTCTCCATTCTGAAGGAAACCAGCCCTGAGTGCTCACTGGAAGGACAGATCCTGAAGCTGAAACGCCAATACTTTGGCCACCTCATGAGAAGAGAAGACTCCCTGGAAAAGACCCTGATGCTGGGAAAGATGTTTAGAACAAGGAGAAGGGGACGACAGAGGACGAGATGGTGGGACAGTGTTCTCGAAGCTACCAGCATGAGTTTGACCAAACTGCGGGAGGCAGTGGAAGACAGGAGTGCCTGATATGCTCTGGTCCATGGGGTCCCGAAGAGTCAGACACGACTAAACGACTAAACAACAACAACACCATTGTAGAAAAAACGGGGAGGGACCTCAGTGGCAGTCCATGTAGCAGCCTTCAGATGTTGTTAACCTACAACTTCCAACATGCTGGCTGGTGTTGATAGAAGTTGGATTCTAAGAACAGCATCTGGATGGCACCACATTGGCCACCCCTGGGGTAGACAGAACGGAGTTGGGTGGTCCTGTGGACCAAGTCATTAGGAGACAGCTGACTGTGTTCTTTCGTTCCACTCCGACCCCAATCATCTCTTCTCCCAAGGGTCAGCAAACTTATTCAGCAGGTGGCCGGTCCACTGTCCTTCAGACCTTGTGGGGGATTGGACTACATTTTTGGGGGGGAAATGAACGAATTCCTATGGCCCACAAATAACCTAGAGATTCATTTTAAATAAAAGGACACATTCTACTCATGTAAAAACACACAGATTCCTGGACCACCCATGGGCCGGATTTAGAAGGCGATTGGGCTGGATCCGGCCCCCAGGCCTTAGTTTGCCTACCCATGGTTTAGATAGCCTAAAAGGCCCCTTGCAACTCATTGAGTCCATGGCCACATTCACACCATCCACCTGAAGCCCTATAATACCATGTGAAAGAGTCATGGCTTCCCTCAAAGAATTATGGGAACCCTAGTTCACTGAAACTACTGAGAGTTGTTGGGCTTCCCATTGGGGCATTGGGACATCTGGTTGGAGGCTGGACTAGGTGGACCCAGCAGGCTCTTATGTTCTTAAAGGTAAAGGTAAAGGTACCCCTGCCCGTACGGGCCAGTCTTGACAGACTCTGGGGTTGTGCGCCCATCTCACTCAAGAGGCCGGGGGCCAGCGCTGTCCGGAGACACTTCCGGGTCACGTGGTCAGCGTGACAAGCTGCATCTGGCGAGCCAGCGCAGCACACGGAACGCCGTTTACCTTCCCGCCAGTAAGCGGTCCCTATTTATCTACTTGCACCTGGGGGTGCTTTCGAACTGCTAGGTTGGCAGGCGCTGGGACCGAGCAACAGGAGCGCACCCCGCCGCGGGGATTCGAACCGCCGACCTTTCGATCGGCAAGCCCTAGGCGCTGAGGCTTTTACCCACAGCGCCACCCGCGTCCCAGCAGGGTGTTCTTAAATTGCTACAAAAACCTGTCTGCTCACAGAGCTGCAATTCCCTGGGTGGTTTAGCAATCAATCCCTCTTCGCAGGGAGCTCTGGGAACTGTAGTTCTCTGGGGAGAATAAGGGTCTCATAACAACTCTCAACAAACTACACTTCCCAGAGTCTGTTGCAGGAAGCACAGAGAGACTTTGTACTTCTGGTCAACCTCAGGTGGAAGACATGATCATCTGTTAGCCTTCCCCTTATATAGAGACCCAAGAGATCACTTTCTGAGGACTTTGTCCACACAAAGCAAGCAAGCACACCCCAGCAGAAATACAGTGGTACCTTGGTTTAAGAACAGCTTAGTTTATGAACAACTTGGATTAAGAATGCTGCAAACCCGGAAGTAGGTGTTTTGGTTTGTGAACTTTGCCTTGGAAGCAGAACATGTTGAGTTTGTTCCATTTGTAAATGGAGTCCCCTGCTGCTATTAGGAAAGCATGCCTTGGTTTAAGAACGCTTTGGTTTAAGAACGGACTTCCAGAACAGATTAAGTTTGTAAACCAAGGTACCACTGTAGATTGGTTTCTTTCGAGTGACAATGATAACTTTGTAAGACAGAGAGTTACCCTCTATGCATGGTGGTACCTCGGGTTACAAACACCTCAGGTTACAGACTCCACTAACCTGGAAGTAGTACCTCAGGTTAAGAACTTTGCTTCAGGATAAGAACAGAAATTACGCAGCGGCAGCACGGCAGCAGCGGGAGGCCCCATTAGCTAAAGTGGTAGCTCAGGTTAAGAACAGTTTCAGGTTAAGAATGGACCTCCAGAACAAATTAAGTTTGTAACCAGAGGTACCACTCTACTGGCTGGGGAAAAAATATGGAAAAGGGAGTTAGATAACGTTGCTGTCAATGGTTGTGGCGATGCAGAGGTTTAATCTGAAATGAAGCTGGATTTGAATTTGTTGGCAACTCTAGAAACTTATCTTTCTTACAGCATGGATGTTGGCAATTGGATTTTCGAAATGCAAAATAGTATCAGCATTGCAGCTGTCAGAGATGTGCCAGGGAAGCTGTGTTCTAAGACTCAAAGTCTTTGCAGGCTTTTATATTATGGGTGCAAGTTTTGTATTATTTTATTAATACTATTGCTTAATAGTGTTTGTCTTGACCTTTGGCTAGAACAATAAACTTAGGAACTGGGGGGTGGGGGGAGCCTTTTAAAGTGGGACCACAGCACTTTAAATGTACAGTGTGAATGTGATCTATGATTCTAGGATGTCGGGCCAGATCTGATCCTGGAAGGCTGCTTTAGTGTTGATGCCGGGACTTGGACAATCACCCCACAATTCTGTGTGTCTGGTTCTTTCTACGCAACACATGCTCGACACCTTGTGAAACAGCACCAAGCTTCTCCTGTGACATAACTCAAGTTGTCTTCCGGCCTCCACTTCCTTTCGGCCTTCTCACTCTTTCTCGGCAGACCTCTCCAGATCCGCGTTCCCTTAGGGAAGCCATGGACTGGGCAGGGGATGAGGTGCTCCCAGCCCTGGAATGAGCTTCCTTGTAACCATCTGGAGCTGCGGAACGAGCTTTTCCAGGGCGCGCCTCACCCTAGATTACTTGATGATGGGTTGCCCTCTTCTCCTTTTTGTTATTATCCTTGACTTCTCCCCACCCTTTCTTGTCCTCATTTGTTCAACATGACTTCAAGGTGCACACACCTGCATTCCACATGTCGTGGCTCATCCTTTGGACCAGATTCCATTTCTCTCTGGCACTGTGTGCACCTAGCAAAACCAGACGGACCTGGCCATGAGGAAGCCACGTGCATTTTAATTATGCTTCTGTGGCAGAGACCTTTCTTGGAGATTTGTCAGCCATCTACTTCTGTGTCCTTGCCCACACATGACAACACACACATTAAGAGCAGAAGGAACTGGAACTAATTGCTTTCTAAAATGAACTTTTGAAGCACTGATGTGTATATATGAGAACAAAGGAAGAAGCTGCTGGATCAGACCAGTGGCCCATCTGGTCCAGCAACCTGTTCTCACAGTGGCCAGCCAGATGCCTGAATGGGAAGACTAAAAGCAGGCAAAACAGCAACTCTTTCTACCTGTGATTCCTAGCCACTGGTACTCAGAAGCATTCTGACAGTGGAGGAAGAACATAAGGTAAAGGTAAAGGGACCCCTGACCACTAGGTCCAGTCATGGCTGACTCTGGGGTTGCGGCGCTCATCTCACTTTACTGGCCGAGGGAGCCGGTGTACAGCTTCTGGGTCATGTGGCCAGCAGGACTAAGCCGCTTCTGGCGAACCAGAGCAGCGCACGGAAATGCCGTTTACCTTCCCGCCAGAGCGGTACCTATTTGTCTACTTGCACTTTGACGTGCTTTTGAACTGCTAGGTTGGCAGGAGCAGGGACTGAGCAACAGGAGCTCACCCCGTCACAGGGATTCGAACTGCCGACCTTCTGATCGGCAAGTCCTAGGCTCTGTGGTTTAACCCACAGCGCCACCCGCTGCAGTTCTCAAAATTAAGCAAAAAATACTTACAAAGATGCACATATTAGTGGGAAGTTTTCATTAAAATGAATATATTAGTGAAATTGGGACACAGATGGCGCTGTGGGTTAAACCACAGAGCCTAGGACTTGCCGATCAGAAGGTCGGTGGTTCGAATCCCCGTGACGGGGTGAGCTCCCGTTGCTCAGTCCCTGCTCCTGCCAACCTAGCAGTTCGAAAGCACATGAAAGTGCAAGTAGATCAATAGGTACCACTCCGGCGGGAAGGTCAATGGCGTTTCCATGCGCTGCTCTGGTTCGCCAGAAGCGGCTTAGTCATGCTGGCCACATAACCCGGAAGCTGTATGCCGGCTCCCTCGGCCAGTAAAGTGAGATGTGTGCCACAACCCCAGAGTCGGCCATGACTGGACCTAATGGTCAGGGGTCCCTTTACCTTTACTATTAGTGAAATTAACATTCAGAACTTCAGAGCATGGGAAGTCACCCAAAAGATAGATAATTTGGCATGGAATATTTGGCTTTTTTATTGTATTATGATTTGGAATGTTTTAATGTGGTTTTATTGGATTGTTAAAATGGAAAATTTAATAAATATTATTATTATTATTATTATTTTAAAAAAGAAGTTAATTTTCGGAAAATAATTGCATTACCAAAACCCTGCCTGAAATTCTGAAGAGTCACAGCTAGTGAGTGTAGACAATGCTAAGCCAGACTGAGAAATGGTCTGACTTTATTGGAGGCAGATTCCTATTTAAATCATACTTTTTCCCCCAGAAGCATGAGGTCTGGAATCTTGCTTTTTTTAAAAAGGGGGGGCGGGTCTGACTCAGGATAAGGTAGCTTCCTCTGCTCCTGGGAAGAGCTGTGGCTCAGTGGCAGAAAGTCCCAGTATTTTGCATCTCCAGGCAGGGCTGGGAATGTCCCCTGTCTGAAACCCTAGAGCAGCAGTTCTTAAGATGTTGTTGGACTACAACTCCCATCATACCTGAGCTCTAGCCTTGCTAGCTAGGAGTGATGGGAGTTGTAGTTCAACAACAGCTGGGGACCCACAGGTTGAGAAAGGCTGCCCTAGAGAGCCACGGCTAGTCAAGGTAGACAATACTGAGCTACCAACCTTCTGACTCAGGATAAGGCCACTTTCTACTTCCCAATACTTTTCCCACATGGGTAAGGTGCTCCAAACCTAGAATTCAAGCACCTGGAAGATATTACGTTGTGACTGCAACGGAGCCAAACTTATCTCATAGAATCATAGAATTGTAGAGTTGGAAGGGCCAACAAGGGTCCTTTAGTCCAGCTCTCTGCAATGCAGGAATCTCAACTGGATCAAAACATGGCCTGTGTGGGTTTTATAAATACAGTTGTTGTTGTTTAGTCGTTTAGTCATGTCCGCCTCTTCGTGACCCCCTGGACCAGAGCACGCCAGGCACTCCTGTCTTCCACTGCCTCCCGCAGTTTGGTCAAACTCATGTTCATAGCTTCGAGAACACTGTCCCACCATCTCGTCCTCTGTTGTCCCCTTCTCCTTGTGCCCTCAATCTTTCCCAACATCAGGGTCTTTTCCAGGGAGTCTTCTCTTCTCATGAGGTGGCCAAAGTATTGAAGCTTCAGCTTCACGATCTGTCCTTCCAGTGAGCACTCAGGGCTGATTTCCTTAAGAACGAAGACATACTGGCTAAATACAGTACTGGCTTCCAAAAACCAGAGGGAGTGCTTGTCTGCAGAATGCATGACAGAACAGCCCTATTGGCTGAGAGGGTATAATTATGGGTGCCTCTGAGATGTTCTCCAAGGAAGAACCAGTCTGACTCTCACAACTTTCCATGATTGCTCAAGCTAAGTGCTGTGTCAAAGCATCTTTCAGAGATGGAAGGAATTCCAACGATCCCATTCTGAGTTTCCCAAAAGGTGTACTGGGGCCACCTGTGGGCCTCCGTGCTGCAACCCACCCAGAGCTTCCACATTGATCATGACATGGCCTTTTGGCTGGATCAAAGCCTGCAACAGCAACTCACCAGCATGGAGAGTAGGGACTGTCTCCTCTGTGTGGAAAAGACCAGAAGAGATCTTGAGGGAAATTAGAAAGAGAGAAAAACTATTACTCTCCCTCCAGGAGTTTGGATTTGATATCCCGCTTTATCACTACCCGAAGGAGTCTCAAAGCAGCTAACATTCTCCTTTCCCTTCCTCCCCCACAACAAACACTCTGTGAGGTGAGTGGGGCTGAGAGACTTCAGAGAAGTGTGACTGGCCCAAGGTCACCCAGCAGCTGCATGCGGAGAAGCAGGGAAGCAAACCCGGTTCCCCAGATTACGAGTCCACCGCTCTTAACCACTACACCACACTGGCCTCCAGCCCCTTGTGTGTTTATTCCTTCGCATAACTCCCCACTGCCATCCCTAAACACTCACCCCAAACACGGGCATTGTCTTTTAAACTAAACTCTCAGGTGAGAGAGGAAGAAGACCCACTCATTTGCAAGCGAGATTCACTTTGAGCCTTTGTGTTGCCTAAATGGCTCATCCCCAGCCTCGCCCCTCAAAAGGAAATTATCTGACTTAATTAGTTTCTAAAACATGTTGATTCCAAGGGATTGGCGAGTTGTCTAATACACAGTTTTGTTTTGTTTTTGAATACATTTTTATTAATTTTAACATACAAATTATAAAACGTACCACACAAATTATTACAAATACACTTTTTTGGACTTCCATCAGCACCTCTGATGATCTTCTGTCTTAACCTCTTTTTATGCATTACTTAATCTTATATTGTCTTTACCTCTCTTAACTTATCATCTCCCCTTTTCCATTTTTACAATATTTCCAACAATACTCCTCACAGAACTTCTTGCAAACCTACAAACATCGTCTGATCATCGCAAATACTTTTCATATAGTTCGTAAAAATACTCCAGTCTTCCATAAATTTCTGGTCCCGCTGGTTTCGAATCCTTCCTGTTAATTTGTCTAATTCTGCATAGTCCATCAACTTCATCCTCCTCTAATACACAGTTTAATAAGTTTGCCTAGCTTGATCAGCCGTTCACACATGCTAATTCCAGAGGATTAAAAGCGGCTAACACACATCTTAATACATGCGGGTCTTAATTACCTTCCAACACTTGGGGGGTCTGATACATGGTCTTAACGCTCAAGCCTTAATGAAATGCTAACACCTAGAAACCTATAACATTATCAAGAAAGACGATTGTTTCAATGTTCATGGATGATTTGATGACCTAAATAGATGGCTGCTGTTGCCTGATGCAAGATCATGAATGTTATGTGTCTGCTCCTGGGTGCCAGATTTGTCCAAGGCGAAGGTGAAAGAGTTCAGTGTGTAAGACAGATGCAATCCTGTCCACACCTCCTCAAGAGTAACCCCCACAGAAATCAGTGGATGTTGACTTCTGAGTAAGCACTACCAGGGCTGGGCTTTAAGCTTTTCTGGGGAGCTGGTTTCTCTGTTTCCACGTGGGAGGGGCAGGGAGGGGAGGAAGAAGAAGTGAAATCCGAAATGTTACTCATTTTTAAGTAGTATTTATTGAGTCACCATAGAATCTCATGGCATGTTATCGTAAAGTCAGAAAGTCGTGGTTGGTTGGTTGGTTAGTTAGCCTCTACCAGAGCAGGGCCTTTTTAGCGCTAGCTCCTGCCTGGTAGAATGCTCTGTCTCATGAGACCAGGGCCCTGCGGGATATGATTTCTTTCCACAGGGCCTGTAAGACAGAGTTGTTCTGCCTGGCCTTTGACTTGGAATCCCCTTCCCCTCTTTCCTTTTTCCTTTCTCCTTCTGTGACGGAACTCCTATTTGGGGACTTCCCTGGCTTTTTTCTGGCCCATGTAGGACCAGTCTGGATAGTTGGCCTTGGTGAAGATTTGACATTTTCACCCCCAAAAAGTTTTTGATTTGTGTTTCTACTGAAATGAGGCTGCATTTTAATGTTGTACTTAATCTTGTTTTTAAGTTGTATTTTAACCAATTGTTTTTATACATGGTGTTACCCGCCCTGAGCCTGGTCTTGGCTGGGGACGGCGGGGTATAAATAAATTATTATTATTATTATTATTATTATTATTATTATTATTATTATTATTACCTCCCCTTTTTCTCCAAGTAGCTCCAGGTGGCATACATGGTTCTCTCCTCCCCTTCATTTATTCTCACAGCAACCCTGTGAGGTAGGTTAGGCTGAGAGGCAGTGACTGAATGAAGGGAACGCAGTGGATGTAGCCTACCTTGATTTCAGCAAGGCATTTGACAAGGTGCCCCATGATATTCTTGTAAAGAAGCTGGTAAAATGCGATCTTGACTATGCTACCACTCAGTAGATTTGTAACTGGCTGACTGACCGAACCCAAAGGGTGCTCATCAATGGTTCCTCTTCATCCTGGAGAAGAGTGACTAGTGGGGTGCCACAGGGTTCTGTCTTGGGCCCGGTCTTATTCAACATCTTTATCAACGACTTGGATGATGGACTCAAGGGCATCCTGATCAAATTTGCAGATGACACCAAACTGGGAGGGGTGGCTAACATCCCAGAGGACAGGATCACACTTCAAAACGACCTTGACAGATTAGAGAACTGGGCCAAAACAAACAAGATGAACTTTAACAGGGAGAAATGTAAAGTATTGCACTTGGGCAAAAAAAATGAGAGGCACAAATACAAGATGGGTGACACCTGGCTTGAGAGCAGTACATGTGAAAAGGATCTAGGAGTCTTGGTTGACCACAAACTTGACATGAGCCAACAGTGTGACGCGGCAGCTAAAAAAGCCAATGCAATTCTGGGCTGCATCAATAGGAGTATAGCATCTAGATCAAGGGAAGTAATAGTGCCACTGTATTCTGCTCTGGTCAGACCTCACCTGGAGTCCTGTGTCCAGTTCTGGGCGCCACAGTTCAAGAAGGACACTGACAAACTGGAACGTGTCCAGAGGAGGGCGAGCAAAATGGTCAAAGGCCTGGAAACGATGCCTTATGAGGAACGGCTAAGGGAGCTGGGCATGTTTAGCCTGGAGAAGAGGAGGTTAAGGGGTGATATGATAGCCATGTTCAAATATATAAAAGGATGTCACATAGAGGAGGGAGAAAGGTTGTTTTCTGCTGCTCCAGAGAAGCGGACACGGAGCAATGGATCCAAACTGCAGGAAAGAAGATTCCACCTAAACATTAGGAAGAACTTCCTGACAGTAAGAGCTGTTTGACAGTGGAATTTGCTGCCAAGGAGTGTGGTGGAGTCTCCTTCTTTGGAGGTCTTTAAGCAGAGGCTTGACAACCATATGTCAGGAGTGCTCTGATGGTGTTTCCTGCTTGGCAGGGGGTTGGACTCGATGGCCCTTGTGGTCTCTTCCAACTCTATGATTCTATGACTGGCCAAAGGCCACCCAGTAAGAGCTTCATGGCTAAGAGAGAGAAACCCAGCAAGATGGGCAGGGTATAAATAATAAAATTATTATTATTATTATTATTATTATTATTATTATTATTATTATTATTCACATCCTGGTCTCCCAAGTGCTAGTCCGATACTCTAACCACTACACCACACTGGTTATGACAGGGTGAAAGAACTGGTCATCGTTCAGTTAAGGTTGTGTGCTTAGGAACATTGGGTTGTAGCCCACAGTCTTACTCAGAGCCGACCCACTAAAATTAATAGACAGGACTCATTTCAGCTAATTTCAATGGATAGAACTTAGCTGGAGTCAACTGAAGATGTCGTTCTTCCTTGACGGACAAAATAAGCACAAACAGTTGTGCAGTGTTCAAGGGGAACAGGGGGTTGAAGACATGTTACATTATTATTATTATTATTATTATTATTATTATTATTATTATTATTATTATAATATTTCAATTTATACACCACCCTGTGTATAAATGTTGCAAGGTATATCTTGCAAGGTTCCTATCTCCACTCTCTTAGAGCCACCAGATCAGCGTGAAAGGGGACCTTTTTAGTCACTAGGAACTCTTCTTGCCCTTTGTGCCGAACAGAGCTCATCCAACTGAAAATAGTGGAATCAGTCACGAAGAATCGTCTCTGAGGGCCACTCTGGAGCAGGTGGAGGGGAAGAAAAGAGCTGCTAAGCAACAGATTTTGTGTATTCCCCAAAGAGAAGCATTTGGGAACAGCAGAAACACAAGGTGCTTCAGCTTCAAGAGAATGGTGTGCAAGTTCTGGAACGTCCACACAACTCTAGATATCACTCCAGAAGTAGATGTTGAAGAACTCCAAATCGTTTGCCCATGAACGTACACAGAACTTGGCAGATTTAGCAGAAAGGGAACATGAGGAGTTCTATATTGAGTGTTGCAATGCGTCCCCATTTGTTATTATTGTATAATAGTGTAATTATAAGATATAGTTGCATGATCTTGGAAGGTTAAATAATCTTAGAAGGGGGTGCGTCTGATAAATAAATAAATAAATAAATGTGCTTGTTTGTTTGTTTGTTGTATTTATATACCATCTCTTCCTCCAAGGAGCTCAGGGTGGCATATGTGGTTCTCCCTCTTCTCATTTAAACTCCCCACAACAACCTTGCACAGTAGGTTAGGCTAAGAGGCAGCAGCAGCTGTCCCTTGAGGTCGCACACAGTTTCATGGCAAAGAGGGGATTTGAAAAAGCAGAGACATCACCTTGCCAACAAAGGTCCGTATAGTTAAAGCTATGGTTTTCCCAGTAGTGATGTATGGAAGTGAGAGCTGGACCATCAAGAAGGCTGATCTTGATTGACATTTGGAGAACAAAACACCCATTAGAGAGAGAGGGAACCTTCTTTTCTGAAGCCAAAATGACATGGACTCGGATTGACCAAATTTGGGTGACTAGCAGTATGGCGTCGAATATAAAGAAAGTGGAAATCTGCCCAAAAACTCTCTCCGACCATAACGCAGTAAAGATGGTGATGAAGCAAACAACAACTGGTTCCTTCAGATGGAGAATGAATGACACCTTATTTAGAGACGAGGAGATCTGTAAAAAGGCCCAAAAAACTCTGAAAGATTACTTCGAAATCAATTTAAGGACTAAAGTAGAAAAAAGAATAGTATGGGACGCAAGTAAAGCCGTGATGAGAGGGTTTTTGATACAACAAAATACATTAAAGAAAAGAAAGCAAAACGAGAGGAAAGAGAAAATCTTGGAAATGATAAAAGAAGGGGAAAGGAAATTAAGATTGAAGCCAAAATCGCAAGAGATTTTAAGAGAAATTAAACTGTACCAAACACAATATATGGAACTGATGAATCAAGAAATAGAATGGAAAATTAAACAAATGAGACAGAAGACTTTTGAACCTGCAGATAAATGTGGCAAGTTATTGGCTTGGCAAATAAAGAAGAGACAAAAACTCAACACGGTAACAAACTTAGAAGTTGAGGGAAAGAACATATGCAACCCAGTGGAAATTAGGAACTGTTTTCAGAGCTACTTTAGACAACTGTATACACAAGGGCCGCAGAAAGAAACAGATATACAACAATTCCTCGAGAAAAATGGGCTGAAAAAGATTTCGCAGGAAAGTAAGACAATTTTGAACCAGGAGATATCAGCACAGGAAATAGAAGATGCCATTCAAAACATGACGTTGGGCAAATCACCTGGACCGGATGGACTGACTTCCAAATATTACAAAGTTTTGAAGGAAGGGCTTATACAACCTTTGAAGGAAGTCTGCAACGAGATCATGGAGGGGAGGAAGGCACCCGATACGTGGAGAGAGGCCTACATTACACTTATACCAAAGACAGAGACTGAAAAGACCCAACTTAAGAACTACCGACCCATCTCGTTATTAAATGTGGATTACAAAATCTTTGCTGATGTTTTAGCAAAGAGACTGAAAAGAGTTTTGATGGAGGAGATTCATGGGGACCAAGCGGGCTTCCTCCCGAAAAGGCATTTGTCGGACAATGTAAGGAATATAATTGACATTTTGGAGAAGTTGGAAGTGAATATAAACACTAAAGCTGTTTTGATATTTGTGGACGCCGAGAAAGCCTTTGACAATATATCTTGGAGTTTCATGTTGAAGAACCTCCGGGGGATGGGGGTAGGCCAAGGGTTCGAAAATGGTATAGGTGCAATATACTCTGAACAGAAAGCAAAATTAATTGTAAATAATGTGGTAACAGAAGAGTTTAAGATTGAAAAAGGGACACGTCAGGGGTGCCCTATCGCCCCACTACTTTTTATATCGGTCCTGGAGGTTTTGCTTAATATGATTAGGAAGGACCAGTTGGTCAAAGGGGTTCAGGTCGGAGCTAAACAATACAAATTGAGAGCATTTGCAGATGACTTAGTACTTACTTTACAAGAGCCAGAAGCTAGTACGAAAAGAGTTTTGGAAATAATTCAAGAGTTTGGTCAAATGGCAGGATTCAAATTGAATAAGTTAAAAACTAAGGTATTAGAGAAAAATTTAACACAGATTGAAAAAGAAAGGTTTCAGAATGAGACGGGGTTGACTGTGGTTAAAAAAGTGAAATACTTGGGTGTGAATATGACAGCTAAGAATGTGAATTTATTTAAAGACAATTATGAAAAAACTTGGACAGAAGTGAAAAAAGATCTGGAGATTTGGTCAAACTTGAAGCTTTCCTTGTTAGGCCGAATTGCAGTTATAAAAATGAATGTATTGCCAAGAATGTTGTTTTTGTTTCAAGCATTACAAATAATGGATAAAATGGACTGTTTCAAGAAGTGGCAGAAAGATATATCTAAATTTGTCTGGCAGGGCAAGAAGCCCAGAATAAAATTTAAGATATTAACGGATTCAAAGGAAAGAGGGGGGTTTGCCCTGCCAGACTTTAAACTGTACTATGAAGCGGCAGCTTTCTGCTGGCTAAAAGATTGGCTGCTTCTTGAAAACACAGACATTTTGGATTTGGAAGGTTTTAACAATATTTTTGGGTGGCATGCATATCTGTGGTATGACAAGGTTAAAGCGCATAAAAGTTTTAAAAACCATATTGTCAGAAAAGCACTATTAAATGTCTGGGTCAGATATAAAGATTTGCTGGAAAATAAAACTCCAAGGTGGTTGTCGCCAATGGAAGCTAAGGCAGTTAAAAAGTTAAATATGGAGTCGAAATGGCCAAGATATTGGGAAATTCTGGAAAAGGAAGGGGACAAATTGAGATTGCAGAGTTTTGAAAAATTAAAAGGGAAGGTGAGAGATTGGTTGTATTATCATCAAATAAACGAAGTGTTCAAATTGGACAGTAAAATTGGCTTTCAGGTGGAAAAATCAAAATTAGAGACTGAACTGTTAGAATCCAGTACTAAGAATTTGTCAAAAATGTACAATTTGCTGCTGAAATGGAATACACAAGATGAAACGGTTAAATCAACTATGATTAAATGGGCTCAGGACATTGGTCATAATATTTTGTTCGCTGACTGGGAAAAGTTGTGGACCACCGGGATGAAATTTACGGCATGTAATGCCTTAAGAGAAAATATTATGAAGATGATTTATAGGTGGTACATAACCCCAGTCAAGCTTGCAAAGATTTACCATTTGCCTGACAATAAATGTTGGAAATGTAAGGAAAAGGAAGGTACATTCTTTCACCTTTGGTGGACGTGCCCGAAGATTAAGGCATTCTGGGAAATGATCTATAATGAACTGAAAAAGGTATTTAAATATACTTTCCCTAAGAAACCAGAGGCCTTTCTCTTGGGTATTGTCGGCCAGGGGGTGTTAAAGACAGATATAACTTTCTTTATGTACGCTACAACAGCAGCTAGAATACTTATTGCAAAGTACTGGAAGACACAGGATCTACCCACACTGGAAGAATGGCAGATGAAGGTGATGGACTGCATGGGCTTGGCAGAAATGACGAGCAGAATCCGAAACCAGGGAAAAGAAACGGCGGAAGAAGAATGGAAAAAGTTTAAGGACTATTTAAAGAAATATTACAAAATTAATGACAGTTAGAATGATGTTGGACTAAAGTAAATGGTTACTATTAGTAATGGTTAAGACAAGGAGAATAAGGATGATTAGCTTAAATTTATAGTAAAATAAGGGAAGATTTGCTGAACAATTGATTAGAATTTGGAATACAGAAACGGGAGGCATGAGGAAGTCGAAGAAGAAAGGTTTAACAAATTAGGACATGAAATGGTACTTGTTTCTTGTTCTGTTTTTGTCTTCTGTTTGTTTATGTATGTTTTGTTTGTATGAATATAAAAATTGTTTAATAAAAATATTTAAAAAAAAAAAAAGAAGGCTGATCGCCGAAGAATTGATGCCTTTGAATTCTGGTGCTGGAGGAGACTCTTGAGAGTCCCATGGACTGCAAGAAGATCAAACCTCTCCATTCTGAAGGAAATCAGCCCTGAGTGCTCACTGGAAGGACAGATCCTGAAGCTGAGGCTCCAAGACTTTGGCCACCTCATGAGAAGAGAAGACTCCCTGGAAAAGACCCTGACGTTGGGAAAGATGGAGGGCATAAGGAGAAGGGGACGACAGAGGACGAGATGGTTGGACAGTGTTCTTGACGCTACCAGCATAAGTTTGACTGAACTGCGGGAGGCAGTGGAAGACAGGAGTGCCTGGCGTTCTCTGGTCCATGGGGCCACGAAGAGTCGGACATGACTAAATGATTAAACAACAACTCTGCCCAGGTCCTAGTCCAACACTCTAACTACTACACCACACTGGTTCTCACCGGTTGCTGTTCTGAATGGATCCTGCACTTCTGAGTTTTCCAGAGCTCTTCAGAGCCTGAATATTGTCTCTGGAGCAGCCGAGATTCAGCGAACACACCAGCTGCTTGGGGCTGCCAGAAATTAATCGCCTTCACCCACTGCCGAGCAAAAAGTGCTTCCCCCATTCTGGCATTCCTATTTTCCTAGGAAGCTGATGTCACTCTGTTGCAAGCTTGACCAGGCGCCCTTCGCAGGGGTGGCCATGGCTGCCCCACCCAATTCATCTTGCCAGTCTTGTTTCACCAGTAGGTACATTTGCAAGTCACCTGAGAGTTTTCTGTATGCGCTGGCTTCAGGCCGAGCGATTGTGAAACAATGCATTAGTTCAGGGCAGGAATGAGTAACCCATCAAATAAATTACTCCATCAGGTTTCTCATAGGGCAGAACATTTACATTTATGGCTATGGTGGCACACCTAACCTACGCATTGTCTGTGTTATCATATCATGGATATGGGGACACAGGAGAAAATCATTAATTCGTGGGTATATGAACCGTCGTCTCCTTGGTCCTAGTCTGGCACTGTAACCACTCTACTACACTGCCTCAAAATTCACATATCAGTGCATAAAAAATAAGACAGAAGATGCTTATGAATAAACTAGTGCGTGCACACACTTTGATTGATGAGCACATGAATTAGTCTGATCAGTTCAACCCAATTTGGACATTCCCTTTCATGGTTATTACAAAACGGTGTACATTTTGTCGGCGTTAGCAGTAATTCCTAATAAATCAACGAATGCTGACATTCAAGCAATCTATCTCTTTATTGCAGTAAATGACCCATACCCAAACAGAACCTTTGAACAAATTTATAAAGCAATGTCGCATGTCACCAAATCTCTGAGTGTGAGATTTTGTTCCAGGCGCTTACCCAAGTTTGGGTTCCTTGGAATGAAGGTCAGTGGAGACGGTGTTGTCTTTAGAATATAGGGTTTTATTTACACATATATACAACCTGGATGGGACACGGGCGGCACTGTGGTCTAAATCACTGAGCCTCTTGGGCCTGCCGATCAGAAGGTTGGTGGTTTGAATCCCCGCGACGGGGTGAGCTCCCGTTGCTCAGTCCCTGCTCCTGCCAACCTAGCAGTTCAAAAGCACATCAAAGTGCAAGTAAATAAATAGGTACTGCTACGGCGGGAAGGTAAACAGTGTTTCCGTGCGCTGCTCTGGTTCGCCAGAAGCGGCTTAGTCCTGCTGGCCACGTGACCCGGAAGCTGTCTGAGGACAAACGCTGGCTCCTCGGCCTATAGAGCGAGATGAGCACCACAACCCCAGAGTCATCCGCGACTAGACCAAACGATCAGGGGTCCCTTTACCTTTATATACAACCTGGGCATAGGGTGGTCTCACAGCCTTAACACCCCAACGGATTTTGCTTCTTCTTTGCTCACAGCTTTGGGTGCAACACAGAACAAGCCCATCTCTGTGCCTCCAGCTTCCAGCCTGATTCCAGATCAGCTCAGCCACACGACTTGGCCATTATTCTACTACCTATCAGCTAGGTGAGTGGAGTGGAGGAAAGGCTGAGCTATTAGGCTAGAGCAGCGACGTCCAACCGGTCGACTGCGATCAACAGGTAGATCCCCTGAAGATCGCTGCCGATCATGGACTACATATTGATCTGGGGGGGGGGAATTGTTGAATTCCTGTCTCCGCCCTGGCCCCCGTCTCTCTGTCCTCCCATCACATAAATTGTGCGCTATGTTGTCGTATGCTCCCGACGATTGTGGAAACGTTAGCACCTCCCTCCTGCAAAATCTGAACAACTCTGCCCCCCCTAAAAAAACCTCAGTAACTATGGATAGAGACTGCCAGGTTTTTTTTTATACTGGGAATAGATCATCGTCTCTTGGGAGCTGGACGTGCCTGGGCTAGAGGTAACCATCACTTAGTTGTACTTTCAGCAACCTGGCTCATTCTTTTGGGATGCTGATGAGGACATTGAAGTGCCCAGTTGAGATTATTGTCTTACAGAGAAACCTGCCTGACCCATCTGTCAACTTCCCCTATTAGATTCTAAACCTTCTTGAGTGGAGTGCCCCAAGAATTGAAAGAGGGCATCATCCAGACTGAACCCACAACAATGACACCAAACAAAGCAAAATAGGGAACCAGTACAATAACAGGTGGCGCTGTGGGTTAAACCACTGAGCCTAGGACTTGCTGATCAGAAGGTTGGTGGTTCGAATCCCCGCGATGGGGTGAGCTCCCATTGCTTGGTCCCTGCTCCTGCCAACCTAGCAGTTCGAAAGCACGTCAAAGTGCAAGTAGATAAATAGGTACCGCTCCAGCGGGAAGGTGAACGGCATTTCAGTGCGCTGCTCTGGTTCGCCAGAAGCAGCTTAGTCATGCTGGCCACATGACCTAGAAGCCATCTGAGGACAAATGCCGGCTCCCTCGGCCAGTAAAGCGAGATGAGCGCCGCAACCCCAGAGTCGGTCACGACTGGACCTAACGGTCAGGGGTCCCTTTACCTTTACAATAAAATGACTAAGAAGTGTTTCATGCTATAGAACATCAGACCTGGAAAGCAAAATTATAAGTTGACTAAATTAGTGCTTGGCAAGTTTTAAAGGTAGCAGTAGAACCTTTAGCCAACCTGAAGGAGACATGTGTGTTTTGATCTGAAAGGAGTTTTTTAAAAAGCACAAAATGCATCCAATCATTTTGGGAATTGCAGTTAAAAATGAGTTCATTAAAAATCCTATGTATATCACAATAATGAGAGCAATGCAGAAGAACACAAGATATTGATTCTACCTCTCCAGATTCACAGAGGCATTTATGTTGATAATATGGAATTTTCCTGCACTGCCATTGTTGGAAGAACATTTAAATGTGCCAGAGTAAAGATTGTATCTGAACTGAGAGTAAATTAAGATTGTTTGCTGGTTTACAGGGCTTAAGTGCTCTGTCAATTAGCATGCTGTTTGATGTTAAGTCTAGATCATATGGGCATTTAGCAACTGAATATTGCTCTGACCAATTCATTTCCCATAAGGAATGTTGACATGGTTATTTGAATATTTATACTCCTCTTCCGCTTCTTACATTGATATTTACACTCCTCTTCCTCTAATGAGATCAGAAGCGTTTAAATGGTCCTTCCATCTTTTAGCCTCACATCAATATTATGAGTTAGGATAGTCTACAAGAATTTTCCAATGTCTCTGAGTAAGCTTTGGTTTTTTTAGTAATTCCCTGAGCCTTGCTCTCCCTTCTCCAATGCTCTAGGGGCCACGTGATAACGCTTCATGCTTAAGAACATTAGGAGAGCCAGGCTGGATTAGGCCAATGGCCAATCTAGTCTAGCAAGCATCCTATTCTCTCTCAAGCCAAGCAGATTCATGCTTATTGCCTCCCCCCCCCCCCAGGGAAGCCAGTGGGGAATCTCAGAATATACCAGTGAATTTCAAAGCTAACTGGAAGCTCTTGGTTAAGTCTCTGGTGATTTCAGTGGTGGGATTGGTGTGCTAGTTAGAGCTGCATTTTGTCCCCAAGGAACAGAACAATTGTAGACGATCTGTTCCAGTGCTAGGATTTTTAATCAATTCAATCCATCATTGTTTCCATTCTGGAAAGAAGTTCAGGCAAATGATCCACACCAGTCAGCATTCAGTAGAAATCTGCTTCCTGTCTCTTCCTTTTGTTTTCCTAATTCAGAGTCTGGTACGTCCTGTCTGGGAGTTGATTCGGGCAAGGTAAATATCCTCACCCAAAAATGCCACAGCGGATATTGTCGGCTGATTGGGAACACTGTTCAGCTGGGCTTAATTAATCCTTGTGCAAACTCAGAGGCATAAGAAATGCGTTGTCTGCACTGACTTGCCTAAAGGTGATGGGTGCTGTTGTTGACTCAGCACGAATCTGTGCTGCACTCGTGGGCTACGTGGGAAGCTGGTTGCAAAAGCTGAAGGAATGCATCTACAAGCAGATACGCAGCAAAACGCATTTCTGGCCTTATCGCCAGGTGAGGTCATTGTTTATCTCCTAGTATGGAAAAATGCAAAACACTCTTTGCAAACGACATTAATGAAGATGCGTCCAGGTCGCGTGCCTGTAGCCATCCATATGAATATGTCACAGCGCTACAATTCCCATCATCCCAGACCATGTGACCATGGTGGCTGGGACTTCTGGGAGCAAAACAGTATCTTGGAGGGGTTACATACTCCCCATACCTTGAGATACAAAAAGGAGAAAGCAAGGGGGGTTTTTTGGAATGACGACCAAACATTAGCAATGGTAATCTATCGATCTCTTTATTACAGCCAATGACCAGTACGTGGAAATTAGTTTGCACTTGAAGATTCCTCCTCAAAGTGAGAGCGTTTGATGGAAGAGGGAAGCAGAATTCAGACTGGGTGGATGGATGGATTGCCCACACCTCAGTTATTTCGCAGAATAATAGAATCATAGAATTGTGGAGTTGGAAGGGACCCTGAGGGTCATCTAGTCCAACCCCCTGCAATGCAGGAATCCTACCCACAGCTGTCCCTTGGTGGGCTCAAAGCACCAACCTTCTGGTTAAGGGCCAGATTCACCGACCAATTGTGTCAGTACAGTCATACCTCTTGTTACGTTCTGTTCAGGTTACGTTCTTTCAGGATACGTCCTGCAGCAACCCGAAAGTAACGGACTGGGTTACTTCCAGGTTTCACCGCTCGCGCATGCGCAGACACTCAAAATGACATCACGCGCATGCACAGAAGCGGTGAATCACTACCTGTGCACGTGCAGATGCGGGTTGCGTTCTGCTCATGTTGCGAACGGGGCTCTGGAATGGATCCCGTTCGCAACCAGAGGTACCACTGTATATAGAGAGAAAGAGCGAGAGAGAGAGAGAGATGAAAGTAATGAAAGCATCAAAAGCACTGAGGTTAGTTTATTATTATTTATTTGTTAAATACAGTCGTACCTCGGCTCCCAAATGCCTTTGGAGTTGAACGTTCCAGCTCCTGAATGACCAAAACTCAGAAGTGATTGTTCCGGTTTGCGAACGTTCTTTTGGAACCCGAACGTCTGACGGGGCTTCCGTGGCTTCCGATTGGCTGCAGGCGCTTCCTGCAGCCAATCAGAAGCCATGCTTTGGAAGTCGAACATTTCGGAAGTCGAACGGACTTCCAGAATGGATTCTGTTTGACTTCCAAGGTACAACTGTAGATTTATAATCCATCTTCCATCCAAGGAGTTTAAGGTGGCCCACACCGTTCTCCTGCTCCTCATGTTATCCTTACAACAGCCCTGCGAGGCAGCTTAAGGATGAGAGACTGTGACTGGCCCAATGAGTTTCATGGCTCAGTAAGGATTCAGACCCTGGTCTCCCAAGTCCTAGCCCAGCCCTCTAACCACTGCACCACACTGCCTCTGGAATGTACACACTGGACATATCAATACTGCATGGTCTCAACCTAGAGAACAGAATCATAGAATTGTAGAGTTGGAAGCGACCTTCTCAACTAAAGCAGCCTTGAACTGCATTCGCTTTTTTTGCTGCTGCTGCTACTGCATTGCTTGGCTTCAGTTAACGAAGGTGCATCTGAGCTCTTATATGAGAGCAAATGAAGGCAGACGAAGCCAAAGCTTTTTGCTGTAAGAATTTAAAATGGGGGAGGGGGTTGGACACTGTAATAAACACATCCACACCCTGTCCTTCACCAATACAGAAACAAGCAGGGCAGGATACAGGATAATTAAAACAACCATTCCAATCATAGAATAAACAGCTCATACTAAAAATAAACCATCAAACAAAGAAGCTAAAGAGCCAGCTGAGATCATGAAACAATAATCAAATTACAAAACTCAAAATGCCTGGGAAAATAAACACATCTTCACCCAACACTGAAATTTGTAGTAGTGGGGGTAATACTTATTAAACTTATTTGTCACTTTCTTACAAAAGCAGCTCAGAGTGACTCACAACAATAAATAAACACATAAAACTAGCCTTTATAAAAAAATCTTAAAACCATCCTATTTTTAAAAGGCAGGGTTTAAACACCCTGCTTACTCAATGAAGGTGCAGGTAATTAAAAGCCAATAATCTGGTGGGAAAGAAATGTTGTTAGGTTTTTTTCCTGGTGCCTAAATTGATCTCTGTTTTTAATCTTCTTGTAAGGTTTTTATTGTGTGGTTTTATGATTTACTGCTGTAAACTACATGTGACATAAAGGACCCCTGACCATTAGGTCCAGTCGTGGCTGACTCTGGGGTTGCGGCGCTCATCTCACTTTACTGGCCAAGGGAGCCGGCGTACAGCTTCCGGGTCATGTGGCCAGCAGGACTAAGCCGCTTCTGGCAAACCAGAGCAGCACATGGAAACGCCGTTTACCTTCCCGCCGGAGCAGTACCTATTTATCTACTTGCACTTTCACGTACTTTTGAACTGCTAGGTTGGCAGGAACTGGGACCAAGCAACGGGAGCTCATCCTGTTGTGGGGATTCGAACCGCCGACCTTCTGATCAGCAAAGGGACCCCTGACCATGAGGTCCAGTCATGGCCGACTCTGGGGTTGCGGCGCTCATCTCACTTTACTGGCCAAGGGAGCTGGCGTACAGCTTCCGGGTCATGTGGCCAGCAGGACTAAGCCGCTTCTGGCAAACCAGAGCAGCGCACGGAAACGCCGTTTACCTTCTCACTGGAGTGGTACTTATTTATCTACTTGCACTGGCGTGCTTTCGAACTGCTAGGTTGGCAGGACATGTGACATAGTGCTATTTAAATATTTGTATAAATAAACAAATAAATAAATAAATGTAATGATGGTGCCAGGCAAGTTTGCCTGGGAAGAGCATTTCACAAGCAGGCAGTCATCAATTGCCACCTCTCAGACCTCCCATGGAGCGAGGCTCTCAGATAACAATCAAAACAACTCCATTTAAGCCCATTGCACATGTAAAATACCCTCCTCTAACCTCTGCTGTCCAACCTCTAGACACCAACTCCCATCATCCTTGACTGTTCACCAGGCTGGCTGGGGGCTGGTGGGAGTTGGAGTCCAGCAACAACATCTGGAAGGAAACACCAGGTTGAGGGAGGCTGGAATAAGGAGAGGGCATTCCACTGGTTATGTGTCCAGATCCAGGTTGGGTCAAGCCCTGGGATCACCCCAGATTGGACTGGGGCAAATTTGAAATATTAGTGCATTGTGATCTTGTGGTTACTAGGTTACGAAACTAAAGTTTGACAGGCTGAGATGGTGTTTTTCTACAGGTAGGCAAAAGGTATTCCACATAGGTCATCGTAGTAAAGTCATACCTCATGTTACGCTTCATGATACGTTCTTTCAGGTTATGTCCTGCGGCGACCCGGAAGTACTGGAAAGGGTTACTTCCAGGTTTCGCCGCTTGCGCATGCACAGAAGTTAAAAATGAAGTCACACGCATGCACAGAAGCGGCGAATCGCAACCCACACGTGTGCAGATGCACCACTGTGGGTTGCGCTCTTTTCATGTTGCAAATGGGCCTCCGGAATGGAGAAAGGTGAATCCTCAGTACCGGCACAGGCAAACTCATGAGCTTCAGGGCGCTGGGCTGATGTTCAGGGCAAATATGCAGATTCTGTGGAATTGCTACAACCCTTCAGTGTTTGTGCAGCTGTGAGTGGAGCCCAGGCAGGAGCAACGGAGGGCATTGGCAGTACGGCTATGATGAGAGGGACTTCATCAGCTTTGACAAGGAGACCCTCACCTGGAAGGCAGCTGATATGGAGCCCCAAGTGAGCAAGAGGAAGTGGGCTCCTGAGTTGGCCCAGAACCAGCACTGGAAAGCCTGTTTGGAGGAGACTTGCATTGAGTGGCTGCAGAGATACCTGGACTACGGGAAGGAGACTCTGCAAAGCACAGTGGCTCCGGTGGTGAAGGTGACCAGGGAGGCAGACTATGACAGCATGGAGTCCTCAGCTTCTACACCAAGGAGATTGATGCCAACTGGATGAAGGACAGGGAGGTCGGGCAGGAGGGCAGCTCCCAAGGAGTGATCACCCCCAACTCGGATGGGACCTACATGTCTTGCTTAGTGTCAAGGTCAACCCCAAGGAGAGGGACTGCTACCGGTGACACGTGGAGCATGACAGCCCAAAGGAGCATCTGGACATGGCCTGGGAGGAACCGGTCAACCTGGGGCTCATTGTGGGAGCCATTTTGGGTGTTGTGGCTGCCATCCTGCTGGCATCTGGGATCATCTTTTGCACCTGCCGGAAGTGGAGTGAGAAAGCAGCCTACAAAGCCGCCTCAATAAGCAACCAGGGGTTTGCCAGCTCTGCCAGGGCTTCATACCAGCCTGGTGTGTGGGACGAGCGCCAGAAGGAACCTGCCCAAGTCTTGCTGTGAATTACAGTGGTTCAGAGCTCGTGCTGTCCTTTAATGCTGCTTATGATGTTCCTTAACTCTGGCCCTCGCCCATCCATTCTGACTCCAGCCGTAACTTGAATTTGAGGATAATCATGTTTTTCTGATGGATTTTGGCCAATTTTTCTTTCCAGCTGATTTTCAGAAATGTGCTTGTATTAATCAGAAATGTGACAGATTTACGCAGCTAAAAGCTTTTAAAAGAGATGAGATTGAGTATGGGATTTTGATGGTATCCTGGCTGTCTCTGAGTGCAGATCTAGGTCATTGAGCCTGAGCTTCCACAGCCATTGCCCAGAAGATATGTTCTATGCTTATGATCTCTTGCTAACTATGCTGTTTTAAATGTGCATTTTATACTTTACTTCCTTCAGTAATGTTTTCTTTTGATTTCTTTTGTTAGCCTTTCTGTGTTAAATGTGCATTTTGTAGTTGACCTCTTTTGCAATGTTTTGTTTTGAAATCTTTGAGATGATATTTTAGTTTCCTGCTAATTATGTTACCTTGAATGTATACTTTGATGTTTAATGTGTTGTTAACCGCTTTGATATTTTTTCCCATAAAAATATAAAGTGGCATAAACATGAAATGAATGAAAAATGATTAAGATTTATCATTATTATTGAATAGGACGTCCCTATTTTCATCGGAGAAATCTTGGAGGGTACATTGTCATTCTCCAAACATACTCATGAATGTCGCTCTGTTCACTAGATGCAAAGAGACATCAAAACTATGTTCCTCTTCCTCTCCTTGGGGAGATTACACGCCTTAGATCTGTCAGAGTCTCAAGACATGAGCAGGCTCATCTAGAGAGAGATGCTCTTTCGGGTAGTTGGGTCCCAAGCCATTAAGCATTGACAGTTCATCCAGTTAAACCAGGGTGGTAGCGTTTTGGTATATTGCTGTGTGGAAGACATTGACACAGAAGCCACAGAATGCCCACATCAGATCAGCATCAGAGTCAACTGTTCTCCTTCAAACAGCAGCTGGCCCCAATCCCTGTGACAGGTCAGAAAAAGGACATGGGAGAAAGGTTTTTTTTGTTTGACATGAAGTAGCAAATGTTGCATTTAGCTTCTGTGACTAAGCCCTGCTGAATGCCCTACCCTTTCATGGATTGATAAAATCCTCCTTAAAGCCATCTGAGCTCATGGCTGTCACCATACCTTGTAGCAATGAAACCCTTAAGTTCATGAGAACATAGGAGCCCTGCTAGATCTGGTCAATGGCCCATCTAGTCCAGCATCCTATTCCCATGGTGGCCAACCAGATACCTGTGAGAAACCCCCCAAAAGGACCACAGCACAAGAGCCCTCTCACCTTCCATGGCTTCCAGCAGCTGCTATTCAGAAGCACCACAGCCTCCAACTGAATAAAATAAAATGCACATCCCAGAATAATTAGGACCCAAATGGAAGTAGCGCCGCAAACCATTTTGCCTATGACTCCACAAAATTGTCCTACCTGAAGATGCACAAATCATCTTGCCTGGAACTTGAAGAACCATTGTGCTTGGAGCTCCACAAACCATCTTCCCCGGAGCTCTATGGTTTCTTGGTGGATGCTCCATACAGTGGTACTTCGAGTTACAAACGCCTCAGGTTACGAACTCCACTAACCTGGAAGAGTTACCTCGAGTTGAGAACTTTGCCCCAGGATGAGAATGGAAATCGTGTGCTGGTGGCGCAGTGGCAGCAAGAGGCCCCATTAGTGAAAGCACACCTCTAGTTAAGAACAGTTTCAGGTTAAGAACAGACCTCCGGAAAGATCTGTGTTCGTAACTAGAGGTACCACTGTAACTGGAAAATTACATTGATAAGCTTTGAGCCTATCACAGGGTTTGCCTACAAAAATAATGAACAGATGGTTCAGGTTAACTGGGCAAGACAACGGACTTCTGATGGCATTTGACTAACCCAACCCAAAGTGGACTCATTAATGGTTCCTCATAACCCTGGGGGAAATGACAAGTGAGGTGCCGCAGAGTTCTGTCCTGGGCCTGTTGTTGTTCAATGTTTATATAAATGACTGGGATGAAGGAATTGAGGGGATGTTCATCAATTTGCAGAAGACACCAAACTGGGAGGGGTAGCCAATGCTGCAGAAGACAGAATCAGGATTCAAAATGACTGTAACAGTTTGGAGAATTGGGCCCAAACTAACATCATCATCATCATCATTTATTATTTATACCCTGCCCATCTGGCTGGGTTTCCCCAGCCACCCTGGGCAGCTTCCAACAGAATATTAAAATACAATAATCTATTAAACATTAAAAGCTTCCCTAAACAGGGCTGCCTTCAGATGTCTTCTAAAAGTCTGGTAGGTGTTGTTCTCTTTGACATCTGGTGGGAGGGTGTTCCACAGGGCAGGTGCCACTACCAAGAAGGCCCTCTACCTGGTTCCCTCTGACTTCACTTCTCGCAATGAGGGAACCGCCAGAAGGCCCTTGGCGCTGGACCTCAGCGTCTGGGCTGAACAATGGGGGTGAAGATGCTCCTTCAGATATACTGGGCCGAGGCCATTTAGGGCTTTCAAGGTCAGCACTAACACTTTGAATTGTGCTTGGAAACGTACTGGGAGCCAATGTAGGTCTTTCAAGACCTATGTTACGTGGTCTCAGTGGCCGCTCCCAGTCACCAGTCTAGCTGCCACATTCTGGATTAGTTGTAGTTTCTGGGTCACCTTCAAAGGTAGCCCCACATAGAGACCATTGCAGTAGTCCAAGTGGGAGATAATCAGAGCATGCACTACTCTGGCGAGACAGTCTGTGGCCAGGCAGGCAGGGTGTCAGCCATGAGGGTGGGTGACCTCTCCGTGCCACACACACACACACACACACACACCCCGCTCGCTGCACAGGTGGTCCCCTGGACACTCGCTGTGTCGGCGGCTAGCCCTGCCCCTGTGTCGCTCCAGTTGCTGGGGCAGGTAGCTCTGCCCCAGGTCTGTCACATGGAAGAAGGAGCAAGCTTTTCTCCTACTCTGGAGGGCAGGACTCTAACCAATGGTTTCAAGTTACAAGAAAGTAGATTCCAACTGAACATCAGGAAGATCTACTCATTCCCAACCCAATGCTCAAAGTCTCAGTGGGGTGGAAAGAAACCAGCCACTTCCTCTTTTGTGATTGTCCCATTATCTGCTCTTTTTAGATGGCAATTGGGATGTGATTTGACCAAAATTAATAAGTGGGCTTATCTAACAGCCCCCACCATCCAATTTCTCCTAAATAAAATTGAGCAGTGCCCCCAACTCTGTGATGGAGCCCAGCAGTGTTCCACTAAGGACAAGCAAAATAAAAGCCAAATGCATGAAGTTACATAAAGACCAACTACATTAAATTAAATGACGGATAGATTTGATCCAAGCTGGGAAGAGTGCACCCAATTGTTCTCTCCCAATTATTCTGTCTCTCGCTGCTTCTGAACACATTGTGAACAAGGGGTGTGACTCTTCCCCCTCCAATTCTCCAACTGGGAGAAGCTGGTCTGCCATAGAACGCACCCCCCAGTCCTTGTCTTCAGACCATTCCTTGACACTGGGGAACTCTGGGAACTGTAGCTCTCTAATGGAAATAGCCCCCTTAACAAACCACACCTCCCAGGATTCTTTGGGGGGAAGCGACAACTGTTTAAAGTGACATGACATTGTTCTAAATGTATCACACAGAGGGGAGTCCAATTCAGGTCCATTGATTTCAATGGGTCTGATTAGGACTTAGTTGGACACCACCCAGACTCAGCTGACACATCCGTGAAGATTGTGACCTCCTGGGGATTGGGGTGTCTATTTTTAGAACATTGGCCACGTATCTTAGTCAAGGAGGAGATTGGCATGAAATTGCCCGCAGCCATCGCAGAAGCAGAGCCTCAGAAAGGAGTGGCATGGGGGAAATGTAGAAATGCGTGATGAGCCTACTCCATTGTGTAAGGATGGAGTCATCCAGATTTACACACTGTATCCGGAGGCTGGGCTTCAGTAGAGGATAAAAAGCACTTGCTGTTCCTGGAGCCACTTAATTCCTTCCAGCAGCATCTCAGTGACCAATTGGGTAAGTCTCTTACAGCTGACACTAAGGAACTGCATGGTGGTGGGTGTAACTAGTCAAAGCAGTAGTAGATATATCTTTCATGCTTTGGGCAAATCTGTTTTAGATAAGACTGTAATAGTAGCATAAAACCAGCAAGGCAATTTCCAAAAGCCTTTTTTCTGCTAACCATAAAATGTAGGGGTGGTGTTTCTCCTCAGCCTCATAGTACTCTACTACTCATAGTTGCACTGCTACTACTAGTAATGTTAGTGTTAATGGGCTGTATCCAATGCTGGCTTTATGTGTAGACCCACCGAAAGCAATGGACTTTGGTCCATTGGTTTCATTGGGTCTACTTTGGCGTTGGAGATGCAAGCCAACATTTCAGCCCTTCCTATAGTAGTAGGAGACAATCAGTTTTATTGCTTCTCAATTAATTAGAAATATTGTGCTTCTTCTTGAGATCCTCCCCACAAGCCCTGATAGTTATTCCCCAGCCTCCTGCAGATTATCTGAATACAACTGGCTGGTGCCATTCAAATTATCCTAGGGATATAATGACAGGGTGAATAGGAACTTGGATAGGTGCACAAGATGGGGAAGGGCTCATAACTGAAATTGCATAAAGTGTAGACCATCCTCTGAAAAGTCTCCAAATGCCCACTTTCTTCTCCTCTCCTGTTTTCTCCCCAATCCAGACCAAAATACCTGGAGCTGAAGCTCTGGGGTTGTCTGAAGGTTGGAGGACACAGGGAATATGTGCTGCTGCTGCACTACCCTGTACATCAGCTGTTAGGTGGGGAGGCTGAGCAGCCTAAACAAAACCCCACTGCACCTCAGGTGTGTCTTCAGCATTCACCAAAAGCTGAAGTGAAGATGCTCTTATTTGGGGAGGGAATTCCCCAACCTAGGAGCTGCCACAGAGAAGGCCCTTTCCCAGGTCACCGCCACTCTGAATTTCTGAGAGTGGTAGAACTATGAGATGAAGCCCTCTATTGATTTTAACAATGTGGAGGGTTTGAGTAGGTGTTGGCTTTGGACTGCACTGGAGATGTCAAAATACCTGGGGCGTTGCATCCTCAAAGTAGCTTGCCATTACGTCAGTGTTCCGAATTTGTCAATGCCCCTTGTCCCTTGTGTAAGTCTTGCTAATTGCTCATCCTCCCACAGTCGCTAGTTATCAGGAACGCTCCCAATTTACATATTCAATGTACTGGGTGGAACATGTTCTTCCTTTTCCTTACAGGGGAAGAATGATTGGGGGAAATAGCAGGACTATCTTATCATGTTTGCTACTTTCGGTGGCTAAAGCTGCCATTTCCCAGGTCTTTTCCCCACCCCTCCAGATCTTTAGGAGTTAAATTTCAGGGGGGCGGGGTGGGGAAAACACAGGGTTGTATCTAACATTAGGAACACTACTTGTGGACCCCTTTAAATTTATGGACATGATTACTGAGGTCCATTGATTTCAATTAGTTTTATCCAGTGTTAGTTCTACTGAGAGTAGAGCCATTGAACATGATGGACATGACTAGCTTAAATCAATTAATTTTAATGGGTCTATCATGTAGTTGGATGAAACTCATTATTCCCTTGAAATACATCATTGATGTACAAAAGAAAGGACCTTCTTTGTGCTGGCTCCCAGATTCTGAAATATCCTCCTGGGGGAGGAATGCTTGTTGCCAATACTATGCTTTTTTCAGCACCGGGTTAAAACTTTTTAAAATTCACTCAGCCATTTTAGATTATGCTTTTATTAGTTGATAGAGTTATTTTATTCAACCTGAGTTTTATTGTTTCGTTATTGTTATTTGCATGACTAACTTAGACCCATTAAATTCAATGGGCTGTATCCAATGTTAGTTGTACTCAGCATAGACTTTGAAATCAACGGATGGACCCTTGTCCTAAATTCTTGGAGAGCCTCTGTCAATAATTGTAGACATACAACAAGCAAGGCAAATGGTTTAGATGTGTTTGTGTGATGGTATTTCTGAATGACAGGTGAAATCCATTCTTTCTTACCTGCAGGCTTTCTGGAACATCAGTAGAAATGGCTTCATTCAACAACCAGCAGCAGTGCAAACAGGCAACCACCTTGCCACCTGCACTGTGCAAAGCAGCACCAGAACCGTTGCCATGCCCTCAGCCAACACCATGTGGAGAGAAGCCTCCATGCAAGGAACCACCAGTAGTGGTCGTCCCAACTCCTTGCCCTCAGCCAACACCATGTCAAGAGAAGCCTCCATGCAAGGAGCCACCAGTAGTGGTCGTACCAACTCCTTGCCCTCAGCCAACACCATGTCAAGAGAAGCCTCCATGCAAGGAGCCACCAGTAGTGGTCGTTCCAACTCCTTGCCCTCAGCCAACACCATGTCAAGAGAAGCCTCCATGCAAGGAGCCACCAGTAGTGGTCGTTCCAACTCCTTGCCCTCAGCCAACACCGTGTCCTCAACAAAAGCAGCCATGCAAAGAGCCACCAGTAGTGATTTGTCCTCAGCCAACACCATGTCCTCAGGAGAAGCCTCCCTGCAAGGAGACACCAATAGTGGTCGTCCCAACTCCATGCCCTCAGCCAACACCATGTGAAGAGAAGCCTCCATGCAAGGAGCCGCCAGTAGTGGTCGTTCCAACTCCTTGCCCTCAGCCAACACCATGTCAAGAGAAGCCTCCATGCAAGGAACCACCAGTAGTGGTTGTTCCAACTCCTTGCCCTCAGCCAACACCGTGTCCTCAGCAAAAGCAGCCATGTAAGCAGCCACCAGCAGTGATTTGTCCAACTCCATGCCCTCAGCCAACACCATGTGAAGAGAAGCCTTCCTGCAAGGAGACACCAGTAGTGGTCGTCCCAACTCCTTGCCCTCAGCCAACACCATGTCAAGAGAAGCCTCCCTGCAAGGAGCCACCAGTAGTGGTTGTCCCAACTCCATGCCCTCAGCCAACACCATGTCAAGAGAAGCCTCCATGCAGGGAGACACCAGTAGTGGTTGTACCAACTCCATGCACAGAGAAGCAGCCTCCCTGCAAGGAGCCAGCCACTGTCCCATGTTGCCCACCTGAGGCAAAATGCCCACCCCCTTGCGATCAACAGCAGAAGAAGCAACCTTGCCAGTGGCCTCACCAGCAGAAGTAAGCAAGCATGAGAAACAACAACAGCGCAGGAAGTCAGCATGAGCAGCTTTCAATATACCTCATCCTTTTTGTTTATTTAAATTCCTTTTAAAACCCTTCTGTTAATATATTCCCCATGTTGTTCTCCATATGATAATAGTAGTAGACAGCATAATTGCCACCAGCAAGTTACATTTACATTGCTTCAAGAGGAAGTGTTTTGGAGTTAGGCTGTCAAATTTGGCTTTTGGTGGAGATGCAATGAGCTCTTAGTTTCTTCCTTCTTGGGGATGCCTCAGATGGCAAAAGTTCCTCCCATTTCCCCTGATTTATCCAATGTAGCATGGTACTCTCTTGTGCGATGGAGGACATTGTCCCGTTGTCAGTACTGAAGTAAAATTCAACTGTTAGTTTGGTTGGATTCTGTACGAAGGATAGGAGAAGCCATCTCATCCTTTCCTGGGTATCCCTGTTTCTTCAATATTTATTATTGCTTAATGATTATATTGTTGATCATGCAGTTCTTAAAATAGGGAAGACCCCTGCCATATAAGTCCCATCCTACCTGGAATGGTGAAATGAATACCAGTTGCTGGAGAATAGGTGTGGAAGAGGGATGTTGAACCCATGCCTCAATTGTTGGCTTCCCTAAGAGATTTGATTGACTAGTGTGGGAAGCAGGGGGCTGAACTAGGTTTGATCCAGCGGGGTTTTCCTTACATTCATGAGCGAATCCCATTTCCTACATGTACTTTTCCTTATCCACCCACCCCAAATGATTAGTAGGCAAATAGCGAGGACTGTTTCTGCCTTCATTAAATACATCCTTATTGAAATGTTGGCAGAGAACGTAATAATCAAAGCTTCTCATCTGAGGCAACACGTTAAACTTCAAAAAGAAATTGTTCCCAGTGATGCCCGAGTATTATTTTACTGTGAATTTAATTAAGGTAATTGACACAAAAGGAAGCGGATTTTATTGGATGGCTTTTGTGCCATGATTGCGAAGGGGTGATCATGGCATCGCCAGGAAGCTGATGACATGTCCCAAATCTTAATGTTTATTATTCATCCATCTGTATATTCTTCTGGGATTAAATGGATTGTTCCTAAATCTCTGAACTTCTGAAATACAAATAAAAAGCCTCAACGTGAATTTGAATCCGGAGATTTGTTTTTGGTGGGGAATGTGACTGTATGAAGGGCAGTATAAAAATACCTATATAAAATAAATTAAGAATGTGCAAAGAAAGACTTCCGCAGTCCCTCCAGAAGATTCCAACTTGGGTAAAACTTCTTTTTTAAGAAAAGCTCAACTTTTGACTTCTTGAAATATGACAACCCTACTGTTTGGACAAGGTCACAATTATTGGTATAACAGTTGGTTTAGCACCGCATTGATGCCAGCAAACATTAGAGGGGAGGGCTGTAACTGAGTTACAGCCTGCTTTGCATGCAAACGGCTCCAGGTTCAATTCTTGGCATCCCCACGTAAGGGCTGAGAAGGGCACCCTGCCTGAAACCCTGGAGAGGCCCTGCTAGTCAGAGTAAGCAATATTGGGTTAGATGGAGCTAAGGTCCTGCTTTAGTATCAGGCAGCCTCCCATGTCCCAGTCAACCCCAGCCACTATAGCCAATGGCCAGGGATGGTGGGAGGAGTCCTTGTGAAAGGGGAGGATCTACAAAATGGAATTTTCACCCACATGTTTCCTTAGTCACTTCATGATGCAGCTTTACTTGCGCCAAAACTTGCACATCACCATGTGGGGATAAGCATGGTCAACTGCAATGGGAAGTGTGGAGAAGCAGGGTGGGTAACATGGGCAAAGCAGAGTCAATTGCATGGGAATAATACGATCAATGGCATGGGAAAGTGTGGCGAAGCATGGACAATGGCAATATACAATTGCCTTGTGCCAATGGCCTTCTGAATCGTTGCCAGTGGAAATGAAAGGGGGAGAGATTCAGTTGCCAAGTCTTCAGCTATCTTGACATTTATTGGGGGTTACTTCACTTCTTGAGGGTTACTTCACGGTGTCAATTTGCCAAGTGGAAAAAGTACTACCAGGCACCTCAGCGCCAACCAACTGAAGTCCATAGCAAGGCCAAAGACGCTACATGAAGAAAGGGTGGGAGGGCTGGAAATCTGCGGCACGAGGCTGAAAGGGAAGCCTCAGAGTTGCACCGAGGCTTAAATCGGCCCCGCTTGGCCGCTTGGTGACATGACCTGGCCAGGGTCTCTCCCAGCGGGACGCGGGATATCGTCCCGCCCCCACGCTGAGGCAGGAGGAGGCTAGGTGACCCGACCGCAACCCGGCCCCAGGCAGAAGTGGACCCGATTTATTACTCCAGTCCTGGATTCCTATCATCTCATATTCTCCTGATGAAACATGGGAGGCAAGAGTGTGGCGGCAAAAGTTGCTTTGTCAAGAGCAAAGGAAGAAAGCTGATAACTGGCTTCTTCGTTTGTGCTGGGTTCCAGGAAGACTCCACCGAACTACCCAAACCTGCTCAACCACTAGGTCTTCCAAATTCTTAATTGCATCTCCCTGTCTTTCTAAGAACGGGCAAGTATGGACAGTGATTCTTACATTTTGGCTTGAGAGAGGCCTAGCCTCTTAAGCATCAGGCATAGCAGCATTAATTGCTTTGCACAGCATCGTTAATGGATATAGGCCAGGGGTTCCCACACTGGGCAGTAGAGCCTAGGGTGGCTGTGGGGTTACCCGAGGGAGGTGCTAAGAGGCAAGAAGGCAGCAGGGGATGCCGGAATAATAATAATAATAATAATAATAATAATAATAATAATAATAATAATTTGTTATTTATACCACACCCATCTGGCTGGGCTTCTGCAGCCATTCTGGACGGCTTTCAACAAAATATTAAAATATTGTAATGCATCAAACATTAAAAGCTTCCCTAAAGAGGGCTGCCTTCAGATGTCCTCTAAAAGTCTGGTAGTTGTTGTTCTGTTTGACATCTGGTGGGAGGGCGTTCCACAGGGAGGACGCCACCACCGAGAAGGCCCTCTACCTGGTTCCCTGTAACTTGGCTTCTCACAGGGAGGGAACTACCAGAAGGCCCTCGGCGCTGGACCTCAGTTTCCGGGCAGAACAATGGGGGTGGAGACGCTCCTTCAGGTATACAGGACCGAGGCCGTTTAGGGCTTTAAAGGTCAGCACCAACCCTTTGAATTGTGCTCGGAGACGTAGTTGACTACCAGACTTTGAAAAGCTGTTCTCACTGGATCAAGTTCATATTTTATTATTTTTTAATTAATTAAATTGAGTAGTTTTCACTGGATTTTGAATAAATGTGCAATTAGCTGCTACTGTTAGGAATTTATGTTATTATATTCTTTAGTGGGTCATGCAAGCTGCTATTCTGGGTAGGGGAAGATTCACCAGGGATGAATTGGGCACTGGCCCCAAACAGTCTGGGAACCACTGGTAGAGGCCCTTGGCAGAGTAATAGCAGCAAAAAATGTCCTCCCAAGATTAAATGCCTTCCCACCAGCAGATTGGATTGTTAAGATCACAGAAAGGAAGGTCATCCCTAGCAAAGATTTTTTTTTTTCTGTCTGGTGTAAAGAAGTATATATCCTTCAGAATATCTAGATTTATTGCTAAGCCTCTACAAATCCTTGCTATGAAACTTCAAGCAGGTATGGGAAATTATTTATCCAATGCTTTTTTTCCTGAGGGTACGCAGGGGTACGCATACCCCTAAACAGTTTGTGAATCTTGGTACTTTTGTCCATTTACTGTATTTATTTTTCCCGATTTGAACTATAAAATGGTGGCTTTCTTGAGTCAAAATGAGAGTAACCCTAAACTTTTTTTTAAGGAAAAAAAGCACTGGATTTATCCTTTAAAGATTAAGGAGCAGAAATGTAAATCTCTATTGCTGTTGTTGTTATCTGCTAAAACACAATAAACTAACTCACTGACTGGCTGAAATGATGTCTGTGTTCTATGGAGCTTACAGAATTTTCATAGGAAATTTTTGTGTTTTGGGAACACACACATACACACATATAATGTCCAGTAGCACCTTAGAGACCAACTAAGTTTGTTCTTGGTATAAGGCTTTGTCTGCATGCACACTTCTTCAGATACACTTTGTTTTTTGGAACAGAGAGGAAGCTTTCAGGTACCCTGAATGTTTCCCCATAAGCCTACCTTCTTTGCTCCAGTGTGTCTATAGTTTACCATCTGCTTGGGCACCAAATTTGGCACATAGCTGTAAATTTCCTGCATTAGCAAGGTGTTAGACCAGATGACCGCTGAGGACTCTTCCAGCTCCATGATTCTAGGATCACTGACTCCACATCGTTGGGTGCTGGGATGTGAGGAATGTGTGAAATGGATGGAGAATGTGCCGCCCACGTCCAGAGCAAGTGTACTACCTGATCCTTCACATAATAGGGGGGAGTGGGAGAACGGTATAGAGTTGAAGTCTGGCTGAGGCCACATTCACACCATGCATTTAAAGCACCTTAATACCTCTTGAAGCTGTCATGGCTTCCCACAAATAATGAGAACTATAGTTTGCTAAGCGTGCAGAGAGGTACTAGGAAACTCCTCTTCCAGTGCTACAATTCCCAAAAATCCCTATGAAGAGGGATTGGGTGTTAGAATCATAGAATCATAGAGTTGGAAGAGACCACAAGGGCCATCGAGTCCAACCCCCTGCCAAGCAGGAAACACCATCAGAGCACTCCTGACATATGGTTGTCAAGCCTCTGCTTAAAGACCTCCAAAGAAGGAGACTCCACCACACTCCTTGGCAGCAAATTCCACTGTCAAACAGCTCTTACTGTCAGGAAGTTCTTCCTAATGTTTAGGTGGAATCTTCTTTCTTGTAGTTTGGATCCATTGCTCCGTGTCCGCTTCTCTGGAGCAGCAGAAAACAACCTTTCTCCCTCCTCTATGTGACATCCTTTTATATATTTGAACATGGCTATCATATCACCCCTTAGCCTCCTCTTCTCCAGGCTAAACATGCCCAGCTCCCTTAGCCGTTCCTCATAAGGCATCGTTTCCAGGCCTTTGACCATTTTGGTTGCCCTCCTCTGGACACGTTCCAGTTTGTCAGTGTCCTTCTTGAACTGTGGCGCCCAGAACTGGACACAGTACTCCAGGTGAGGTCTGACCAGACTGTTAAGCCACCCTGGACATTGGGCTGGCACTGCAAGGCTGCAATGGCAATATAGGAATTTGCCTTATACTAAGTCAAACCATTGGTTCATCTAGTTCAGTGTTGCCTTCACTGACTGGCAGGGGCTGCCCAGGGTTTCAGACCTAGAGATGCCAGGGATTGTGACCTGAGACTTTCTGCATGCAAGGGAGATGATCTACAGCTGAGCCACAGCCCTTTCCTAATGTTGGACTAGGCAAGCTGTTGGTCTGATCCAACAAGACTCTAATGTTGTTGCTTTTTCTTAAAATAATAATAAATAAAACCAGTAAAACATCTTAGCAAGGCTCCACACATTGCTACCAGGTGAAACCTCTAATGATTCAAAAGGTTTGAAATACCTTTAAACCGCAGACACTTAACATCAGTTCAGTCAGTGACCTAGCTTTGTTACGATTGCTGACGGAGTGGATCAGAATCAGAGGAACTGTGGGATCAGGTGTGAGTGTTGACAAATAAGATGTAAACATCCTTCTGGGTCTGGGGTGCCCTGAAGTCCTTTGGTTTGTTTAGAGTAGCTCTTTTGGTGTGGCTAAAGTTTCCTTTTGATGTGGCGAAAGCCGCCATTGGGTGCATCTAGAACAGTCCTTTGGTGTGGCTACAGTATCCCTTTGGTGTGCCTAGAATAGCTGTTTGGTATGGCTAGAGAAGCCCTCTGGTATGTTTAGAACAGCCCTATAATGTTTCTAGAACAGTGCTTTGTTGTGCTTAGAACAGCCCCTTTGTTGTATCTAGAACAGCCCTTTGGTGTGCATAAAAGAGCCATTTGGTGTGCCTGCAGTGTTAGAATTCCTGCTCCGTGATTGCAGTCATGGGATTGTTGTCTTTCACATGACGGTATATCTTTCGACTCCACAGAGTGGGAAGTGATGGAGACAGGATGTTTGTGTTACTGTGTTCCGTGAAGTGGGACAATTGTCCTTTGTTTTTTCTCGTTGCTGTCTGATGCTAGATAGAGAGGGAGCCATGTTGCAGTGCTCCGTGTGTGTTTATATGTAAATAAAGTAGATTAGCCAAAATGCAGAGTTGCTGAGGTCTGTCACGCAAGTTGCGAAGACTCTGTGGATCCCTAAGTGTGCCGATGTCTGTTGGCAGCGGTCGCTGTGATGTTCGGGCAGAAGAAAGCTTTTGAAGCTCCCGAATGATCGATCAGGAGGGAGGGAACATGCCAGCTGGGCATGTGTCTCTGCCAGGGTCCTACTCGAGTGTAGGCTGAGCTCCTGACATGGAGCAGCCCTTTGGGTTTCCTACGCGTGAAACCATACCATACCATATAACAAACACAGGAAATCAACCTAGCAGAAGAAAGATAGATCTGTGCTAAATGCAAAGAATGATACATAGAGACACAAATGCGGGCAGCTGACTGCAGGAAGCGTTTTATTGATAGGCTTTCATTTCTGGAAGACTGCATTGGCTATGAGGGATACAATGATAGAATCGTAGAGCTGAAACGGACGCAAAATCCAACCACCCGCAATGCAGGAACCACAGCTTCAGCACTGTTTCCCTTGTTGGCTGTCTTGATGGTGCTGGTGGTGCTGGTGGTGCTGGTGATGAGAGCCGCCATCCTTGGCCGACTGGCAGTGGCCTTGGCTTCCGCCACCGGACCCGTGGCAAGGTTTCCCAGGGCACTGAGGTTCAACCTGACCTTGGCACGGATTCCCAGGGCATTGAGGTTCAACCTGCCCTTGGCACGGATTCCCAGGGCACTGAGGTTCAACCTGCCCCTGGCACACTGGCGCTGGGCCCGTCTTCCCACATCCTGAAGAAGCAGACCCGCAGAAGGTGGGTGGGCAGGAAGGAGGCTGCTTACACTGCTGTGACATCTTCTTCTGTTGATTTCGGGAGACCTGAAATGAAACCAGGCTGTAAGTTCCAGCAGCTCTCAGTCACAGGCAGTGATCTATGTCTTGACATAAGTCACCTTGGAACTAAGGGTCTCCTTAAGGAAATGAGTGAGCCCAGGTTATTTTGCAACGGGCCCCAGATCTCCTGCTTACTCCCCCTTGGGGAAATAAATTAAATTATCTTTGTTTACAGTGACCCCCCAGCCACGCACTTGTAAAGGGCCACAGTTCAGCAGAAAATCATCTGCCGAAGCTGCAGAGCCCCAAGGGTGAAACCGGGGACCTTCTCCATGGACAGCTGGTGCTCCGTCAGCAAGCTACAGTCTTTCCCTGAAAAAACAAAGCTCATCCACACTTCCACTTGCCCCACCACTTTCCTTGTGAAAACACACTCTTTACCACTGAATCGGAGCAAACAACAGTCAAGTTTTCTGCGGAATGATGTTTGCTCCAGTTGAACAGCAAAGAGTGAGATTTTCCAAGCAGAGTGACGGGGCACATAGAAAAGCTCTTGGAGCCCAAAGTTAGGTTCTAATCCTCAAGGTTCTGAAAAAAGAGCTGATTTAAATAGGAAGCCAGGGCTGTCTTAAGCATATGTGGTGCCGGGGTGCAAGGATCCACCCGGCGCCCCCCCCCCAGCTTGCCCAGTCCCAGGCGTGCAGGAGGGCAGAGCTGGCCGGCTGCCTCAGCATCTCACTGGCTTGGTCGCCCCCAAACTCGCGGCACAGAGCCGCCTGCAGCAGAAGAGCCTGCCACAGCGCTCTGACCAATGGGTGGACTTTTCCCCGGACTCAACTCTCGGGCCCCAGATTCTTGGCCTGGCGCCCCTGAGAGCCCAGCATCTGGGTGCCTGAGAGCCCAGCACCCCTAGCGCCTATGGGTAAGACGGCCCTGTAGGAAACTGCCTTATACCAAGATAGAACACTGCACTGTCTAACTCAGCATCAGCCACACTGGTTGGCAGCAACTCTCCAAGATTTCAAGCTGAGAGTCTTTCCCAGGCATTGCTGGAGACTCCACAGGTTGAACCAGGGACCTTTTGCATGCAAAATAGATGCTGTACAATGGGTTGGGTTACTGTGTTCTGTGCAAAATTCAGTACTTTCAAATCAAACAAGCGAAAAGGACAGTGGTGGGTTTGCAATGTAGCAGCACAGCTTCAGAAACCAATTCTAGGGATGGGGGAAGAAGTGGAAATGCTTATTAAACCAGAAGGAAGCCAACCTTTACAATTCATGCATTTCTGAATTTTGCAATGCCAAGATCTCCAACAGCAAAATGTGTACAAAAACATAAATAAATGTACACAAAGGAAAATATTTAGGTAAAAAGAGGATATGAGAAAACATTACATTGGCAGAAAATGCTTGCAAATCCCTGCATACAAAAATTGACATATTAAGAAAAATGCACGCCGGAAAGTGTAGGGATTTTCATGTGATTTAAATGAAACAGAATTTCAAACTGGTGCAGAAAAGGTGAGAAACAGAGAAACGGAAATGAAATATTCATCTATCCCTAAGCCATTGTGTTTCAACTTTTCAATGCCTGTTGAGAACTTTTCTATTCCACCCGGCCTGTGCAGACAAGTAAGAAGACATCTGAGCTTATTTCTGTTTCTTCTACTTCTATGAAATAGCAGTATATTTTTAAAAATAAATAAATAAACCCAGGGAGAAATTTTGGAGGAGGAGAATTACAGGCGCATTCTTACTCAAAAGTAAATGCTCTGTTTTAGGAGCAACCACAGCTAAGTAAAGTGGTATTGTTCTCTCTCCTGAGATTAAGATTCAGAAAGTCATAAGTTTCAGAAACTGGCATGCGGCCTCCAACTCTGGCCATGAAATGGCAGGAAGAAGCTGATGAAAAGTTTTCCTTATCGGCACAGAGAAATTAAAGCCAAAAACCAACTTACCCAACAATATGCCAACACAGGTGAGTTGAGAAGGAGAGCTGGGTGCTTTTCCGAGTGTGGAAAAGAAGGGCTTTATATAGGCCTTCTAAGCACTGTCTCATCAGGAAATGAGGATGACGCTGGTCCTACAAGTCAATTGAGATTGACACATGGAGAATCCACCCTTCTGACATTGTCAGGGCCTTTTTCACCCGATTCTCTACTTTTTCCAAGAAGAAAAGAATAACGAGGGGCACCACCCTTTGCAAGAACAACATGTCCAATTTAATTCATGTCTTGAAAGATCCCTTAAGAAAGGGCACATGTAGGATTTACAACCCCGCCATCCTGTCTGGCAAAGGACTCATGGGCAGAAGAACCATCCCAGTGCTGTCAGAAGAAGGAACTTGATACATTCAACTGGACCACTCCCAAAGTGTCTGGCTTGCGGTGGGGTGCGGAGTAAGGGATGAAATCAGCACTAGTCCTGCTCAGAGTAGACCTGATGAATCCGAGGTTCATGAACTTCAATGGGCCTAGTCTAAGCAGAACCTAGTTGAAGACCACCCTGAGAGATTATAGCTGCTGGGTGCTCTCTGGGGCAAAAATGGTCCCATTTCCGAATCCTTGAGTTAGGGAAGACGTCTTCAGTTTGCCCAAGCTTGGGAAGCAGAGGTCAGAATAAAACTGCCTGCCTTCTCGTGCATTTATACATAAATCTATGACGCAGTCTGTGGGAAGTGGTGGAAGTGCTCCAGGGGGCAAGTGAATTGTTTAAGAACTTAAGAGCACCAAGTATTGCAGTATTCAGGCATTTTTAGTTCAGAAGAGGGTTTGAGAAGCTTTCGTGTTCTTACTGAAGGGTGAATTGCCCTGGCGGTAATAATAAGCAGGATTTAAGCCCAAAATGGTGAAGAATAAAAGTAAGCAGGATCCTTCCTTCCTTCCTTCCTTCCTTCCTTCCTTCCTTCCTTCCTTCCTTCCTTCCTTCCTTCCTTCCTTCCTCTGTCTTCTCTCCTCTCTCCTCTCTCTTTCTCCTTCCTTCCTTCCTTCCTTCCATCCATCTCTCTCTCCTTCCTTCCTTCGATCCTTTCCTTCCTTCCTTTGATGCTTCCTTCCTTCCTTCCTTCCTTCCTTCCTTCCTTCCTTCCTTCCTTCCTTCATTCCTCTCTGTCTTCTCTCCTCTCTTCTCTCTCTCTCCCTCACCATTTCTCCCTCCTTCCCTCCCCCACCCCTTTCTCTCTATGTGTCACCCATTTCCTTTTTCTCTTCCTGCAACCCATTCTCTCTCCACCTCCACCCCCAACCCTGCAGAATGACTGCCAGTAACAATACTGAGCTAGATGGTCTGGCTCAAGAGCATATAAGGAGAGCCCTGCTGGGTGGGCTAGGGGTTCAGCTAGTCCAGCATGCTGTTCTCACAGTGGCCAGCCAGATACCCCTGGGAAGCCTGCAAGCACAATCTGAGTGCAACAGCGCTCTGCCCACATGGACTCTGTCCAGTCACAGCAATTGGAATTCAGAAGCATCACTGCCTCTAATTGTGGAGGCAGAGTGTAGTCATCATGGCTAGCAGCCTTTGATGGCCTCACCTTCCATGAATTTGTCTAATCCTCTTTCAAAGCCGTCCAAGTTGGTGGTCCTCACTGCCTCCTGGGGCAAGAAGTTCCACAGTCTAACTATGTGTTGTATAAAAAGGACTTGCTTTTATCTTTCCTGAATCTTCCAAGGTTCAGCTTCACTGAATGCCCATGAGTTCTCTATCAACTCCCTCCATGGCACACATGGCTTTACAGAGCCTAGGGCTTGCCTATCAGAAGGTTGGCGGTTCGAATCCCCACGACGGGGTGAGCTCTCGTTGCTCGGTCCCTGCTCCTGCCAACCTAGCAGTTCGAAAGCACGTCAAAGTGCAAGTAGATAAATAGGTACCACTCCGGCGGGAAGGTGAACGGCATTTCTGTGCGCTGCTCTGGTTCGCCAGAAGCGGCTTAGTCATGCTGACCACATGACCCGGAAGCTGTACACCGGCTCCCTTGGCCAATAAAGCGAGATGAGCGCCGCAACCCCAGAGTCAGTCACAACTGGACCTAATGGTCAGGGGTCCCTTTACCTTTATCTATCATGTTACATCTTACTTGTCTTTACTCTAAACTAAAAAGTCCCAAATGATGTGACCTTTCCTCATCAGGGAGTCATTGGTAATTTCTTTCCCCAACTCTACAATATCATTTCTGAGGGCCCATGCAGATGGTACTACGTCCGTTCAGTGGCATATCAAATTTTAAAAGGATCTCAGCTAGCCAGCACTGGAGAAGACCTCTGCCAGGTGGGCATCCTTTAGCAGATAACCATGTGGGGACAAGACTCCAAATATTTCAGATACCAGTTAAAAAGTCAGCCATGGCAGTTTGCTGCAACATTAATCAGCTGGCATGACCAGACCCTGTCCTCTTCTGTTGTCCTCTCGCAAGCAGGTTCTGCTCTCTCATAAAATTGGGAACATTCTCATAGAAAAGGGTGTTTGCTTCAGGAAAGGAAACATATCCTTCTCATAAAACTCTAGCAGTGACAACGGGGTGGATATGAGCTTAAATTACCAGAGAGTCACATCACGTCAGACTTAAATCACTGGAGACTCACATCTCTTTCCTTCAGTGGTCAAGAGACCTATAAAAGATCTTCCCTTCCCAGCTTTCACCAACCATTCTTCTGCTTCTGCCTTCTTCCATCCTTCTCAGTGGACCGTGTTGGGTAAGTGGACTACTGTTTCTATTATTAAGAGATTCTGGATGGCTGCCATCAGTAGAGGGCTGACATATCTTGCTGGGAATACCTACCAGTTTAGACAATGCTAACAGAGGAGTCGACAGGTTCATGGAGGAGAAGGAAGAGGAGATGTCTCTCATCTCTTAACCATGATGCTTAAAGATCAACTCCATGTCATGTATACCACTCAGTTCCAGAATCTGGGTGTATCCCTAGTGGAGAGGACTGCCAACGTCATGCCTATCAGGGTTCAGCCCTTACAAACACCTGGAAGCTGTGGTCACTCCCTCCAAGAGCGGAAGTGTTGGGTGCAGATATCCCTTCCTCAGGACTGGAGGTTGCTCCATCAGCTGATTGGGTGTGAAGAAAGTGGATAGGTATATGTTTCTCTCTCTACAGTGGTACCTTGGGTTACATACGCTTCAGGTTACAGCCTCCGCTAACCCAGAAATAGTGCTTCAGGTTAAGAACTTTGCTTCAGAATGAGAACCGAAATCGTGCTCCGGCGGCGTGGCAGCAGCAGGAGGCCCCATTAGCTAAAGTGGTGCTTCAGGTTAAGAACAGTTTCAGGTTAAGTACGGACCTCCGGAACGAATTAAGTACTTAACCTGAGGTACCACTGTATCTCATGGATATACAATTAAGTTGAATGTTGGAAGATTCAGGATAGACAAAGGGAAGGCCTTCTTCACACATGCTATGAAGTTCTCTCCCACTAGAGGTAGTGATGGCCACCAACTTGGATGGCTCTGAAAAAGGATTTGACACATTCCTGGAGGAGATCTGTCAGCAGCTATCAGTGACTCTCTCCGTGGTTGATTGGGTTTAAAAGAGGATTGGACAAATTCATTGAGCAAATATGGCTATATTCTCCATTCGCTGTTGGAGACAGGATGCCTCTGAAAAATTCCAGTTGCTGGGAATCGCTGGTGAGGAGAGTGCTATTCCACTCAGGCCACTGTAAGAACAGAATGTGGGACTTGACGGTCTATTGGACTAATCCAGCATGGTTCTTACGTTCTTATGGAATCCCCAAGTCCAGAGGCAGTCTACCTAGACTCCTAGGATCATAGGGTTCTGTGGCCACTGTGAGAACAGGATGCTGCAGGGATCTTCTTTGGTTCCTGTGGAGGCACATCACTGATCATTGTGGTCTATAGGGCACTGGATTAGATGAAGTCTACTGTCTTGCAACCAGTCCAAAGTGGTTGCCCAGAAAATCAGCTTCTTGGCCTCAGTGTTGCCTTTGTTGAACCCAGCAGGGAGGTGGATGGGGACAATATTAGAATTAGCTGGTGTGACCTGCCATTGCCTCTCTGGTGCTCCCTACTGTTGGGCTCCTTGCCTTCCACCCTACAGGCCCCAATGGGCCCCTGCCACCACAGGGCCCTGGGGTTAAAAGTCCGGTTGAAAAAAGTTGCAAGTGGTTGCAAGTTGCTTTGAGGCATTAATGGTAGTCATTGGAATAATTGCAAGAGAGAGAGAAAGGAAGGAAGGAAGGAAGGAAGGAAGGAAGGAAGGAAGGAAGACTTTTGGTTCCACCTGCCATTGGCTTTCTGACTCGCCCTACTGTCTCCCTAAAGGGAGGCGGGTTGCGCTGTGGGTTAAACCACAGAGCCTAGGAATTGCCGATCAGAAGGTCGGCGGTTCGAATCCCCGCAATGGGGTGAGCTCCCGTTGCTCGGTCCCTGCTCCTGCCAACCTAGCAGTTCGAAAGCACGTCAAAGTGCAAGTAGATAAATAGGTACTGCTCCAGCGGGAAGGTAAACAGCATTTCTGTGCGCTGCTCTGGTTCACCAGAAGCGGCTTAGTCCTGCTGGCCACATGACCCGGAAGCTGTACGCTGGCTTCCTAAGCCAATAAAGCGAGATGAGCACCGCAACCCCAGAGTCGGCCATGACTGGACCAAATGGTCAGGGGTCCCTTTACCTTTACCTTACTGTCTCCCTGCTTTATGCCCCACCAGCCACTATTGACTTAGCTTCAATGTTGCTCTTGTAGAACTGAACAGGGAAGATGGGGACAAAACTAGAATTCCTTGGTTCTCATTGACTCTGGTCACACCAATTCTTTGGGCTCCCTGCCTTCCACCCCACCAATCCCAGTAGGCACCAGCCACAATGGGTCAACATGGAAGCAGTGAGTGATTCCTTCAGTTCTGCATGCTTAATAATAAATAATAATAATAAATAATATTTATATCCCGCCCTCCCCAGCCGAAGCCGGGCTCAGGGCGGCTAACAACACTAAAATAGTGCAACATTATAAAAACATTATAAAAATTAATTAAAATCAAAATTGATAGCAACCATAAACTAAAATTTTGTAAAGATTGCCAAGGGAGGGAGTCAGGCTGCGCCCTGACCAAAGGCCTGGCGGAACAGCTCTGTCTTGCAGGCCCTGCGGAAAGATGTCAAGTCCTGCAGGGCCCTTGTCTCTTGTGACAGAGCGTTCCACCAGGTTGGAGCCACAGCCGAAAAAGCCCTGGCTCTAGTTGAGGCCATGCTGAGCTTAGCCAGCGGGGATGGAACACAGATGCTTTATATCAAATCCATCTACCTAGGAATATAAGATGAGCCTCCTAGGTCAGGTCAGTGACCCAGGTACCCAGTGCTTTTTTTTCCCCCTAGAAAAAAAGCTGCCGGTACTCACCATGAAGTTGTTACAGTAACTGTCACACTTTTTAATAACAAAAGAGGTGCCGGTACTACATGCTCTTGAGTATCTCCTGGGTGAAAAGCAATGCAGGTACCCAACTATCTTGTTCTCTCAACACCTCAGTTTTGTCTACATTGATGGCCAGCTGTCCTCCAGGGTTCTAGACTACCCAGAGATGCTAGGGATTGAAAATGGTACCTTCTGCATACAAAGTAGATGCTTTGCTGCTAAGCTACAGCCCTTGCCCTGTAAAGAGTAATATTCCAGTCCTCATGGTTCTAAATAATAATAATAATAATAATAATAATAATAATAATAATAATAATAATAATTTATTGATACCCCGCCCATCTGGCTGAGTTTCCCCAGCCACTCTGGGCGACTTCCAATCAAGTGTTAAAAACAATACAGCATTACATATTAAAAACTTCCCTAAACAGGGCTGCCTTCAGATGTCTTCTAAACATCAAATAGCTGCTTATTTCCTTCACATCTGAAGGGAGGGTGTTCCACAGGATGGGCGCCACTACCGAGAAGGCCCTCTGCCTGGTTCCCTGTAACCTCACTTCTCGCAATGAGGGAACCGCCAGGAGGCCCTCGGTGCTGGATCTCAGTGTCCGGGCTGAACGATGGGGGTGGAGACACGCCTTCAGGTATAAAGGGCCACTTTAAATACGGATGTAGGAAGCTGCCTTGCACCAGGTTAAACCATTGGTGCAGCTAGCTTGGCATTGTCTACACTGACTGGCAGGGTTTCAGACAGGGCCATTCCCAGCTCACCTGGAGATTTTGGGGATTGAACTTGGGACAGATGCTCAGCTCTAGATACCCAACCAAGGCCTCAGGCACAGGTCTTTTTCCTCTCTCAACTTCAGATGAACCTGAGACCTTGCGTGCCACAACATGTGCTCTCCCACAGCAAGCTGCTAGGCCCTCCCTAGCTCCTTTTTGTCCTTGCTTGGATGAGCTTAGGCAGGAATTCAGGTCCCTGGGTTCCAGAGATGATGGGCATGCCCCAATTTATGGATGTACCATTAACTGGGAGTGGCTAATCTTAGAGCATGCCGTGAGGTTAGGTTAGTTCCAAAGGTTCCAAGACTAATTTTGCAAAGCGGTACATCATTGTGATGGCGCGTGGGAGTTCCAATGCAGTTTCTTCTTCTTTTTCTTCCAGGTCAGCCTAAAGTCAAAGACAATGTCTCATCAACACAAGCAGCAGTGCAAACAGCCCCCTGTGTGCCCACCAGGGCCCTGTGGGAATCCAGCAAAATCCAAGGAGCCTCAGTGGCATGGGCCAACTGGCTCTCACTGTCACAGCTCAACTGGATCTTATGGCCAAGGATCAGGTGGATATGTCTGTCACAACTCAACTGGATCTTATGGCCAAGGATCAGGTGGATATGTCTGTCACAACTCAACTGGATCTTATGACCAAGGGTCAGGTGGATATGACTGTCACAGCTCAACCGGATCTCATTGGCAGGGGTCAGGTGGATCTCTGAGCCAAGAGCCAGGGCAATCTGGGAAAGATTGTGACGACCAAGTTCCAGCCTGTCACCCTCATGGCACCCAGTCATACTAAGTTACCTTCACAGAGTCAGCCATCAAGAGGTAGAAGGCACCACAACTCCTGAAGTCAACATCATGACCTCCTGTTCTACTTTCATTAGCCACAGAACTCTATTATTTCATATCAGGCTGATTTCATGCATATATTTATCCTGGCAAGTCACAAAGGCTACTGAGGACCACACAGCTATGAGAGGTGGAGGGAGATGGGACTGTCAAGCCATCTCCATTAGCTCTGCCAAATGACCAGCAACTTTTGGCTCTTCTCCATTCTCCCCACCTCCAGTTATTGCTGCTTATTACAAAATCCCTGTAACTGACTTCCTGAGCTTGTTTTTTCCTCCTCCCTCCCAATCCCTTTCCCTTTTGTGACATGTCTCTTAGACTGGGAACCTGAGGGCAGGGAATGTCTCAACACTGATATTTGTAAGCCACTTGGGGGAGGGGGTTACTGAACATCTGGATAAAATAATAAGCCTATCAAAGAGCTGTAACTACCAAAGCAGGGTTTTCTGAATCTGGTCTTTCCTTTCTTTCTACACCTTCCATGTTGCATCTGCAATGATGCTTGGCTTCCTTATGTACATCAGCTAACAAAAGATTAAAGTACCACTATAAGCATTCAATGTGACTCCATGTTTTCTCATTGACTCTGTTGGCTCAGCTTAAACTCATTATGTTTGTAGTCTATGCATGATAACTTTGGTGCAGAATTTGCATGCAAGCTTTACCCCCACCTTTGTCCTCACCTGTGTGGACAATAACATCTGGAGAACCTCAGAGTCCTCAAACCTGTCCTGGACACATGTCCCAACCAATCAGGGACCATATTTTAAGTGCACTTACAGAGGTGTAAAACAGGGATGGAAAATCCTTGACCTTTAGGTGTTTGTTGGACTTCAGCTCCCAGCCAGCATGGCCAATGGGCATGGATGGTGGTGGGAGTTGAACAACATCTAAGTGGGGCCAGTCAGGTTGCTCACCCTGCTCTGTTGGGTGATAAATTTTGGAATTAGAATCCAGATGTGGTTGGACTCTGGGGTCCATCACTCCCAGCTAGCATGGCTAAGAGTCAAGGATGTTGAGAGCTGCAATTCAACCGTATCTGGAGAGCACCAAACTGGAGGAGGCTGGTATAAACTATGACATATCTCAACGGCAGAGCATCTGTCTTGTGTGTCAAGTTCCCGCCTCCCCCCAGTAGGAATAAAGATACATGACACCGTATTTTAGGTTAATGGGCTAAAACTGGTCACAACTTTATTGGTTACAGGTGATGAGTGGTCCTAACCAACTATCTGGCTTCAGCCTGCTTGCTTGAAGACCGGGAAGGGTTAACACCAGCAGGGGGAGCCCTGCTGATGCACATCAACTAGGAACTCCCCCAGGGTCACTGCTCGGGGGCGTGCCTTAGGCCCTCACCTCCATAGGCTACGGACAGAGCCAACCCACCCACCCCCCGGAATCCTTTATCAGACTACCCTTCAATATTTGGGGTAGGTGATGGTGCTTCCTCCCCCCCTTCCATCTACATAACAATACCCATACCAACTCTGGGGTCCATCACTCCCAACTAGCACGGCTAAGAGTCAAGGATGTTGAGAGCTGCATCTGGAGAGCGCCAAACTGGAGGAGGCTGGTATAAACTATGACATATCTCAATGGCAGACCATCTGCCTTGTGTACCAAAGGTTCCAGCTTCAATCACCGGCATCTCCAGGTGTCAGGGCTGGAATCAGGTGTGGGTCAGCAACGAAACAATAAATCACCCAAGGCCAGTGAAGATAACTCTTTATTCAAGGAAACAATCCACCGTTCAGTTCTAGTGATCTCAGCAACTCTTTCTAGATCTTGCTCTGCTGAAGCAGCTGTGATGCCTGATGGTCCCCATTTTCCCAGTGTCCACTAGAATTCTTCATCTCCAGGGTCTTTCCCACGCAGTGCCAGGCTGTGTCTGCACACAACCACCCTCTGCTCTGCCTGTTTCATATCTCAGCATGTTCTAGGAGACCAGGGTGAAGGGGAGCTGGTCTCAGCAGCAGGAGGAGACTCCCTGGCTTCTTCAGCCTCCTGTCCCTCTGTCTCCTGGCTCCACCCCTCTCCAGCCCCCCGCTTCTGCCTCGAAGTCTGAACTGCGTTCTGCCACAGCCTCTTCCTGCTCACCAGACCCTGTCCTGTCTTCTGCTTCTGACATCTCCTCCTCCCAGTCCGCTCCTTCTTCTCCCTCTGACCACTCATCATCGTCCCACCACCAAACCCCTGGCTCTGAGCCTTCTTCTCCTTAGGGTTCCCCGGCTGCTGCCTCCCACCACTCCTGGGCATCTAGCCAGCTTATGACACCAGGTAAGTCTGAGAGAAACCCCTGTCTGGAACACTGTAGAGATGCTGCCAATCGATGCAGACAATATTGAATGAGTTGGGCTGATGTTCTGATTCCATAAGAAACTTCTGATCTTCCTCTTTGCACCAACCCTTTATTCAGAACCTTGAAGGCTGCCAGCTCTATCCCCAACATCTCTAGGTAGAAGTGGGAAAGAGTCCTGTCTGGAACCCTGGAGAGCTGCTGCCAACCAGTGTCAACGATGCTGAGCTAGCTGGACCAGTGGTGTGGCTCAGTATAAGACCGTTTTCTTTCTTTCTTCCATCCTCCAACACCTCAAGCTTATTGCACAGCCCACAGCACCTGCCAACTGAACCTGCAGCCTCAACCTGCCTCATGGAAGGGCCAGTCCCATAGCTCCTAAGGAAGACATGGAGGAGATCACCCTCTCTTAGGAACTGCTATTCACAGATATACTGCCACTGGGGAGAGAGGCTCCATGGGGGTCACCTTTTCCCCACCCCTCCAGCAATAAAGCACCTTTAGGTAACCTGGGAGGTTATGCCCCTGAATTTAAAAAAAAAATAGCTCCTTCCAATTATCTGCCTGGAGAAGCTGCAAACTTTTGATCCTCCCCCTGGGCTAATAGCTACAACTGCTCTGGCATGTTGGAACAAGATGGGCTGCGAAGGAGAGTCCCGGTTGCTTTGTGCTCTCCTCGTCCCCATCAGTCCACGAACCCCTAGAAGAGTTATTTGGCAAAGATGACAAAAACACACCCAGCTCCTTTCAGGCTAATTGCTACTCTATCCTGGGAATTAAAAACAAGACAAAACACTTAAGATAGATCAGACTGCAGCGAGACACAATGAATTAGGAGGCGCAGTAAGGTAGTTAAAATAAACTCATTCAAGGTTCTTCACTCATGCGAAGCTGCTCTGTACCAAGTCAAGTTGTTGTCTGCTGAGCTCATGTTCCTTCCCCTCAAAAGAATGCAAGTCCCCAGTCCTCATGGTTCTGATTTGAATAGAGGCATAGGAAGTTACTTCTATACAGAGTTAGACCACTGGTCCGTCTCCTGCAGTGCTGCCCACACTGACTGACACTGGCTCCGCAAGGTTTCAGGCAGGGAGTCTTGTCCAGCCTGACTTGGCAATGCCAGGGTTTAAACATGGGACCTTCTGCATGCAAAGCAGCCGATAAATACTTTAGTAAACGAAAGCCTGTTGGGTAGCTTAATCAGTAGAGTGTGAGACTCTTAATCTCAAGGTTATGGGTTAGAGCCCCTCAATCTTTGGGCAAAAAGATTGCCGCATCACAGGGTAGATGACCTTCATCAGCAGTGCCACCTTGCGCCAAAGATTGAGGGGCGCCAGCATCACACACACGTGATGTACGCTTGTGACATCATATGTGCAACATGCGACATGTGTTTGACAGAAGGCCAGACGCTGCACCAGACGCAGCACCCATGTCCTGCGGTCGGAAAGAACCAGGCACTGTCCTGAGCCCCATGCTGGGTACCCTGCCCCAATTGCTGGAGCACCCCGCAGCCCGGAGAATAATAATAATAATAATAATAATAATAATAATAATAATAATAATTAATTTATTTATACCCCGCCCATCTGGCTGGGCTTCCCCAGCCACTCTGGGTGGCTTCCAACAGAATATTAAAATATAGTAGTCCATCTTAACATTAAAAGCTTCCCTAAACAGGGCTGCCTTCAGATGTCTTCTAAAAGTGTGGTAGTTGTTCTTCTCTTTGACATCTGGTGGGAGGGTGTTCCACAGGGCGGGCGCCACTACTGAGAAGGTCCTCTGCCTGGTTCCCTGTTACTTCACTTCTCGCAGTGAGGGAACCGCCAGAAGGCCCTCAGAGCTGGACCTCAGTGTCTGGGCAGAACGATGGAGGTGGAGACACCACTCCACACTCATGCGCCAGAGCACCCAGCACATTGGGCCTCCCCACCCAATAATATTAAGGGGGTCCAAAACAGCTCAGCCCCCATTATTTCAGTCCTCGTGGTTCTGAACAAAGTGCTGCTTGATGATGATGTCAGGGATCGAACCAGAGGGTTTTCTGCATGCCTAACAGGCATGCCACACCTTAAGCCAGAGCTCTTCCCTTTCCTCGTTCATTTCTTCAAGTGACAAGGAGCAAAGTCATTCTTGACCCTGAGGCAGCACAGTGATTAGGAAGAAGGAGAGTCCCTTAAATTTGGGAGTGAGATCCCTCTAGTGGCTTCCTTTCGCTCCATTCACAGTTTTTACTTGTGCTACTCAAAAGTGGGAATGCTCACAAGTAGGGCATGAGGGACACGGGTGGCGCTGTCGTCTAAACCACAGAGCCTAGGGCTTGCCGATCAGAAGGTCGGCGGTTTGAATCCCCGTGACGGGGTAAGCTCCCATTGCATGGTGCCTGCTCCTGCCAACCAAGCAGTTTGAAAGCGCAAAGTGCAAGTAGATAAATAGGTACCACTCCGGCGGGAAGGTAAATGGCGTTTCCGTGTGCTGCTCTGGTTCGCCAGTCATGCTGGCCACATGACCCGGAAGCTGTACGCCGGCTCCCTCGGCCAATAAAGCGAGATGAGCGCTGCAACCCCAGAGTCGTCCACGACTGGAATTAATGGTCAGGGGTACCTTTACCTTAGGGCATGAGGAATTCTTGAGGGGGTGTTGCGTTAACTTTTGAGGTGGCTAAAGTGTCTGTGTAAGTCTCCTTGCTTGCATCTAACAAGTCTCTGTGGTTTGCATTCCACAGTCCATATTCCTAGAGTGCAGAATATCCTGGAGGCAGTCAGAAGAACTTCTTCTTCTTCTTCTTCTTCTTCTTATTATTATTATTATTATTATTATACCCCACCCATCTGACTGGGTTGCCCCAGCCAATCTGGAAGGCTTCAAGAATATAGAATGGTGTTTTGGTTTCATGACACTTCCGTTAAGGAGTTGGTTGTTGAACAAATATTTGTGTTCCACCCCTCTCGTCTGTAGATTTTGACATGTCCATACATGAAGCACAACTGAGTGTCTCTCTCTCTCCCCCTTTCTGGTTCATATGTGATTATTTTTCAGGACATTTAGATCTGATTATTGTGGGTTTTTATTATGGTGCTGGAGGAGACTCTTGAGAGTCCCATGGACTGCAAGAAGATTAAACCTCTCCATTCTGAAGGAAATCCACCCTGGAAGGAAAGATCCTGAAGCTGAGGCTCCAAGACTTTAGCCACCTCATGAGTAGAGAAGACTCCCTGGAAAAAACCCTGATGTTGGGAAAGATGGAGGGCACAAGGAGAAGGGGACGACAGAGGATGAGATGGTTGGATGGTGTTCTCGGGGCTACCAACATGAGTTTGACGAAACTGTGGGAGGCAGTGGAAGACAAGAGTGCAGGGTAGTCATCACAACAAATGCTCTTAACTTTTTTCTTTCTTTTTTTAAGTCCTGGAAATTTTGGAGTCATCATGACATCTTATAGCAGAGAACCTCATCAATCAATTAAACTGCTACCAGTTCTACCAGAAAGGAGACAAAAATATTAATTTGGAGATCTAGGTTTTGCCACAGAGTATAGCTTTTTATTTATTGTGAGGCAATGCTCCAGGTTTTGAAATTCTAGGAAGGGAACATTGTGTATAGTTGCACTGTACATAACCATCCCCCTTGAGTGCATGCAATAGCCCAAGTGGGAGGAAGAACCGGTGACTTAGACATTCCAAGAAAAAGGTGCAAATATTAAATATGGCAAAGGACCAAGCTTTTGGGTTCCCTCTTCCAAGAGACAAGATATGAGGTGCAATTTGAAAGGCCAGGCAGCAAAGCCTGATTGATGGCACACGCAACTCTGGAATTCTGTTCCTGGGTTCTGGACGTCTTCCACTGGCAGCCTCAGCATCATCAACAAGGGCCTTGCTTAGCGCATGGATCCACCGGGACACACTTTGAAGAGCATGAGCCGACGGCGACTGGGATGCACTGTGGTGGTGCGCAGACTGATTGACACGGATCGGGGCACTTTGCGGCACAAGGAGCCACCACCTGTGCACACGGTGGGGCACAGACGGAGGGTCCACACGGATCCACACATTTGGGGGCACATACATCGCCACACTTGGGAGCGCATGGAGGAGCGCAGACGGGAGCACAGGGGTCTCCACCAATCTTAGCGCATGGACCTGAGCATGGTGGCGAGCAGACGGTCACGGACTGGCCAGGGGATTGCTGGACGATGCTCGGGCCACAGGGTGCTGAACATGGGCAGACGTCTCCACATTTCACAGAGCCCTTCTGTCCGCAGATTGGGGGCGGGAGGCAGGGCTGCTTGCACTGCTGGAATGGGCAAGCCATCTTTGATGGGTCCTCAGGAAAGTCTGTGGGGAGAAAAGCAAGAGAGAACAGATTCATGCTCCAGGCTTCACCTCTCTGCTTTTTGGACACTGGGGGGAACCCTAACCCCCAAATTTTCTGGAGCCCCCAAGGGACTTAGCCCCCAAGAGCTGGTGCCCCTGGTCTGTTACCTTCAGCTATGACAGAGGACACTCATCAGTGAAGAACTAAGATACATTTCAGGTCCTTTTCTCCTTTGCTTACTTCAAAAAAATCTATTTCTATCTTCCAAGGTCCACCAAGATTCAAATATGGACATTTTTAAAGGATCCAAAGCTCCCTTTCTTCCCAGGAGTTTATATATCACATTACAGTGGTACCTCAGGTTACATACACTTCAGGTTACAGAGTCCGCTAACCCAGCAATAGTGCTTCAGGTTAAGAACTTTGCTTCAGGATAAGAACAGAAATCTTGTTCCGGCAGTGCAGGGGCAGCAGGAGACCCCATTAGCTAAAGTGGTGCTTCAGGTTAAGAACAGTTTCAGGTTAAGAATGGACCTCCGAAACAAATTAAGTACTTAACCCGAGGTACCACTGTATTTTACTTTAGAAACTTGCATCCCACCTAATTTTTAAGAAAAACACTAATCCAAACCACACCCATGATTAGAGGTATATCCCAATCTCCACCCAAAGGGATGATCAATCTATCTGTCTGTCTCTGACTGACTGTCTACCTATCTCATTGCAGACTTAACAGAATTACTATTTCCACTGCTTTGAGTTAATAATTCATATGTGTCATGTTGTTATTCATTCTTGTGATAAATGACAAGAAAAAATTAAATGATTAGATAAAGTGAGCCTTCTAATTGAGCAGTTTTGGAGAAACGTCACTCAGAACCCACCCATAAGAAACTGCTTGCACCAGCCCACCAACACCAGTCTTCCCTTCACTGACTGACAGCAGCTTCCTGGGGTTTCAGACAAGGAGTCGTTCACAGCTCTACCTGGAGATGCTTCAGATTGAACGTGGGACCTAAAACCAGTTGCTCTACCCCTAGAATAAGATCCCAGTCCTCATGGTTCTGAATAAAGGACTGATTTAAATGGGAACATGAAAAGATTCCTTATATACTAAGGTTACCAGATTTTTTTCAAAGAATCCGGGGACACTTATTTTTTTTAAGGGGGGAGTTATTAAAAATGTTTTTGTTTTTTTAAAAGAAGTAATATCTTCTCTTCTGTGGGCAGTTGGCCAGGTGGCTGGGCGCTCTTGCTCCCAGCTCAGTTTGGGTTGCTGGGGGGTCAGTGGTTCCCCCAGTTGACATGCCGGGCATCCCCGGTTATCCCTCGGCAGCGGCAGCCTCATGCCAGCCTCGTAGTGCAGTTGGCTCTGGCTGGCTTCAGGAGCTGCCCGCTGCCGTGGCGCCCGCCATTTTGCCTCGCCGGAAATCCCCATATGATGTGTCCTGTGCCGTTGAACCAATCACTCAACATTCATTCCCTACTAATAAATCTACAACACTTAAAATGTAAATCCGAGGACATTAAATGACAGATTTTGTCCAGGGCATAGCTGTCAACTTTTCCCTTTTCTTGCGAGGAATCCTATTCGGTATAAGGAAATTTCCTTTTTAAAAAAGGGAAACGTTGACAGCTATGGTCCAGGGATAGATTTGTAAATCCGGGGACTGTCCCCGGGAAACGGGGACGTCTGGTAACCATATTATATACCGAGTTTCCCATTGGCCCATCTAGTTCACTCTTGTCCATCCTGTTTGGCTCTCCAGAGTTTCAGAGAGGAGCCTGCCTGGAGATGTCAGGGGTTGAACCTAAGAGCAATGCAAAGGATTATGCCCTGCTATTCAGCTATGTCTCCTCCAAAGGACACAAGAAGATTCCCTGCTGCACCTGACCAAAGAATCATCTAGTCCAGAATCCTGTTCTCCATCCAGCAGCCAATCAGATTCCTCCAGGAAAGTCACAGGCAGGACATGAAGGCAAGAGCCCTTCCTCAGTGTACATAAGACCATCAGAAAAGCCCTGATGGATCAGGCTGAAGGATCTAGCTCAGCCTCCTGTTCTTGCAGCAGCCAAATGCCCCTAAGAACCTAGAAATCTAGGTAGACTGCCTGTGGACCTGGAGATTCCATACAAATATCAGACTACTCCTGCCGCTGAATCAGGCCCAAGGATCTAGCCCAGCACCCCGTTCTCACAGCGGTCTGCCTGCAAGCCCACAAGCTAGCGGAACACGAGCACAACAGCACAAACACTTCCTCCAAGCCACCTCACGCAGTCCATAAACCATGGGAGCAGGAGATACAAATCAACACCGTGTGCCGAGAGACTCACCTAAATGGATCGCCAACCAAAAGCCAAAGAGAGTCAGTTCAGGAGTAACAGCGAGCAAGCTGGTTTTATATGGTTTCGTTCAACTGGGTTCCGGAAATGATGCACCCCAAGGGGGTGAAGCATGCGTTCCTCCCACACAACTCCAAATTGCTTGTTTGGGTTGCTATTTACTCAGGGAAACCTCCCAATCTTAAGGGCTACCACATGATGACAAGCTTCCTTTTTTGTGGGAAGGGGGTGGAATTCCATGGAATGTTATGGGGCAATGGAAATTCAGTCGGGCCGAATTGCTGGAAACATGCTGGGAGGAGGAAGATGATGATGGTCCTGCCTTTTCCCCAAATTGGGACTCAAAATGGCTTACACAAATTGAAACAGCACAGATAAGATAACGAAGACGTACAAAAGATGATTGAGGAAAAAGTAATTAAACTCTAATAGAACCTTATTTTAAAAACCCACATTCATTAAAACACAGATAACAAAAGCAGCACAGGAATATTAAAAGCTCTTTTTAAAAAAGAAACTTGTTCCCAAAAGCCTGTTGGAATAAAACAGTCTTCCCCTGCCAGTGGAAGAACAACAAGGAAGGAACCAATCTGGCTTCTCTAGGGAGAGAGTTACAAATTCGGAGAGCAGCCATTGAGAAGGCCCTCTTCTGCGTCCCCACCAAGTGGGTCTGTGAGCGTGGTGGGACTGAGAGAAGGGTCTCCCCTGAAGATCTCAAAGCCCAGGAAGGTTTGTATGAGGGGATGTGGTCTATCAAATAGCAAGGACCTAAGTCGTATAAGAAGAATCCAATCTAAAGACAGTCTTCAGTCATACCATACATTGAAACCACTAGCGTGGCACTTGAAACAGCCATGGCTTCCCCCCAAAGAATTCTGAGATGCTTGTGAAACATGGACCACTTATAAACGCCATCTCCAACTCCTCAAAAGATTCCATCAACGATGTTTCCGAAAAAAATTACACATCACTTGGGAAGACAGGCGAACTAATACCAGTGTACTGGAAGAATCAAAGATCACCTGTGTTGAAGCAATGATTCTTCAACATCAACTTTGCTGGACTGGTCATGTTGTGCGAATGCCTGATGATTGTCTTCCAAAGCAACTACTCTATTCTGAACTTCTGGAAAGCGAAATGCCAGTGGTCAACAAAAGCTGTTTAAAGATGCTCTCAAGGCAAATCTTTAAAAATGTAGTATAAGCACAGACAATTGGGAAACACTGGCCTGCGAGTGCTCCAGTTGGAGAACAGCCTTTACCAAAAGCATCGTGGACGTTGAGGACACTCAAACTCAGGACAAAGGGGAGAAATGTGCTAAGAGGAAGGCATGCTTGGCAAACCCTCACCATGATCAACTCCCGCCTGGAAATCTATGTCCACACTGTGGAAGGACGTGTGGATCCAGAATTGGCCTCCACAGTCACCTTTAAAACAGTGTTTATGGAAGACAATCTTACTCGGTTACGAGTGATCACCAAAGAAGATTAGTTAAAAGTGTTGAGAGTTGTTAGGAGACCCTTATTTCCCACAGAAAACTACAATTCCCAGAACTCCCTGTGAAGAGGGATTGGTTGTTTAACCACTCTGGGAATTGTAGCTTTTTGGAGGGACAGAACATAAGAAGAACTCTGCTGGGTCAGATCTAATCCACCATACTCTTCTGACTATGGACAATCAGATTCTTCAGAAAGCCCACAGGCAGGGCACGGAGGCAAGAACCCCTCTCTCCTTGACACCCATATGGACATAAGAAGCTACCTGATGGATCAGACCAAAGGTCCATCAGGTCTAGCATCATCTACTCACAGTGGCCAACCAAACTAAGCCCCAATCGGAATCCCAGAAGCAAGACCTGAGCACACCAACTCTCCCCACTTGTGATACCCCATAACTAGCATTCAAGAGTATCCTGCCTCCATCCGTGGCAGGAGAACATCGGGGTTATCCTCCATGAACTTTGGCAGCCATCACTGCAAGAGCCCACCATCACTGCAGCTGGGTCTGGCCCAAGAAACATCTAGTCCAGCATCCTCTTCTCCCAGTGGCCAATCGGATGTCCCAATGGGAAGCCCACAAGGAGAGCCTGAGCACAACAACAACACTCCCCTACAGAGGTTTTCAGCAGCTGGTATTCAGATGCATGTGGCCTCTGACAGTGGAAGTAGAACCTAGCTCTCAGGGCTGGTACATCTATCTCAGAGATTATTCCATAAATGGGATGGATTGATGAATGAACACTTGCAAAAGTCTCTAGGGCTGGGGATGAAGTGATTTGTTCCTCCCAGTGCGTGCCCACTTCTTTCATTTAAAAAGAAAACACAAGTCACAATGGTCATGTGTATTCAAAAAATGTGGGGGGCAGCATGGAAAGCCATTTCCGAGCTTGGGAGGAGAGGGGGTTGCGGGCTAACCCCTCCCACACACGCGGGGGCTGGCCTTTCGCCCCCGTGAGATCCAGGGAATCCCCGGCTGTGCCTTCAACCCGGCCCGCCAATCAGCGGGCTGGGGAGGCGTGGCCTAACATACTTAAGGCCAGGCACGCCCCGGGTTCGCCCTCTTTCCCCCTTTCCAGCTGAGAGGTTTTCCCATCCCACCCACCCTTAGGCTTAACTAGCTATGACCTTGCTATGGACCCCGGGTGGTCGCCGCAAGGGGCCTGGTAGGAATTTTTCCAAGTTGGCGCACTTCCAGCCTTTTGGTTTTTTCGCCTACCTCGTAGCAAACGTCACAACTTCCGCGGTATTGGCGGTTAGGCATTGGCAGGGGTTAATTGTTATGCAAATGGACGGGGGGGAGGAAGCGCCATCACCTTCCCCCAATGAAAAGGGTAGTCCGGTAGAGGACTCCGGGGGGCGTTGCCTTGTCCAAAACCTAGGGAGGTAAGGGCCTCCGACACCCCCCCGAGCGGTGACACCCGTGGGATCCTAGTTGGCGTACTTTAACAGGACTCCCATGGCTTGTGTATAACCCTTCCCGGTCACCATGCCGGGTAGTCGATAGGAGCCAATGCCTAAGGCCAATACCTCTCAATTCTGTAATCAATAAAGTTGTGGCCTTTTACGCCCATTAACCTTAAATAACGTGTCCGGTGTCTTCATTTCACGTGGGGGAGGGGACTTGCCACGCAAAGAGCTACTCCTTTCAAGCTCTCCTTGAAGGCTTCTTGAAGGCACGTCATGGGGCACTTTGGGAAGAAGAATTCTGGACGGGATGGGCCTTGAGTCTGATCTAGGATGGCCCAGCTAATGTTCTCCTCCATCTCTGCCTACACCTGGTTTTATTTGATTAATTGATGGGTGAATGGGTGAATGGATGGGTTGCATTTTTTCCTGACTTTTCTTCCAAGGAGCTCAATGTGGAATACATGCTTCTTCCCCATCTCATTTAATCCCCACAGCCAGTGAGCTTCACAACCGTGGGGCTGTAAACTCTGGTCTCCCTGGTACAAGTCCAACACTCTAATAACTACATTCCTACTGCCCATTTTAAAGTATAAGTGCTTTTCACTGAAACTCTGAAACACGGAGGAGGAAGAGAAGGATGCTCGCAAAAATTATGATGGTAGTCCTGACTAATGCATGGCCAAAAGCATTCCAGTTATCACCCCATCACCCTTGTGATGCTGTCACTACAAGCGCAAAACACAATTACCTTCTGAGTTCACCCAGAAAACATCTTGGAAATGCAACATTTTTGGTGTGCTTCCCAAATTGAGCCAATTATGTGATTTTATCTAATGTGCAGTGATGGGGATTTGGGAGGATACTAAATTCCTCGGTAGTTAGCTGATAATGGGGTGCACATTCCATCCTCAGTGGTGATAACAAGCGAAAAGCCCTCAAAGAAGATGAGACATTTCAGTCATTCATTAAGAAACTGGAATTTGATGAGCAACCTCTGCATCTGAAGACAATGACAGGATACCTCCAGGGCTGAAGCAGCTCCATCTAGCCCAGTATCCTGTTTCCCACAGTGGACAGCCAAAAGCTCACACGCATAGGAGAACGAGAAGCTGCTTGATATCAGGTCCACTCCTTTGTCCATCTGGCCCAAAAGTCATTAAGATGCCCTCAGACTCTGCCCACCCAGCACCTGAGTGGGCCTCCTCCAAGATGCCACTGACAGCATAATGGGATGCAATATCATGGGCTTCCCATTTCTGATTTACACCTCTGGAAGGGCATTTAATATGTGATCCCTGATTGGTTGGGACATGTGTCCAGGAAGAAGAAGAAGAAGAAGAAGAAGAAGAAGAAGAAGAAGAAGAAGAAGAAGAAGAAGAAGAAGAAGGGAATCATAGAGTTGGAAGAGACCACAAGGGCCATCGAGTCCAACCCCCTGCCAAGCAGGAAACACCATCAGAGCACTCCTGACATATGGTTGTCAAGCCTCTGCTTAAAGACCTCCAAAGAAGGAGACTCCACCACACTCCTTGGCAGCAAATTCCACTGTCGAACAGCTCTTACTGTCAGGAAGTTCTTCCTAATGTTTAGGAACATTAAGAAGAAGAAGAAGAAGATATCATGCTTTATCACTACCCTAATGGGTCTCAAAGCGGCTAACAATCTCCTTTCCCCTCCTCTTCTCCACAATAAACACTCTGTGAGGTGAGTGAGGCTGAGAGACTTCAGAGAAATGTGACTAGCCCAAGGTCACCCAGCAGCTTCAGGTGGAGGAGCGGGGAAGCGAACCCGGTTCACCAGATTACGAGTCCACTGCTCTTAACCATTATACCACCAGGACAGGGATGGGGAACCCAGTGGCTCTGTGGTTGGTGCTAGATTTCAGCTCCCATCTCCCTTGCCCATTGCCAATGCCAGGGCTGGTGAGAGTTGAAGTCCAACAACATTTGAAGGGTACCCGGTTCCGCATACAGCAAACATTGCAAGGAAGAAAGGTGCTTAAAGGTCAGGTGAGCCATATGGATTTATGAATGAACACTTGCAAACGTGACAAGGGCTGGGGATAAACAGATCTGTTCCTCCCAGAACAGAATAGTAATAGTAATAGATCATTTGTACCCCACCCATCTGACTGGGTTGCCCCAGCCACTCTGGGTGGCTTCTAACACATATAAAAACATAATAAAACATTAACCTACCTAACGTACCTACGGGACCACCTCTCCTGGTATGCCCTGCAGAGGACCTTAAGGTCCACAAATGACAACATTTTGGAGGTCCCAAGTCGCAAGGTGGTTAGATTGGTCTCAACGAGGGCCAGGGCCTTTTCAGCACTGGCCCCGACGTGGTGGAATGCTCTGTCTCAAGAGAGTGTGGCCCTACGGGACTTGACATCTTTTCACAGGGCCTGCAAGACAGAGCTGTTCCTCCTGGCCTTTGGTTTGGACTCAGTCTGACCCTTATGTTTCCCTCCCCTTATGGTCTTGATCTTTGGGCTACTATTAAAACGAGGCTGCATTTTAAATTGCATTTTAACCTGTATTTTAAATTGGTTTTCCCCCTATTATGTTTTTACTGTGATTTTATTGGTGTTAGCCACCCTGAGCCCGGCTCTGGCCGGGGAGGGTGGGGTATAAATTATTATTATTATTATTATTATTATTATTATTATTATTATTATTAAACCTTAAAAAGCTTCCCTATACAGGGCTGCCTTCAGATGTTTCCTAAATGTTATATAGTTACTCGTCTCCTTGACATCTTAAGGGAGGGTGTTCCACAGGGCAGGTGCCACCACCGAGAAGGCCCTCTGCCTGGTTCCCTGCAACATCAGTTCTCACAGTGAGGGAACCACCAGAAGACCCTCGGAGGAGGACCTTAGTGTCCAGGCTGAACGATGGGGGTGGAGACGCTCCTTCAGGTATACAGGAGATCTTTTGATGAAGGCTGGTATATAACTCGAATAAACAGATCAACAATGTAGCAGTTAGTGTGTTGGACCAGAGCCTGGGAAGCCAGGGCTCAAAACCCAACCCAGCTATGAATCTCACTGGCATGGCCTTGGCTCAGGCACTGACTCTCAGTCTAATCCAACTTGCAGGGTTATTGTAAGGATAAAATGGGGATAACCATGTGCACCACTTTGAGTTCCTTGGGAGAAAAGACAAAAGAGAAATGGAAGAACAGCAATAACATTATGTATTTCTGGCAAGCTTTTTGTTTTTGAACTTTCACTCAACACTCACCTGTGCCAAATCTACACAGTACAAATTTGCTCAAATCAGATCTATCCAACTAGGCATTTGAAGTGCTAATTAAAAAGAGTTTCGCAGTTAGTCAGGATATAATTAAGACTCTCTTTTTTAAAATGAAATTTTATAGTGTGTGTGTGTGTGTTCCATAAACCTAGTTAATTCACTGAGGTTTTAAAGTGCTTGGTTCAGTCATTCTGTATTCACAGCAGAATATAATTCGTATTCATCTTGCCTTAATTTGCTTTGCATGACAACTCCTTGGAAAGCCTCATCTGTTCCAATCTGCACTGGAGCTTGCTGATTTATCACTTTATCTTCCCTGTTTAATTTGTGCACTATTTTTAGACGGCTACTGTTCTAAGTGGGATGCGGGTGGCGCTGTGGGTTAAACCACGGAGCCTAGGGCTTGCCGATCAGAAGGTCGGCGGTTTGAATCCCCGCGACGGGGTGAGCTCCCGTTGCTCAGTCCCTGCTCCTGCCAACCTAGCAGTTCGAAAGCACACCAGTGCAAGTAGATAAATAGGTACCCCTCTGGCGAGAAGGTAAATGGCACATATAGCACATTGCAGTAGTCCAAGCGGGAGATAAACAGAGCATGCACCACTCTGGTGAGACAGTCCGTGGGCAGGTAGGGTCTCAGCCTGCGTACCAGATGGAGCTGGTAGACAGCTGCCCTGGACACAGAATTGACCTGCGCCTCCATGGAGAGCGGTGAGTCATGATCAATGTTTCCCTTGCTCTCTGATGCTCAGAGCTGGGCTGATCTGGCGGCTGGGAAGAGAAGTGACCAGCTCAAAAATCTTAATATACTTGTGAGCCTAAAAACTTTGGTGACTCCTATGCTATAGGGGGATTCTCACTGCTCATTAATTTTTGGAGTGAGAAAGGCCTGGGAAATATCCCACCATCCATCTTTTTCCCCTGTGTTGTAACTGCATGTATTAATGTATAAGTTGTAATCAGAATCTTTAAAATGCTGCATATATTCATGTATAACAATGCTAGCTAAGCCAATGTCAATGGAAGATAAGCAATCATTGCAGAGACATGACCCTGTACCATATTTAATGCATTGGTTTCTCTGTCTCTCTTTTTATTGTTTGCAATTAGATGTACTAATTAATAAAATAAAATAAATACAGCGGGAGGGTGTGATGTGGAGTTCAATTAGTTTCCAGACTCAATTCAAAGTGTTGGGTTTGACCCAGAAGGCCTTATGTGACCCTGACACCTCAAGGACAGCCTGTCACCACATCAACCAATCTGAATATGGTGCTCATCACCTGAGGCCCTTCTCCACATCTCCCCTCCAAGGGAGGCATGGAACTGGACTTCTGAGTGGTGGCCCCCTTTTGTGCCCTACTCTTATCAGGGAAGCATGCATGGTGCTGTCATTGTTAGCTCTTAGGCACCAGGCTAAGACATTTTCATTGACCGAAATCTTCGGTAAGAACATAAGAAGAGGCAGGGCTGTCTTAAGCATATGCAGCGCTGGGGTGCAAAGATCCACCCGGCGCCGCCACCACCCCAGGTTGCCCAGTCCCAGGCGTGCAGGAGGGCAGAGCCGGCCGGCCACCTCAGCATCTTGCTGGCTCGGTCGCCCCCGAACTCACGGCACAGAGCCTCCCGCAGCAGAAGAGCCCTCCATGCTGCTCCAACCAGTGGGCGGGCTCTTCCCTGGACTGAACTCTCAGGCCCCGGACTCTTGGCCTGGCACCCCCGAGAGCCCAGCACCCAGGTGCCCTGCACCCCTAGCGCCTATGGGTAAGACGGCCCTGAAAAGAGCCCTTCTGGATCAAACCAATGGCCCATCTAGTCCAGCATCTTGTTCTCCCAGTGGTCCACCAGGTGCTTGTAGAAAACCTTCAAGCACAAGAACAACTCTCCCAGCCCTGGCATTTCAGCACATGGTAAAATTTAAGTCAGCCTTTACTATAATGCTCATTTGTTTGTAGGGTGAAGTAAGATTTCTCCTGATTGAGTTACTGAAACAGCATGTTGAAGAATTTTGCATAGCACATTGTGTTTGTGTGTGTGTGTGTGTGGCTGTTAATTGATGTTATCTGTCTGTATTTTGTCTCATTAAGTCACTTTACCTTTTGCATAAAGTGAGTAACAAATATAAGGAATATTGATGCAATATAAATCTGAAATCAAATACAGTGTTCAGCATGTGCACGATTGCCAATGCACACACCGTTTTTGGCCCTGGAAGGGGGTAGAATGGGGGGAGGGCAGAATGGGCTTATACTTGCCCCCACCACAATGTGCATGGTGTGTCAGAATGCAGTCCCTGTGCAACGGGGAATTGCCTGTACTCTGATTGGAGTATTTCTGGAGCATGATACCAAAGCTCACATTTATTTTTATTTTTTAAAAGGTGTATTTCAAATAGCATCTCAGGAGTATTAAGGAGTATTTTTAAAGAGTTCCTTGGGAGTATTAAGGAGTATTTTAAGGAATCCCTTGGGGAGTATTAAGGAGTACTTTAAAGGAGTATCTGAGGAGTATTTCAGAGTGACTTTCAAAGAATACCTCAGGACTATGTGAGATTTTTAAGGAGTACCTTAGGAGTGTTCAGGTGCACTTAAAGAAGTATTAAGGAGTATTTTTAAAGGAATACCTTGGGAGTGTTTCATTCCTAAGATATACTGCAACAAGAGGCTTGACCTGGCATATCTCCCATTCTATTTAATTATGTCCTTAAACCACAGTGATGTCACTTATTGGGACTGGAATGAGCTTTGCTCCCCAGAGACGCTGACGGTGCCCTGAAGGCGCTTACTGCTCATTTTAAATTAGGAAACATTTTATCATGTTGTAATGTCAATTATCCACAGCTCCATCTCACTTTAATTAGCAGCACACAAACATCAATCATCTGCTTCCTGGTATCCCCTGCAGAGTGATGGATTTTTTTTCCCCGGCAAGGAAAATGTAGGGATTGTGCTACTGACTTGGTTATGTAGGCCTCAACTCCACTATATGTCCCCACTGTGGAAGGACGTGTGGATCCAGAACTGGCCTCCACAGTCACTTACGGACCCACTTCTAAATCCGTGCTCATGGAAGGCAATCTTACTTGGCTACGAGGGATCGCCAAAGAAGAAGAACATTTTTAAAGCAGTATCACACAACAGTCATGGCTTTCCCCCAGAGAATCCTGGGAACTGTGGCTTGTTAGGAGACCACCCCTTATTCCCCGACAAAGCTACAGTTCCCAGAATTCCCTGGAAAGAGGGACTGACTGTTAAACCACTCTGGAATAGCGGGGTCTCCTAACAAATCTCAGCACCTTTAACATAGCAGAGTTCCCAGAATTCTCTGGGAGAGGGTGTTATGTACTGAAGTTCTCACCCTGGGCCAGCAGGGGGATACTGTAGATAGTTATGCAAATGAAGGATCGAAAGTGACGTTCAGTGATTGGATAGTTTTAGAAAGTTGTTACAGTAACGTTGTACTGGAGCTCTATATAAGCAGGCTGACTGAGCCCTTCAGTTCAGTTCTGCCCTGGCCTGTGAATAAACAAGAGCTGTTTGAAGAATCGCTGTGTCGTCTGATATGTTCACCCACAACTTAACAGAGGCCATGACTGTTCAAAGTGGATTGATACTGCTTTAAATGTATAGTGCAGGTGGGCTCTGCTTTCCTTCTCCCCCATATGGGATATTAACGCCAAGATAGTTTTGTGCAACTGAAATGTCCCAGATATAATCTCCAGCATCTTCAACTAAGGCTGAGAGATACCCATGAGAGATACGGATGGTCTGACTCAAGGCCACTTCCTATGTCCCTTATTTAACCAGCCCTTTGTGCAGAAACATGAGGACTGGAATCTTGCTTTATTTTCAAGGGAAGTACCAGCTGAGGTGAAACAAGAATGTGCTGATAGGCCACTGCATGACCACAGGGCCATCAAATCCCTTACCTGGGCCATGAAGTGGCAGTGACAAAGGGCAGGTTCTGGTGAGATCTTGTGAGATCTTGGGGGAAAAACCATATGATTCTGTGCACTCCACAAGATCTTGCAAGATTTGGTGAGATCTTGCCAGAAGCTGGCACTGCTGCCGGTGCCATCAGAGGTGTCGGAAGTGGGGTGGGTGAGGCAACAGCCAGGGTACTGCTCCTGGGGCTTCCACTGACCTCATAGGTGACCTTCTTCTGGGAAGTACCATAGCTGAGAGCATAAAGAATGTCCCAAGTTCAACTCTAAGCAGACTCAGGTAAAACTGGAGAAAGACTCCTTCCTGGAACCCTCAAAAGCCACTGCCGTACAATGTGGACAATACTGAGCTGATGTGAATCGGTATAACACAACTTCTGGTGTTCTTGAATCCTAACCAAATGCCACCAGCTAGATTTGTTGTTGTTGTTTAGCTGATTAGTCGTGTCCGACTCTTTGTGACCCCCTGGACCAGAGCACGCCAGGCACTCCTGTCTTCCACTGCCTCCCGCAGTTTGGTCAAACTTGTAGCTTCGAGAACACTGTCCCACCATCTCGTCCTCTGTCATCCCCTTCTCCTTGTGCCCTCCATCTTCCCCAACATCAGGGTCTTTTCCAGGGAGTCTTCTCTTCTCATGAGGAGGCCAAAGTCTTGGAGCCTCAACTTCAGGATCTGTCCTTCCAGTGAGCACTCAGGGCTGATTTCCTTCAGAATGGAGAGGTTTGATCTTCTTGCAGTCCATGGGACTCTCAAGAGTCTCCTCCAGCACCACAATTCAAAAGCATCAATGATGGCAATGGTTGTGTTTTGTAGCAGCAACAACATGACCAGCAGAGGAAACTTCCCTGGAATGTGCCTACTGACGCACAGGACTTGAGGAAGCCACAAATGCATCCCGTATAAATATTAATAGGAAAGCCAAGATACCAGTCCTCTCCGTCAGTTTGTTTTATTGATATTTGGGGATCGGCATCCTTGGCTCCTGTTTAATTTGCCAGTCCCGTGGTGTGGCTCACGCCCCCTCTGTGTTATTTAGAACCTGTATAAACATTCAAAGGCAAAGCATTTCTATCTCAACAGATAATGAGTTTCTGAACTGCCTAGGGCAACATCTGCCTCAAGGCTTTTCTGCCTGTGTCCCAACAGGACGTTCCTGCCTAACCCGAACCCTTCCCAACCTTCTGTTTTCTATCTCTGTTTGAGCCTCAGCCTCCGCTGCCTTGCAGGATATCTTCAGGAGAAGAAAAGCCTAATGAGTAAACCCTATAGATATGTGGTGGACTTGTAGAAGGGTAAAAAAGTACAGCCATACCTCGGGTTGCAAACGCTGCGGGTTGTGCATTTTTGGGTTGTGGACTGCACCGAACCTGGAGGTACTGGAATGGGTTACTTCTGGGTTTCAGCACTCGTTCATGCGCAGAAGTGCAAAATGATATCAGGCGCATGCTCAGATGTGGCGAATCGCGTCACACGCATGCGCAGACACGGCGCTGCGGGTTGCGAACGTGCCTCCCACACGGATCACGTTCACAACCCGAGGTATGACTGTATTGGGAAATGATCCATAATGAATTGGGGGGGGAAATGTTTAAAAGTACTTTCCCCAAAAAGCCAGAGTCCTTTCTGTTGAGGATAATTCAGGCTGAAATTCCCAGGTGTCAACAAAGGTTGTTTATGTATGTTGCTACTGCGACCTGTGTTTTGTTAGCCCCAAAATGGAAAGCGATCGAGGTCCCAGCCAAAGAAGAATGGCAACTTAAGTTGACAGAACATGCGCAGCCTGTAGATTTGACGTATAGAATAAGAGAACAACGTTTAGAACATACGTTTAGAGAAGATCGGAAAACGTTTATTGTATATATGGGAAATAATTGTGTACAGCTGAAAACTATTTGCTGCTACTGTCATAGAATCATAGAGTTGGAAGAGACCACAAGGGCCATCGAGTCCAACCCCCTGCCAAGCAGGACAGCTCATCCAGGTTGAAATGCATTTTGTCCAACTTCAGTGAGGTTTAAAAATGTGAAAATTTTGAAGTCACACACCCTGCTTTGAACAAGGGTGTCTAGTCAGGGTGGGAAAACAATCTGATCGACTCATTTAACTACCTAATTCCCACTGTGTGTGACAAGGTGGAAGTCAAAACACAGCCAAACTTTCGAAATGTGCATGTCTCTGGATTTCGCAATGTTGTTCTCCAGCCAAATACAACTAGGGCGAAGAGTGCCTGTTAGTAAACATAAAATATAAATGTGTGAGTGATAATATAAATATTGGGTAAAATACATGAAGAAGAAGAAGAAGAAGAAGAAGAAGAAGAAGAAGAAGAAGAAGAAGAAGAAGAAGAAGAAGAAGCAGCAGCAGCAGCAATATGGTTGTTGTTGTTGTTTAGTCGTTTAGTCGTGTTCGACTTTTTGTGACCCCCTGGACCAGAGCACGCCAGGCCCTCCTGTCTTCCACTGCCTCCCACAGTTTGGTCAAACTCATGCTGGTAGCTTCAAGAACACTGTCCCACCATCTCGTCCTCCGTCGTCCCCTTCTCCTTGTGCCCTCCATCTTTCCCAACATCAGGGTCTTTTCCAGGGAGCCTTCTCTTCTCATGAGCTGGCCAAAGTCTTGGAGCCTCAGCTTCAGGATCTGTCCTTCCAGGGAGCACTCAGGGCTGATTTCCTTCAGAATGGAGAGGTTGGATCTTCTTGCAGTCCATGGGACTCTCAAGAGTCTCCTCCAGCACCAGAATTCAAAAGCATCCATTCTTCGGCGATCATCCTTCTTTATGGTCCAGCTCTCACTTCCATAGATCACTACTGGGAAAACCAGAGCTTTAACGATACGGACCTTTGTCGGCAAGGTGATGTCTCTGCTTTTTAAGATGCTGTCTAGGTTTGTCATTGCTTTTCTCCCAAGAAGCAGGCACCTTTTAAATTTGTGACTGCTGAAAGGGGTAGCTATATTAGGCAAACCAAAATGTGCATATTAGGGAAATACGCACTAAAATGTTCACGAATTTTCATAGGGACTTTAAAAAAAAGAACACTGATGCGGAAAAATGTATATGAAACTCTGTGCTGAATTTCTGCCTGGAGTTTTGGTGCCGAGAACATTAGAAGGGGCTGCTAGATCAGGCTAATGGCCTGCCTAGTCCAGTGTCCAGTTCTCACAATGGCCAGCCAGTTGCCTGTGGTAAAACCTGCAAGCAGGATTCAAACACAAGACCAACTCTCCCTTCCTGTGATTTCCAGGAACTGGTCTACAGAAGCATTGTTCCGGCTGAAGCTAATGGGAACTGGAGTTTAGCAATGCCTGTGGAGCCACTGATTCCCCGTCCCCAGCTTGTGACAAAGAACATGGAACAGTGGGACAGTTGTGTTCCTTTACTCTGCCAGTGTGATGGCCTGGGACTCGGGCTCAGACTCGGAACCAGAGGAGTCTCAGTCTGCACCAGATCCTTTGCTTCAGGCATCACCTGAACCAAGTCTGGGGCCTGATTCTGAAGAGCCCCAGTCTGCACAGGTTCCCCTGCAACAAGCACCAGCTGGGCCGAGTCAGGGGCCTGAGCCTGCCCTGGCTCCAGATGCAGGAATGACCTCGTTGCCTCCAGCTGGGTCATTGCTTACAGCTGCTCCACTACCAGCTGGGTCAGGGGAAGCTGAGGTGGCCCCTGGGTCTAGTAACCCACCGACGTCTCCTGAGCTGCAGAGACTGAGGTCTGAGAGAAGGAGAGACCTGAGTACTCGCAGGAGAGTGCTCGCCTTCGGGTGAGACAGGGAGGTGAGTTGCCGGGGGATCAGGACCGGCTGTTACCCCGACAAAGATAAAAGGCTGTCAGACCTCGCCCAGGTTGCGGGAGCAACATTGCTGTATGCTAGATCCTGTACCTGTCCTTGCCTGGTTTCCTGCCTTGGCCCTGTCGGACTGAGTCCTAGTGGAACCTTTGGATTCTGGACCGGACCTGGACCATGGTTCTCAGGTTATCCCTGGGCCCAGCACAGCCGTATCCGGAAACCAAGCCACTAGAAGGATGTTGTCGTGGGTCCTCAGAGATGTTTTGGCAAAAAAGAAACACCTGAAGGGTTGATATAGGCACAGCTAGGCAGGTGAAACCTTCAGAGAGAGGCTGTTTCCACCCTTTCAAATTATATCAGGGCTGTTTGACTGCAAAGCTATAATGGCTTAATAACCATACCCAGCCCCATCCTTTTAGACCTGATTACAGATCCTCCGGTTTATCTCCATCTAAGGTCCTGAGGCATTTCCTATTACCTCTTTTCTTTTCTCTCTAATGCTCTCATTCTCTTTCCACATCAGGATTCCTCAACCCAGTCTCTCCAGATGTTTGGATTGCAACTCCCATAATACCTGCTCCAGCTAAGAACATCAACATTGACCTGGATCAAGTCAATGGCCTGTCTAAATCAGCATCTTGTGTTCTCACCACGGCCACTCAAATGCCTCTTGGAAACCCACAAAATTGACCTGAGCTCAATAGTTCCTCTCCCTTCTCATACCCTCCAGGGGTCCTGTTTTCCAGGGACAGTCCCAGGGGACGATGGAGGGTGTGTGTGTTGTGTCCCATTGGTGACACAATCACCCTTCTTCTGATAGAAAATGCTCAGAGGGAGAACAACAAAAAATGGGGATTCAACGAGGGTCATTTGGAGGGGAGTGAGAAATGTCCCATTTTCATCTGAGGAATGTTGGAGGGTATGTTCTCCTAAGATTCCTAGCAACTGATACTCAGAAGCACAGCTGCTTTTGACCATGGAGACAGAACAGAGCCATTGTGGCCAGAAGTCTTATCTCCTATGAATTTGTACAATCTTCTTTCTTTCTTTCTTTCTTTCTTTCTTTCTTTCTTTCTTTCTTTCTTTCTTTTATGTATTAAATAAATTTATTATATATAAATATATCCCTCTCCAAGTCCTTAGAATTATTTTCCCCTTAGGCTGTGTTTTCTGTTGTTCTTTTTTTATTATACGTATATATATATATATTTGGTTTGACATATTTAAGTTTACAATCAAAGCACAACACATCCAAAGTCACAGGATTCTCCCAAATCTCTGGACTTCCCACCTCCCCCTCCATGGTATCTGTTATTAAAACTTTTCTACTGCATCTTTTAAAAAAATAATCTGAGTTTTTTATAACTTCGTTGTATCCATAGTTCTCGTTACATAGAACAAACCTATCTTCTATTATTATTATTATTATTATTATTATTATTATTATTATTATTATTATTATTATTATAATATTACCTTTCCCACTTCCAACATTCAGTTTCAATGGGTTCCCGTGGGTTCTAGTGTTATGGGAGAGGGAGATCAGCTTCCCTCTCTTATTCACATTTTCTCTGAACTAAATAGCTTCTAAATAACCTTTCCCCATCGGAGAGCCATTCCATCGCCTTCATCATTTTGGTTTCCCTTTTCTGAACCTTGGGCCGAGGGGAGTTGCAGCCCCAAGCATCCGGAGGGCACCAGGCTGGAGAAGCCTGTTGTGGACGCAGAACGATACGACTAAGGTCCTCCAGCTTCAAGCCTCCTCTAATGTCCTTAGATAACCCACCACCACCTGCCACTGTAAGTGGTGCAAACCACAGACAGGTTTCCCCACATCTTCTGCTCTTTGGGGAAATTAGGCTTGAAAGGATCGTTCCCTATGTTGAAATAGGACTTTAATTTCCTAGGTTATCTCTTTTTTTAACCACCCTGTCCCCAAAGGCAGGGTATTAACCTAGTAATCAGAACGTTCTAAGGAAACTACAATTAAGACAACATATGCTAAAAGATACTTTTGTGGCATGCCGGTCAGCTGAACGATGGGATGAACAGATAGACTACAAAGCATACCCTTGAACAGATAGACTACAAAGCATACCCTCCAATGAAAACAAGGACACCCTAAGGAAAATAGGGACATTCTAGGATTAAATTAGAAACTGGGATGGCTTCTGTAAACCCGGAACTGTCCCTGGAAAACAGGGGCACTTGGAGGGTCTGCACAGACATTTTGCAATGAGGTTTTGAAGTAAGGCTCACTACCTAGAGCATAAGACAGCGAGTTGGGCATGAGATGCAAAGCTAAAAAGCTAATAACGTGCAATTCATTAGGCATGCAAATGCTAGACGATGCACAGAGACCACACAATTAAGAGTGGATTGCACTCAGTTTCCATACTTCAAATAAGTTGCTCCCAAGGAGCATTTTAGGGGAATATTTAAAAATGGCAGCTATATTTTAAAGTTGGCCATGATCTGTAGCTCAGTGACAGAAGGTTCCAGGTTCAATCCCTGGTGGGGACGAGGAAGAAATTCAGTTCTAATCTATTGGCAACTCCACCTCAGTTGCTCTTTGCAAAACAATATAGCAAAATTCTCCAGGCAAGTAAAGTGTACTAGAACATATCCTACAGCAAAGTGTGCATATAAATGCATATACTTGTGAAAATTGCACCCCAAATCCATTATAACAGGGGAAATCACTTTGCCAACAAAGTACCATACGTTAGGTAAAATTGCATAGAAATATATATACCTGTATATATTAGGGGGGGAGGATGCACTAAATTGCTAGAGGATTTTCTTGAAGACTTTTTCTATCAGCATATGAATTGTTATGTATATATTAGATATTAATGTGTGAAAAGCATAGAAAAATATTTTTTAAAAGGAAAAGAAAAATCGTAAGGGAATTCATTTGAATTTTGAGCTCTTGGTTCCGTGCTGCCCTTATTTCAGTATTATCTATTGCTCCCTTCAGTTAAAGGTCTGAAATGGTTCTTTCAGCATATGAGTGTCTAACTCCTAGTTGCACTGCATCATCAGTTCTGTAGTCTTAATGGATTGCTTATAGTTACACTGCATCATTAGTTCTGTAGTCTTAATGGATTGCTTATAGTTGCACTGCATCATTAGTTCTGTAGTCTTACCGGGATTGCTTATAGTTGCGCTGCATCATCAGTTCTGTAGTCTTAATGGATTGCTTATAGTCACACTGCATCATCAGTTCTATACTGGATTGCTTATAGTTGCACTGCATCATAGATCCTGTAGACTTAAGGCAGCACAAACAACTATGCTTTTGTGTAACTGTGCTTACAGAATGCTTGTTTTACAGGTGAATGAATCGAAAAGTCCGAACATAAAAAGTGTCTGCGTAAAGAGTGTACAATGGACTGAAATGGTATTCCATGCAACAAGATGGATCTATGATGCAATGCCAGCGAGACTGAAAGGTAAAAGAATTAGCTGCTCAGCCTATCCCTAGGCTGCAACATAGGAAGCTGCCTTAGATGTCCTTTGTCCATCTAGCTCAATAATGCCTACACTGACTGGCAGGTGTTTCAGACAAAGCTCTCCCAAGCCCACCTGGCGATGCCAGAGACTGAATCTGGGATGTTCCGTGTGCAAATCACTGAGCTACATCAAAATAACTCGGGCGTGCTCACATCCCACATTAAGGACCGGACCACTATAACATTTGTGGTAAATGTCAGAGAACGGAAGGGAAAGCTCTCCTTTCTGCAAATTCCAGAATGTCGAGTTTTCGTGAGACAGGTTGAGTAAACATAATAGCGGATTAATAAGTCGACGAGATAAACTGTTGTTGTTTTTTTCTTCTTCCCACTTCAGGACCAAAGGAATGTGTTCCCTAATTTGCCAGCAGCCAACAGCATTGAAAGGAAGATTCTTTTTAATGACAAGTTAGAGGGGGGAAATTGCAGGAAACACTACCGGGTAGGACACTATTATTTTTCCACGTAACGTGCCATCACTGAAAGGCTTGGAAGCAGTATATAAGGTCTCCTTTCCCAGTTGTTATCAACCTGCTGGACTGTTAAGTCATCTATTCTAGAAGGAGCAGAGGGTAAGTAACATTTCAACAACTTTAACAGGGAAGGGTCATGGCTTGGTGGCAGAACATCTGCTTGGCATGTAGAAGTTCAATCCCCAATTGCATCTTCAGGTTGGGCTGACAATTGCCCCCTGCCAGAAACCCAGGAGAGTCACTGCTAGTCATTGGAGACAATATATGGACCAAGGGACTCAGTCGAAGGCAGATTCCTTTGTTTCTAGGAGGATAATCCTTTGGACCTCTAGATATCATTAGATCAGGACTCCCATCAGCCCCCTTCTGCAGAGGCAATTGAATCGACTGAATTAATTCAGCTCTGTAATTAGATTTGTGTGAGAGTTCATCATCATCATCATCAAACCTTTATTGGCATCACTTACAAACATTCAGAATAAATAGGCCAGTGCGATCTCGTCACCATTTCAACAGTACAGTCATTTGCCAAAAGGGAAGAGGAGGTGAGCAATCTATTTTGTCCCTGTGGGTCTCCAGCAAGGGCAGGATCCTGTGGCATACTTTGGCAGCCAAAAAATTGAATAGAGGAACTTGGCTACTGTCTTGGTGAGCTCCTGGTCTCTCCCCTGTAATAAGAAGCGCATGGCCTCCGTCTCTGGTTTCCATGTTGGAATACATAGATGGTCTAGAAATTGTTGGTGGAGATCATTTACATTTAAGGGCCATGTGAGCTAGAGTTTCCACAGGTAGGCATCGCATGGGCAGATCCTATCTCCTTCTGTCATACCCACAAACCTACCCCAAAGGAAGTTAGAAGGATTAGAATTGAACCTAGCCCTTCTTTCTTGCGGGTTAATTCCTGCACCCAAGAGAGTCGAAAATAAAGAAGGAGACATGTTTTTTCCCCAGCTGAAATTACTTCCTGGTGATCTATGTCTGTGGGAGAGTTGTAGAGCATCTGCTTTGTGTCACAAGTTCAATCTTCTGCATCTCATAGAATCATAGAAAGGATCCCTGAGGATATTCTAGTCCAGGGTTTCCCAAAGCTGGGTCTCCAGCTGTTTGGGGGCTACAGTTGGAGGATGGATGGTGGCTAATGGATTGAGGTTGAAGCCTGACAAGACAGAAGTACTGTTTTGGGGGGACAGGGGGCGGGCTGGTGTGGAGGACTCCCTGGTCCTGATTGGGGTAACTGTGCCCCTGAAGGACCAGGTGCGCAGCCTGGGAGTCATTCTGGACTCACAGCACCCCATGGAGGTGCAGGTCAATTCTGTATCCAGGTCTACCAGCTCCACCTGGTACACAGGCTGAGACCCTACCTGCCCACAGACTGTCTCACCAGAGTAGTGAATGCTCTAGTTATCTCCCGCTTGCACTACTGCAATGCGCTCTATGTGGGGCTACCTTTGAAGGTGACCCAGAAACTACAACTAATCCAGAATGTGGCAGCTAGACTGGTGACTGGGGCGGCTGCCAAGACCACATAACACCCGTCTTGAAAGATCTACATTGGCTCCCAGTACGTTTCTGAGCACAATTCAAAGTGTTGGTGCTGACCTTTAAAGCCCTAAACGGCCTCGGTGCAGTATACCCAAAGGAGCATGTCCATCTCCATCCTTCTACCAGACACTGAGGTCCAGCTCCAAGGGCCTTCTGGTGGTTCCCTCCCTGTGAGAAGCCAAGTTACAGGAAACCAGGCAGAGGGCCTTCTCGGTGGTGGCACCTGCCCTGTGGAACGCCCTCCCATCAGATGTCAAACATTCAGAAGACATCTTAAGGCAGCCCTGTTCAGGGAAGTTTTTAATGTATGACATATTAGTGTATTTTTGGTATTTGTGGAAGCTGCCCAGAGTGGCTGGGGAAACCCAGCCAGATGGACGGGGTACAAATAATAAATTATTATTATTATTATTATAGTTTCCATCATCCCTGGCCACTGGTCCTGCTAACTAGGGATGATGGGAGTTGTAGTCCAAAAACAGCTGGAGACCCAAGTTTGGGAAACCTTGATCTAGTCCAACCCCCTGCAATACAGGAATATGAAGCTGTCGCTTACAGGAATCGAACCTATAACCTTGGCGTTATCAGCACCACACTCTCACCAACTTTGCTGAAGGTCTGGAGAAGATCCCCCTTCTGAAATCCTGGCAAGCTGCTGCGGGTCAGTGTAGAGAAGACTGAGTTAGAAGGGCCATTGGGCTGATTCCTCACAAGGCAGCTTCCTACGCTCTGTCCTCCCTCCTCAGCCTGTGTGCTAAATGTTTTGTGACATGGGGAGATTTATTACTTGGTGAGCAGCAATGCCCATCATTGCAATTGCGCATGGGGCTGGGGGGTTTGCTCGCTTGTTCATTAAGAATTATATCCCATGGGATGTTGGACCTTGACAGATCACTGGCTTGATCCAGAAGGCTCTTCGTATGTTCCCCCTCCTTCTCCAGTGTGGACTTTGCTAGTTGCCTTTTCATGGGGCTGTGCAGGTTTTATATATATATATATATAGCGAGTGTCTCTGGTTAGCCAGATTAAGGGCGCCCAGAGTGCTGAGCCAAGTGGGTGCAAGATTAAGAAGATCCATAATTGACATGATCCATTTGGGATCCATATTATGCAAGTTTACCTCTGTTTGGGACTCTCCTTTTCTGCCTACTCCATACAGTTGGGTTATGGTAATAGGCTTCCCAGAGTGACGTGGTAAGGATTTGGTTTGGCTTGGCATTTTGTTTGGGCAGGCGAAAGAATTTTAAGAATTATGAACAGGGATCTTGAGTCATGATTGGGTTCAGAGTAGTCTCTAGTCAACTTCCACAGCCTTTGGCTTTGGGATCCTGGGGGTGGGGGGGTATGCGTGCTATGGGCCTGGCAGGGGCAACTTGGATGGCAGGGGCAGGGTGCAAGTGTCTGTGTCACATACGCAAGGCTCAGTGCCGTTCCAATTCTGGGTGACCCCAGAATTTAGCAGAAAACAGGTCTAGGGGATGGGAAGGATATGCCTGTTCTGTATGTGACACAAACCCATCTCCCCAGATGGTTATCATTGAGTTAACAGGCCATGCAGATTGTCTACTTTGTCTTCATTCAAGATGTGCCGAGATTAGGACTTTTCATATGTAATTCTTGGTTACAATGATGGCAGTGGTTGCGATTCTTTCTGAGATTATACCGTGCACCTTCCTACAAAGGAGCCCAGGGCAGCCAATATATCAACAATAATACAACTGAAAAATAGCCTTCTAAAAAGAGTATAAAACTCCTAAAAGCAAGCATATGCTCTCAAACTAATACTTTCAGGGTTGCCAGGGACAGAAGTCTCAGCAAACAGGCAAGTTTTTCATTTTCCTCCTAAGTAACACTGTTGTGTACCACCTTGCTGCTAATAGGCTTAAGGTGGACTACAATGACCAGTTGCTGGAATCTGCAAGAGGGAAGAGGGCTTTGGTATTTGGGTCCTCCTTGCAGGTTTCTCACAGGCATCTGGTGGGCCACTGTGAGGACAGGATGCTCGGCTAGATGGGCCATTGGGTTAGGGTGATCCACAAGGGTTCTTCATATGTTCTTATGTATGTTAATTTAAGATCTACAACAAGGATAGCTGATGTGGTTTTCCCCAGATGTTGTTGGGCTCCACCTCTCAACATCGCTGATAATCACTTGTGCCAAAGGAGTCCAACAGCATCTTCTAGAACCATGTGGGCTCCCTGTATCAAATAAGGAGATAGAGGAAGAATAGGAAAATAGGAGAATTACAACTTGTGGATACTGGGCCCAAAGCAAAGGCTACAATCCAAATATTCGTTCACCTGCAAATAAGTCCACTTGGCTAACTTCCAAGTAGGCATTTATGGGATTGCGCTAAAAGGCTGCAACTCTGCAGAGACTTTCCTAGGAGTCTCTTTCCACAGGGCATGTCTTTGAAGAAAAGTAGAGCTACACCACAAAATGAGTGATTGATTGATTTGCAAATGATTGCGTCAGTACCTGGCTATATACAGGACGTTTCCATTGGTCTCTAAAACTGAGCTTCTCCTTCCTTTCAGGTTCTTTGTACCACAACCACCCAGTAGAGAAAGATGGAATTCCTTCACTCGTATCCAGAACTCATTGATGTCTCTGGCCCCGTCTTGCTGGACACTGGTGCCATTGTACTGATCAAGCAGAGCCCTGAATGCCTACCCACCAAGGCTCCTTACTGCGTCCAGCCATCCCACGCCCAGTCCATCCACATCCCGCCTTCTAAATATTTCGACCCCTGCGTGAAGTCCTGTCACCCTCGGTGTCTGACCCCCTGCAAGTCCATCTGCGGACCTCAGTCCTGTGGAATAGGCCCTTCTAAATGCATTCCCATCTACGGTGGACCGCAGTGTGTCTCTCCATGCTATCCACTCTGCAGGCGTCCCTACTTGCCTCAGTGTCTCCCTCCGTGCCGCCCCATCTGTGGGTATCCTTGCCAGCCTCAGTGTGGCCCTTGCGGCCCGATCTGTGTGAGACCGCAGTGTGTCTCGCCACGCTATCCTATCTACAGAAACCCATGTCTGTCCCCATGCCGACCCATCTGTGGCTATCCATGTGCCCCTCGATGTGTGTACCCCAGGCCAGGGATCTGTCTGCAACCAAGCTACCAGTATCCTCAAATCCCCTGTGGGTATCCACCCTGTGGCTACCCGTGCTGCTCTCAGTGTGGGCGGCCATGTCCTTGTGACAGCCTAGATCTCTTTTACGAAAGCTACTAAGGTTCACGTGTGTCTCTCTCTCTCCCCAACCCAGCCCCATTCCATTTCAGTATTATTCCCCGGGTTTGCTCTGCCATCGCTTGCCTCCCGTCTTAACGTGGAGAATCTCAAAACCGAATTTTGCAAGCAGTACACGGTTGCCTCAGTTTGTGCCTCCCCTCCCTCCCTAAAGGCTATTGATGTGCTCCAGCAGCGCAGCTGTTCATTGATAGCATCCTGGTGCTTTTTTAAAAAAAAAATGAGATCATATAATTGCATCAGGATTCCTCTTTCTCTTTCCTATTGCTCTGGGATTTAGTTCAATTCTCAGGTGCTCCTGAATTTATCAATGACCTGTAAGAAGGGGGGAAAGGACAAACTTCTTGGTATTTATGGGCATTGCCTTTAGCCTGACAAAGGAGCTAAATTGAAGCACAAGCATGTTGGTTTGTTTATTTAATTTCTATACCGCTTTATATTTTTCATGAAAAATCTCAAAGCGGTTTACAGCGTATTAAATCAATAAACCATAAACTGAACCAACTTAAGAAAGTCAAAGCAGGACGCGGGTGGCGCTGTGGGTTAAACCACAGAGCCTAGGACTTGCCGATCAGAAGGTTGGCAGTTTGAATCCCCATGACGGGGTGAGCTCCCGTTGCTCGGTCCCTGCTCCTGCCAACCTAGCAGTTCGAAAGCACGTCAAAGTGCAAGTAGATAAATAGGTACTACTCCGGCGGGAAGGTAAACGGCGTTCCATGTGCTGCTCTGGTTTCGCCAGAAGTGGCTTAGTCATGCTGGCCACATGACCCGGAAGCTGTATGCCAGCTCCCTTGGCCAATAAAGCGAGATGAGCGCCGCAACCCCAGAGTCGGTCACGACTGGACCTGATGGTCAGGGGTCCCTTTACCTTTACCTTTAAGAAAGTCAAATATAAAATATACAGTCAAAGCAACATAGCAGAAAACTAAAACTAATGTTGCTAACCCATTGGCAAGGCTCCACGATGACTTGAAGTTATTCGCACTGTGATCCTATGCCCAGATTCCTGGGAGTAACCTCCCCTATAACTCAGTCGGACCAGAGGGGAAGGCAACCTCCAGCCTACATGCCTAACCAGGTGCTCTAGGGCAGCCATTCTCAACCTGTGGGTCCCCAGATGTTGTTGAACTACGACTCCCACCACCCCTAGCTAGCAAGGCCAGAGCTCAGGGATGATGGGAGTTGTAGTCCAACACACCTGGGGACCCACAGGTTGAGAACGGCTGCTCTAGGGCTCCCCATCCCAGCCAAGCCATGACTACCTGTTCTACACCTGATGCCCTATATGACATCAGGTGAGGGGCCTCGAATGTTAAACCTCAGAGTCCAGGGGGCATTGCAGGCACTGCTTCTCTAGCACCAACTACCAGCCAGTTGTTGCGGCTTGGGAAGTGCCACAGGCCTGACATCATTTCCATGTCATTGTGATCATCATGATGTCAGATGATTGGCAAGTGGGCAGTCCACCCCACCTATCAAACTTGGCCTGTGTGGAGATAGGGATCTTGGGCTTGAGGTATAGGATTGCACTGTCCGACCGACAAAACCCAGGGAGAAATTTGGATGGGGAGGATTTGGCAACCACCCCAAATTAAGCAATCAAATGATAATTTTTGTCTCATAGCATGCTGATCTGGCTAAGAGCCATTTGTCTGAAGTCGCTTCCATCTCTTCCAAAGTGTCCTAAAATAAGGGTTGCCATATTTTGAAGAGCAAAAAAGAGGACACATTTGCCGACTTCTGCTTTTAACTATGGATCGCGATGGCAACACTCATTTTACATAGCCATGAAAAAGAGGACGTGTCCTGGAAAAAGAGGACGTATGGCAACCCTACACACATTTTAAAACAGCAATGGGTGTGTTCAGAATTATTCCGGATTGAGGGTGGGTGAATTTGTGGTGGGGTAGAGGCCACGTTTCAGCAGATTCTCTCAGCTCAGGTTTTCTTGCAAAACTCTTCGGATTCATAAGGTTCTTTCCAGCTAAGTCCTTCTCAGAGTAAACCCATTGAATTAACTGGGTGTGGTCAAGTTATACCCATTGATTTCAATGGGTCTATTATGAGTAGGATTTAGCTGGGTGCAACCCAAATTCTAATATGTTTATTTTGCCACTTTCTCTGTTATGAAGTCTGTGGGTGAGCAGGGAATAAGGATACGCCCAATATCATCTCTGCTACCAACTCCTCCTCCCCACAGAAAGATCAGTGTACAGCTATTTTATCCCATAACTGCTGTCATACCAGAATCCAGTGTGGTGAATTGACCTCAGGGTGATTTCTTTGATATTCTGTGCTGGTGATGGGTTCAATATTTCAACTGTTCAATGTCTGGTTTCATGATCTTGTTGACGACTGTCTACTCTTAAAGGGCCTGATCCCTTACGGCAGTGCTTCTCAAACGGTGGCCCAGGAACCATCAGTGGCATCAGACCACTTTCAGGTAGAGCTTGGGCCCACAACTCATTCTCCCTGCTTAGTGGTGCTATAGACCTTTCATTTAACCAATGGCGGTACCAGAAACTTCTCCACGTGGCATGGAATGGAGGTCAGAAGACCGAGAAGCCCAGGGAAAGGGAGGCAAAAATGCAACAGGAGCTTTTGAAAGAAATTAGGCAGGTAAAAGGTTAATGTTTTTAAAATGATGGTGATGGTGGTGATGATAAACTGGGAACATAAAGGAAGGAACTAAGAGAGGGAAACTGTTATAGGCAGAAGAAGTGAATGTAAAAGGAAGAGGGATGAATTAAACTGGCAGTTTGGTGGGGTATAATTTAAGGGTGAAAGAAGAGGAGGAGACATGATAGGAGATGAGCACAAAATACTTGGGGTGGGTGGGAGCTGAAAATATAAAATAAAAGCCTTCTGCACTCCAAGCAGGGGTAGCCAATTATGTTATCAACTACAACTCCCACCATCCCTGAACATCCCAGATGCTGGCTGAGGGAAGTTGGAGTCCACAATATTTAGAAGGGACCCAATTGGCTTCCTCTTCCTTGAAGCTTTTGCATCAGCCAGTGATGTCTTATATGTGAAGGCTGAGTCTCAATAGACCTTCTGAGCCAATATTTGTTGGAGGAAAGCATAGTATCCTGGACACCAGGCAATCCTTGTGGCAAATCCACTAGCCAAGAGTGATTAGATGTCCATCCAGTGTCATGTTTTGAATTGCCAGCTGGTCATGCCAAACTCCACTACCATCTGCTACAATTTGGTGACAAGTTCCACCCCTGCGCTGCCATTTTGTGACTGGTGGGTCTCATTTTCAACCCTCTGAAGTGGGCCCCAGGGCCAAAAAGTTTGAGAAGCCCTGCCTGATGGGTGTTGGATTTGACATAATAATTTTGCTTCTCGTAGATCTCTTGTTCTGTTCAAGAAAAAGACCAACCATTCCTTGCCTCTTCTGAATGTTTGGGTAGGGTTTGACTGACGATTTGCTGGTGATGGGTCGCTTCTGTTACAAATCTGTGTGCATCAATAAAACCTGTTTCTTCGCATGTCCCGTCTCAAGCAAATTATTTATTTTAAAGTGGGGGCACAGGGCAGTTTACAACATGTAGGTGCAAAGGAAGCCCTCTTATACTCAATCAGACCCATCTACTTCAGTATTGTCTACACTGGCTGGCAACAGCTCTCTAGACATTCAACCCTACCTGAGATTGGAACTGGCACAATCTGTATGTTAAGCAGATGTTTCACCACTCATCTATGAACCTTCCTTGTAGCATAGAATCATAGGACATTGCCTTATATTAAGTAGGCCACTGGTCCAATTGGGTTAATATTGCCTACACTGACTGGCAGTAGCTCTCCAGGGTTTCAGGTTTGGCTGCCCTTGATCTGGGCATTGTTAGGAGACTCCTGTTGTCCTCGCAGAGCTATAATTCCCAGAGTTCCTCAGGATCGATTGCTAAACCAATCTGGGAACTGTAGCTCTGGGAAGGATTCATACTACCCTCCAAAAGTGAGGTAGAACATAATCATCATGCTTATGGTCACCACTGAATGGCACGATCCATGAAGTTCCACATGTTCTGCAGAAGTGCAAAAAAAAAGGTGGGGATTCTGGGGGAGGGTGGACCCCCAAACAGCCCACTAAGGATGGAAAACTATAAATAGATCTTTTCATCCTTCAATGAAACTGACAAAAACATGTTTCCCCCATGTGCCCATCAGGTCCTTATGAGAAAACCACTCCAACCATGTAGCCCAAGCAGGCCAGTCTATGAAAGTGGGGCAGAACCTGGAGGCCACGTTTCTTTCTGGCCAACCTTCTGAAGGCCACATCCCAGTAGTCAGAAGGACCAGTGGCAAATGTGGGCAGAGCAACAGCTCTCATGTTTTCCCTTGGTGCTATAGGGTAGCTTCATATATCCCCATCTCTGTCCTCCCTCCAAGCTAGCAAGAAGCATGATTCATCTTCAGGGACACACCCCAGCCAGGCAGAAATACTCAAGGAGTTGGTGCAAAGCAAGGCCAAGGGGTGTGTCTGAAAAATGGGTTTATTGGGGACCATTCCAAGGACCAGGCACAGAGAACTGCAGGGTCTCATTCCCCACCACACACCTGGGGCCGTTGTCCCCCACATCTCTTCTACTTCTTCACCCAAACACCACTGACCATCTCTTAACAGACTCGAGGAAAAACCAACAATCACAACATCTGAATGAATTGCAAATGTTTTATTTCAGCCAAAGCAGGAGTCGAGGGTGGGGGGCAAATAAATAAAATGGCCCATCAGGCAGATGTCGTACAAAAGGAATCGCTTACAAGGTGGAGCACAGAATGCCTTGCAGGTGGGACTAAGATTACTGGATCCCTGAGATATCGTCAGAGAAGTGAGCTGTGTGGCAAGGTCCGAAGGGGTCTTATCAGGGTGAGCTTCTTCAATCACGAAGGCATCCTAGCTACTGTTGGAGAACAGGGCGGTCTTGCACATGACTACTCAACAGTCAGTCCCACTGTGCTAACTTTCCAAAGTAAGTTGGTCTGGGACAAGGACAGACCAGTCTCTCAGTCTCTCCACTTCCTGTTCTACAGCAACTAGGGATGCTCAATGAGTATGTCCATTTTTCCATGCATCTTCTTAAAGGTAAAGGTAAAGGAACCCCTGACCGTTAGGTCCAGTCGTGACCGACTCTGGGGTTGCGGCGCTCATCTCGCTTTACTGGCTGAGGGAGCCGGCGTACAGCTTCCAGGTCATGTGGCCTGCATGGCTAAGCCACTTCTGGCGAACCAGAGCAGAGCACGGAAAAGCTGTTTACCTTCCCGCTGGATTGGTACCTATTTATCTACTTGCACTTTTTGGTGTGCTTTCGAACTGCTAGGTTGGCAGGAGCAGGGACCAAGCAACAGGAGCTCACCCCGTCATGGGGATTCGAACCGCCGACCTTCTGCTCGGCAAGTCCTAGGCTCTGTGGTTTAACCCACAGCGCCACCCGCGTCCCTCCATGCATCTTCTTACCCGGTATAAATATTTTTCACAATTTCCCCTAATGCCCACATATTTATATGCTATTTTCACATGTTAGGCACAGTTTTCCCCAGTGCACACATGGCAAAATACAGAGCAGCACAGATTTTGCGGGAGAATTGTGTTTCAGTAAGGAAGTGACGGCTTTAAAATCCAAACCAAGCTGGAATTGCAACCTGAGGCTGCTCGCATCTTATACAGAGATGGGGCATAAGACTGTAAGCACGGCCCCTGTAGGGTAGGGTAATTTTGTCCAGCATCGTGTTCTCACAGTGGTCAACCAGATGGGGAGCTGACCGGCAAGGCCTGAGCACAATGGCAACTCTCCCTGCTTGCAATTCCCAGCAGCTGGTTATTATTCAGAGACAAACTGCTTCTGGTGGTGGAGGCAGAGCCTAGCTATTGCAGCTGGCAGTGAGGCCAGGGAGAGGGAGAGCAAAAGAAGCAAGGAGCTTAGGAAGCAGGTGCCAGGATTCCTGATAGGTAAGCAGGTGGCTGATGTTGCAAGCAAGCAAGGAATGACTGGATCTTTGGTCCTGCAGCCCCTGAGGAGGTCTCCATTAGTGGCAGCTCTTGTGCTTGGGCTTCTGTTCCTCCTGCTGCTGGTGGTGCTCATCTGGCTTGGGCTTTCCGCAACTGGGGGGCTTCGGAACGTGATGGGTCTCCGTGCCAGAGCATGGCGGCTTCTGCTGGGGTGGCGGGTGGTGGACCACAGGGGGCACATAGGAGTGCTTCTTCTGTTGCTGTTCCTGGCCGGACATCCTGGAAGGGCTTAGGCAACGCTTTGAAAGAGAGAAGGAGGAAATCTGAATTTTGTTAAAAACATAGGGAGATCCCTACTGGATCAGGGGGTCCATCTAGTCCTACAGCCTGTTCTTCTCATAGTGGCCAGCTAGATGACCCACTGGGAAGCTCACAGAGCCCAATGTAAGCCCAATAGCAACTCCTCCTGTGGTTGCAAGCAAGTGGTATTCAGGAGCTTACTGCCTCTGACGGTGGATGTAGGGGTCAGTCACGGATGCCCTGACCCTCCATGAATTGCTCTAATCCTCTTTTAAGGTAAAGGTAAAGGGACCCCTGACCATTAGGTCCAGTCGTGACCGACTCTGGGGTTGCGGTGCTCATCTCGCTTTATTGGCTGAGGGAGCCAGCGTACAGCTTCCGGGTCATGTGGCCAGCAGGACTAAGCCGCTTCTGGTGAACCAGAGCAGCGCACGGAAACGCCGTTTACCTTCCCGCCGGAGCAGTACCTATTTATCTACTTGCACTTTGAGGTGCTTTTGAACTGCTAGGTTGGCAGGAGCAGGGACTGAGCAACGGGAGCTCACCCCGTGGCGGGGATTCGAACCGCCGACCTTCTGATTGGCAAGTCCTAGGCTCTGTGGTTTAACCCACAGCGCCACCTGCGTCCCTACAATCCTCTTTTAAAGCCACCCAATTTGGTGGCCATTGCTAAATCTTGTGGGATTTTTATTATGCCTCATCAGGGCCTTTTCAGTGATGGCTCCGACCTGGTGAAATGCTCTGTCCCATGAGACTAGGGCTCTTCAGGATTTAACCTCCTTCCGTCAGGCCTGTAAGACAGAGCTATTCCACCTGGCCTTTAATTTGAATTCAGCCTGATCTTTTATTTCCCTTCTCTTCCCTCCCCCTCCCCTTTTATGAAGATCACTCGCTCTGAGACCCCACAGCTAATTCTCCCCTGGTCTCCTCGCTGGCCCAAATAGGACTAACTGAGCCAGCTAGCCCTGGGGATTATCTAATTGATTTTTGAATTTTATTGTTGTTCATTTTTTTATACTGTATTTTATGCTGCTTTTATAATTAAGTGTTTTAAATTTGTTGTTAGCCGCCTTGAGCCTGGTTTTTGAACCGAGAAGGGCGGGGTATAAATAAAAATTTATTATTATTATTATTATTATTATTATTATTATTATTATTATTATTATCAATGAACCCCTTTGTAGGTTTTATTTACAATTCATGAGTATGCCACTCTTGTGAAATAAAAAATAAAGGAACCCTCAGAAGCTGTCTTCTACCAAGTCAGAGCCTTGGTCTGTCTTGCTCTGTACTGTCTATGAAGATTGGCAGAAGCTCACTGGAATTTCAAACCAATAGTCTTTCCCAGTTCAAGCCGGGACTTGAACCCAAGACCCTCTGCATGCAAAGCAGATGCTCTCTAGCACTCCCAAGTTGCAAAGCTGCACGAGCTTCGAGGGAAAGAATTGCAAAGCCGTAACAGTACACAACTGGTTTCGTCAACTTGAAATTAAATTTTCCTCTTGTCTGTGGGATATTCTTCAAACGCCAATCAATTTATACCATGCCTTCCAACCCCTCTCTAGCTGTTTCTTTTGGAAAGATCAATGGAAGATTCTTCCGCAACTTTCCACCAGCATGGATTATTCTTCTCATTATCTGGGGTGAGACGGGCTATAAGGCTAAAATGCTCATTCTCAATAAGAGGTTTTCAGAACCACCCTGAACTTCACCTCCTACTCTGGTCTTCCACCAGTCTCCTTGGCCCATTCTCATGTCCTCCTAAATCAGCCTTTCTCAACCTGTGGGTCCCCAGATGTTGTTGGACTACAACTCCCATCATCCCTGAGCTCTGGCCTTGCTAGCTAGGGGTGATGGGAGTTGTAGTCCAACAACATCTGGGGACCCACAGGTTGAGAAAGGCTGTCCTAAATGAACTACTTCATTGTTGTCCATGGTGGGATAAAGATTGCGACTGACTGCACCTGTGAAGTTGAAGGTTGGGAGTTGCTGTGGACGCATCTCCAGCAGAGATCTGGCAAATCAAATTTGCCAAAAAATCATGTAGTTCTATAGTAGAGACACAGAACCTGCAGGTCTCCAAAAGTTGCTGAAATCCAACTCCTGACACCACTGACCGTTGGACATGTTGGCTAGGGCTGATGGGATTTGGAGGCTAGCAACATTTGCAAGCCCTGGCTTCTATGCTCCCTGCTTGTAGAACAACATAGGGAATGCCTTGCTTGGCCCTGAATGAGCTGGTGGCTTCCAATGGTTGTCAGACTCCAGCTGTTCCTAGACTCCAATTCCCATAATCCCTTGTTGGCCAGGGCTGATGGGAGTTGGTGTCTAGCAGCATCTGAAGGTCCACAGATTCCACACACACACCCCTTGTTGTAAAATAACACAGGGAATTTAAGGACATTAGAATAGCCTTGCTTGGTCAATGGCCCATCTAGTCCAGCATCCGCACAGTGACCAACTGCCCCCCAAAACCTAGGAATCTAGACTGCCAATGGCCTGGAGGTTCCATAAGAACTTCAAAAGAGCCCTGACGCATTGGACCAATGGGCCATCTATTCCAGCATTGGCTACCCAGATGCCTGTCAAAATCCCACAAGCAGCACCTAGGTACCAGAGCCCTCTTTCCCCCTGCAGTTTCCAGCAACTGGTACTCAGAAGCAGAACCAAATTCTGGATTGGCCCCACGTAATCTGATGACCTCCAGATGTTGCTGGACTCCAACTCTCACCACCCCTGACCATTGGCAGTGGCTCATGGGAGCTGAAGTCCAGCAACATCCGAAAGGCACCAGATCCTTCCCTTCCCCCACCCTTGTTCTATGGCAGTGGTTCTCAACCTGTGGGTCCCCAGATGCAGTTGGACTACAACTCCCATCATCCCTGAGCTCTGGCCTTGCTAGCTAGGGGTGATGGGAGTTGTAGTTCAACAACATCTGGGGACCCACAGGTTGAGAAAGGCTGTTCTATGGCAAGGAGTTTGAGCTCAGCAGCAGAATCAGTTTCCCCAGAAGTCAATGACTTACCTAGTTCAGTTGAACTGCAGTAGAAATCAGAGAAGGCGAGTTGATGGAGTGCAATCAGAAGGAGAGGGCTTTTATAGGAGATCTGGAGTCTCGGCTCCTGGCAATTAATCGCTGAGGGATGCAGATTAGGGTGCCTTGGAGGTCTCATTATCTTGAGTCACCTGACCCTTTCTGCTTTATCTGACTTCTTTACATAATATATTTGCAACCCTCTGGGGCATATGAATATGCAAACATCTGGCCTATCCCCCAATGGGAGGTCAGGCTTTTCAAAGTCACGAGCCTCAAAGTCATATCATTAATTATTGTTGTTGGAAAGTAATTGACATCATCATTTGGTGCAAAATCAAATTAAGTCTTCCATATCCTGCCAAGCTAATGGTGTGTTAGTGATTTTGGGGGTACATGCCCACCAGATCTAATCTGGGACCCAGTTATACGTGAAAGTAGTTCCTATAATTTTCATGTGAACTGGACTTGAATTCAGCTCCCTTTGCAGGTTGTTTTTAATTCAATTCAACTATAGTTTTAATTCAATACATTCTATATGTTGGGGTGCCTGACTTTGGTCATTGTGTTTTTACCAATCTGAAAAGCAATAGTCTTGTTTAAGCTTAAATATCATAATTGCTTGGGGAAATAACTTTTAGAAAAATGTTTATATTCATGTGTGTGTGTGTGTGTGTGCTGTTAAATCACATGCAGACCACACATTTAAAGCACTATGGTGATATTTTAAACCAGGTTTCCTCAAACTCAGCCCTCCAGATGTTTTGAGACTACAATTCCCATCATCCCTGACCACTGGTCCTGCTAGCTAGGGATCATGGGAGTTGTAGGCCAAAAACATCTGGAGGGCCGAGCTTGAGGAAGCCAGCTTCAAGCAGCCATGACTTCCTTCAAAGGATTCTGGGAGCTGTAGTTTATTAAGGGTGCTCTGGGTGGTTTAATGATCAAGCTGAAGGCTGAGGGAAATGCCAAGAACCAGGTGAATGAATTGTAAATTGAACTGTGAAATTAACTGGAATTCCTTTTTAAAGGGGACGAACTTGAACTTTTTGAAGAGGGCGAACAGGAACTAATTGGTTTCTAAAATGAACTTTTGAAGCACTGGTGTGTGTGTGTGTGTGTGTGTGTGTGTGTGTGTGTGTGTGAACAAAAGAATAATAAGAATAAGAATATAATTTTATTTATATGCTGCCCACCCCAGCCGAAGCCGGGCTCAGAGCGGCTAACAACAATAAAAGTAACACAGCATTCTAAAATCAATTCAGAATCAAATCAATTCAGAATCAAATTAATGGCAACCATTGGGCTAGAGTTCTGTGAGGATCACCAATGGAGGGGGTCAGACTGTGCCTTGGCCAAAGGCCTGGTGGAACAGCTCCGTCTTGCAGGCCCTGCAGAAAGATGTCAAGTCCCGCAGGGCCCTGGTCCCTTGGGACAGAGCGTTCCACCAGATTGGGGCCACAGCCGAAAAAGCCCTGGCTCTGGTTGAGGCCAGCCTAACCTCCCTGTGGCCCAGGATCTCCAAGGTGTTTTTGTTTGAAGACCGCAAGGTCCTCCGTGGGACATACCAGGAGAGGCGGTCCCGTAGGTACGAGAGAAGAAGCTGCTGGATCAGATCAATGGCCCATCTTGCCCAGCGTCCTGTTCTCACAGTGGCCAACCAGATGCCTCAATGGGATGTCTGCAGAATTTGCACAATTTGCACCCTTAGTCATTCCTTTGCTGTTTTCATTGGAGCAGGTTGTGGAACCTGCAGGTATAGCTTCTGGACCAAGGCCAATGATACCATCACCTCTACCAGAAGGATAATTCAAGGTGCTCACCTCAGTGTTTAAAGACCTAGATTACTCAGGTCCCAAATATCTGCAAAGCCATATCCTTCCCTATACAGTGGTACCTCTTGTTTTGTACTTAATTCATTCCAGAGGTCTGTTCTTGACCTGAAACTGTTCTTAACCTGAAGCACCACTTTAGCTAATGCGGCCTCCTGCTGCTGCCATGCTGCCAGAGCACGATTTCTGTTCTCATCCTGAAGCAAAGTTCTTAACCCGAGGTACTATTTCTAGGTTAGCGGAGTCTGTAACCTGAAGCGTCTGTAACCCGAGGTACCACTGTAGACCCTCTTGGGTGCTGAGATCAGCAGATGTAGCCCTCTTGGCAGTTTCTCCACCCTCAGAGTACAGTTGTACCTCGGGTTACAGACGCTTCAGGTTGTGCGTTTTCGGGTTGTGCATTTTCGGGTTGTGCACTGCACCAAACCCGGAATTACTGGAATGGGTTACTTTCGGGTTTCGGAACTCGTGCATGCGCAGAATAATAATAATAATAATAATAATAATAATAATAATAATAATAATAATAATAATAATTATTATTTATACCCCGCCCATCTGGCTGGGCCTCCCCAGCCACTCTGGGCGGCTTCCATAAAAACCAAAAATACAGTAAAATATCACACGTTAAAAGCTTCCCTGAACAGGGCTGCCTTAAGATGTCTTCTGAATGTCAGGTAGTTGTTTATCTCTTTGACATCTGCTGGAAGGGCGTTCCACAGGGCGGGCGCCACTACCGAGAAGGCCCTCTGCCTGGTTCCCTGTAGCTTTGCTTCTCGCAATGAGGGAACCGCCAGAAGGCCCTCGGCGCTGGACCTCAGCGTCCGGGCAGAACGATGGGGGTGGAGACGCTCCTTCAGGTCTACTGGGCCGAGGCCGTTTAGGGCTTTAAAGAAGCACTAAATCATGCTTTGTGCATGCGCAGAAGCACCGAATCGCGACCCATGCGTGCACAGACGCGGTACTGCAAGTTGCGAATGTGCCTCCTGCACAGATTACGTTCGCAACCCGAGGTTCCACTGTATTGGGATGTGATGTTTTAGGAGAGGGCATTCTCTGTGGCAGCCCCTAAGTTGTGAAACTCCTTCCCACAAAGGTATGTCTGGCACCTTCTCTATACAACAAATAATGAAGACTCACCTCTTTACTCTGACTTTTGACCCACATTATTTTTATGATCGTAAGTTGTTTTAGACAGTTTCAATGTTACGTTTTAATTATGTTTCTATGTTACATTGTGTTTTTATTTAAGATGTTAATTTAATTTGACATCTAAGATGTTTTAATTCGTCTTAGAATGAAGGGCAGGTTAAGAATTGTAATAGGATTTAGATTTGTCCACCAAGGTGAGCGATGCCTGAACTCCAGTGGAGAATTGGGTTCTGCTCTTCATGGACTTACTGGGGAAATAGCCAAGTTCGTAATTCAAGCCCCAACCCCAGTTTCAAGTCTTGGCGCCGTCGCTGCTGTGAACCCATCCCAGTAAAAGCAGCTTCTTTGGGATTACACACATTCCACGTCGAGAAATCATGCATAACTCTCCAGATATTGCCTGCATGCAATATGATCTCAGTATGAAATAAATGCAATTGTTCTGCAATAAACTGCTTATGAATCAGTCTAGCTCATTAGAATGTTTCCTTCAGCATTAAAAAACAAACTCACACATAACTATACCATGGGTATGCCCAGCGAGATGATATAGATATTTAAAGTGGGCCTGGGTGGGAACTCTAAATTTGCATGTTTTTGGTTTGCAGATTTCCAGAGGTGAGTCTCCAACTCAGTAACCTCTGGAATAAGGTGCATTGGTATTCTTTTCTGCTTTGACCATGTCAGCTATGAGAGAGAGAGAGAGAGAGAGAGAGAGAGAGAGAGAGAGGAAGGAAGGAAGGAAGGAAGGAAGGAAGGAAGGAAGGAAGGAAGGAAGGAAGGAAGGAAGGAGTGTTTTCTTGACTGACACCCATGAGGTAATCATAGATATCTCCTACCTGGAACCCTGGAGAGTTACTAGCAGTATAGAGATAATTTATTACGGTCGGAAAACAGCTTATAAAACACACTTGGGGGTACAATCCCAAAAGGAAAACAAACATTTAAAACAATGTACAACAATAAATTTAAAATTTATAAATGCGATAAGCACATAGACACTTAAAACTTTAAGATAAGCTACCGCATAGATGTGACCCAGAGTCACCCATGGAACCGCGTTTGGGGATTTTCTTAACAAACTACCGTATTTTTTGCTCTATAAGACTCACTTTTTCCCTCCTAAAAAGTAAGGGGAAATGTGTGTGCGTCTTATGGAGTGAATGCAGGCTGCGCAGCTATCCCAGAAGCCAGAACAGGAAGAGGGATTGCTGCTTTCACTGCGCAGCGATCCCTCTTGCTGTTCTGGCTTCTGAGATTCAGAATATTTTTTTTTCTTGTTTTCCTCTTCCAAAAACTAGGTGCGTCTTGTGGTCTGGTGCATCTTATAGGGTGAAAAATACGGTAGTTTGGGTCGGGGGATGGTCTGCGCCTACAGATCTGTACACAGAATCTGGGGGCCGTCCGGGTCATCTTATGATCTATGCCTAACAGGAAAAGGTCAAATTTTTGCTTTTCTGTGAGGTCAGTGAGCCTCACCAGCAGGGGATCAATGGTCTCACTATGTGCCTCTTCATAAAAGGGACATCTAAAGAACAAGTGTTCTGGGCTTCCTATCTCCCCCGATGAACAGGCACAAAGTCTCTGAGCTTATGGGACTTTTTTAAAGGATCCTTCCAGGACCGGCGAGGGCAGAGCCAAGCTTCTGGTGCTGGAAGTATAGATAGATGATACTTAACTAAATGGACCAAGGGTCTGACTTGCAATAAGGCAGATTCATGCATCCATATATTTTTAGCATCTGCAGGCAAGTTTGGAAAACACTTCCTGCCTGCAACCCTGGAGAGCCATTGCCAAGTCAGTGTCAACAATACTGAGTTAGACCTGCACAAGCGATGCTGACACAAAAACCCGCACATACATTAAGCAAAATAGCTAACTCAGGGATGATGGGAGTTGTAGTCCAACAACATCTGGGGACCCACAGGTTGAGAACTGATGATTCTGGTTTTTAGAAGACGCCTGAAGACAGCCCTGTTTAGGGAAGTTTTTAATGTTCTATTGTGCTTTTAATTTTGTTGGGAGCTGCCAAGAGTGGCTGGGGAAACCCAGCCAGATGGGCAGGGTAGAATATATTATTATTATTATTATTATTATTATTATTATTATTATTATTATTATTATTAGAAATTCGTTGCTCTGCCCGCTTTCCCCCCTGGCCCTTCCCATTGCTATTTTTCAGGCACAGTCCCTGATTTAGAAGAGTCATTCCAAATTCTTATTTGGTCCTGGAATGTCCCACTTTTCCTTAGGATGTCCCTATTTTCATCAGAGAAGTGTTGGAGGGTATGGAGTTATCTGACCCCTGAGCCGTCTGAAGGCAGCCCTGTATAGGGAAGCGTTTTAATGTTTAATTATGTTTTTATATGTGTCGCTAGTCACCCTGGAGTCGCTAGAGTGGCTGGGGCAACCCAGTCAGATGGTCGGGGCATAAATATTAAAATTATCAGTATGGACTGGGACGTCCCTATTTTCATCGGAGCAATGTTGGAGGGTATGGGCGTGTGGCCCCTGGAAGGTTGCAGAGAAGGAAATGTGGCCCTTCTGCTGAGAAAGATTTCTTCTTCCAGACAGAAGGTCTTTGTGAGCATTAATGTGATTGTATGCATTGAACTGTTTTAGGAAAAACAACTTTATAAAAAGGAAGGCTCATGACACATACTGAGAAGGCATTTTAGCTCCCTCACCTCTCTTCTCACCTATAATTCTTGTGTGTCCACTGTGAACAGTTCCCCCAGAAACATTACCCCATGGGAAGGCAAACTAAGGTCCGGGGGCCGGATCCAGCCCAAATCACCTTCTAAATCCGGCCCATGGACGGTCTGGGAATCAGCGTGTTTTTACATGAGTAGAATGTGTGCTTTTATTTAAAATGCATCTCTGGGTTGTTTGTGGGGCATAGGAATTTGTTCATTTCCCCCCCCAAAAAAATATAGTCCGGCCCCCCACAAGGTCTGAGGGACAGCGGATCAGCCCCCTGCTGAAAAAGTTTGCTGACCCCTGCATTACCCAATTGCTTGGGGTTCCGTATGGTTTGTTTTCAGAGTTCATCGGTTAAGCAAGCCATGCTAAGGTGCATTGAGTGATATTCCTTTAACTGCCACCAGAGGAAACTTTTGCCTCATCCTGCCACAGAAATTGCTCTACTTAAAGCAAGGACGGATGCGGACCCTGGCACCATCTAGTGGTTATCTGACTGCATCTCCCATAACTGCCTTCACCAATGGTCAGGAACGATGGGATCTGCAATCCAGCTGGTCTTGGAGGGCAGACCATCCAAGTGTCCCTATTTTCCAGGGACAGACCCTGATTTAGAGACGCTGTCCCGGTTTCTGATTTGATCTTGGAATGTCCCACTTTTCCTCAGGATGTCCCTATTTTCATCAGAGAAATGTTGGAGGGTATGGAGTTATCTGACCCCCAAACCATCTGAAGGCACCCCTGTATAAAAATGAAGCTTTTTAGTATTTAGTGTTTTATTATGTTTCTATATCTGTTGTTAGTCACTCAGGATGGCTGGGGCAATCCAGTCAGATGGGCAGGGTATAAATATGAAAATTATTATTATGGCATAGGACATCCCTATTTTCATCAGAGAAATGTTGGAGGTTATGAGAGGACCACAGACTCTGTAACCATGTCAGCGACACTATAGATTAAAAGTATGCTACATTCTTGAATACTAAAGGGAACTGGAGTTGTCTCCAGTGCTAGTCCTACTCAAAGTAGACTCATTGAAGCTAAGAGGCATGACTAAGGAGGCTTTCAGACATGGCAATCATGGTGTTAGCTTTCCTGGTTATAATGCTAGAACCAATTTACAATGTTCCCTTTATGGTGGTGGGAGAGCTGAAAATTATGCCAATATATTTCACATCTGGCAACCCAATGCACCACTCTGGTTTCAGATAGTACATGGGTAAAGGTAATGGTAAAGGGACTCCTGACCATTAGGTCCAGTCATGGCTGACTCTGGGGTTGCGGCGCTCACCTCGCTTTATTGGCCGAGGGAGCCGGCGTACAGCTTCCGGGTCATGTGGCCAGCAGGACTAAGCCGCTTCTGGCGAACCAGAGCAGCGCACGGAAACGCCGTTTACCTTCCCACCGGAGCGGTACCTATTTATCTACTTGCAGTTTGACATGCTTTTGAACTGCTAGGTTGGCAGGAGCAGGGACCGAGCAATGGGAGCTCACCCCGTCATGGGGATTCGAACCACCGACCTTCCGATCGGCAAGTCCTAGGCTCTGTGGTTTAACCCACAGCGCCACCCGTGTCCCAGTACATGGGTAGACAAGTCTAAAAAGCCTGGGACACAAATTTCCACAGCCCTTTAGCAGCTATGGTGGCACATTTACCAGAAGTAATGTGTTTAGCATTGGCTTTGGAAGTGTATACTCAATTCTGAGCAAACTAAGTCCCCTAGAGCAAAATATACATCGGGATCCCCCTTCCCTCCCAAAATATCATAGAATTGTAGAGCTGAAAAATATGACCATAAAACCTTCATCTCCCCTTATTGGATTTGACCACATCAAATAGGAAAGAAAACAAAATGCTCAGAGTGTGCTTTACGTTTCAGAGAGAGAAACACCCACTGTATTTGGCCTCATGATTCACTAAAGGGAAAAAGGGATAAACTGTTTCTTCTGGCCCTGAGTGTTACATATAAACGAGTACAAGAAGTATCAGCCACAGTAACAAATGTACTGTGTAAACAATATATGGGAAATGGCGTCCGCCCAAACTGTGTCCCAATAATAACAACAATAATTTTATTATTTATATCCCGCCCATCTGACTGGGTTTCCCCAGCCACTCTGGGCTGCTTCCAACAGAAATAAAAACATAAAACATGAAAAACTTCCTTTTATAGGGCTTCGTTCAGACGTCTTCTAAAGGTTGTATAATGACTTATCTCCTTGACATCTGATGGGAGGACTTTCCACAGGGCAGGTGCCACCACCGAGAAGGCCCTGTAACATCACTTATTGCAGGGAAGGAACCGGCAGAAGGCCCTCGGAGCTGGACCTCAGTGTCTGGGCAGAACAATGGGGGTGGAGATGCTCCTTCAGGTATACTGGGCCGAGGCCATTTAGGGCTTTAAAAGTCAGCACCAACACTTTGAATTGGGCTCAGAAATGTAGATCCTTTAGGACTGGTGTTATAGGGTCCTGTCGGCTGCTCTCAGTCACCTTTGCACCCACATTTTTCCAGGTTAACGAGGCAACAGATGGATCTTTTCCATAAATCAAATAGCACAGGAATGAGTGTTAAATTTGTGCAATCTCCAGAAGTGGCTTTAATATCAGTGCTCAGATACCAATAGTCCTGAGCAGGGGTCAGCAAGGTTTACCTCACCTGGGCCAGTCCGCTCCAGCAGAGATCCCTCTGTGGGCTGGATTGCACATGCGCTTGAGTGCACACGCACACACCCACCCTGCAATTTCCGACGACTGTGTCGATGTGATTTTCGGTGTCTGCGCAGATGTGATTTTCAGCACCATGGAAGCAAGTCCCTGTGCCACGCTCCGCCAATTTAGCGCAGAGCGTGGGGACTCACCGAGCGAGCTGCTCGGTTCGGGGACGGCTCGGGGGCTGGTTAAACGACCCTGTGGGCCGCTTGTGGCCCATGGGCCTTAGGTGGCTGACGCCTGGTCCTGCACATTGTTGTAACCACCAGAAAAGGGGAGGGGAGTGCAAAGCAGGTGAAAATGTATTACCGTATTTTTCTCTCCATAAGACACACCTGAACATAAGACGCACCTAGTTTTTAGAGGAGGAAAACAAGAAAAAAAATATTCTGAACGCAACAGTGGATGTATGGTTTTTGTGGCTCATGCTGTGGCCACAGAGATGTGATCTGATTGTGAATTTGGGGTGACCCCATGCAAAAATCCTGAGAATCCATGTGGATCCGTGCTTTGTAACCACGTTTTTGCGCCATTGCGGCCCCAGGAAACAGTGGGTGGGTGATTTTTTGGGGGCAGGTTGTAGCCATGGACATGCTATGTGATCTGATATTGAATTTGGGGTGACCCAGTGTAAAAATTCTGAGGATCCATGGGCTTTTACCTCCCCCCCCCAGGCAGCCTCCGCTAGCGTCCCTTATCTCTCTCCCGATCCCATCGATCAGCTGTTTCCTTTCAACACTCCCTTCTCTCGTTTGCCTTAGTGTCTTTTCCTTAGCTGGAGCAGTTTTTTGCTCCTCCTTTTCTTCTAATTTCTCTCCTTATTGCTTTAGTTTTCTTGTTTCCCCCCTTTGCAAGTTTGCTGTCTTTACCTCCCCCCTCCCAGGCAGCCTCCTTTATCTCTAGCATCCCTTATCTCCCTCCCCAATCGGGAAACGATCAGCGGCTTCATTTCAACACCCCCTTCCCTCTTTCAAAAAAAAGAGAGCATGATCTGCTTTTTGCCCCTGGGCAATTCGGCTCCAGGGACCACGCATTTGCTCCATAAGACGCACAGACATTTCCCCTTACTTTTTAGGAAGAAAAAAGTCTGTCTTATGGAGCGAAAAATACGGTATATCTTGTGCAAGAAACACCACACAAATCAGCCTAATTTGACATGTTTTTATTCATGTTGCAGAACTCGGCTTTCACTAGCCGACGAAGTTGGGTTACATTGCTGACTAAATTTGATGTAGCTTCACAGTCCCCAGCGCCTGGCCTGCCAGTGGTTTGCCCTTTTCACAAATGCCGTTTGTGCTTTTCAGGCGATGCCAGCGTCTCGTTGGTTATTTACACTTAGGGGTGCAGGGCTCCACGCATTTGGTGCCACACTTCTTCACGCACTGGGGGGCGCAGGGGGGTGCACAAGCCGGAGCACAGGTTGGGGCACATTTGGGGCCACAGCTTGACCCACAGGCTGGAGCACATTTGGGGCCACAGCCTGACCCACAGGCCGGAGCACATTTAGGGCCACAGCCTGACCCACAGGCCGGAGCACATTTGGGGCCACAGCCTGACCCACAGGCCGGAGCACATTTAGGGCCACAGCCTGACCCGCAGGCCGGGCCACATTTGGGACCACAGCCTGACCCACAGGCCGGGCCACATTTAGGGCCACATGGCGGGCAGCAAGTCTTCACACACTGTTGAGGTGCGCATGGTTGACACGACTTCACACATGGAGGGGGCAGGCAAGCCTGCTTGCACTGATGTTGATGGCAAGACATCTTTTTGCTGCGCCTGGAAGCCGAACCCTAGAAGACAACAGAAAGACATGCACATGTGGTGGGAATGTAGAAAAACCAGGAAGTTGGGGGATGAAATACATAGAAGAGATGCTAAAAATCCCATTCGCAAAACGACCAGAAGCCTTCTTATTAGGAATATTGTCAACTGAAATTTAAAAAGAAGTAAGATCTCTTTTTATGTATGCAACATCCGCAGCCAGAATTCTAATTGCAACGTGTTGGAAGAATGAAACTATACCTACAAAATCAGAATGGCAAGTTCAATTGTTAGAATATCTGCACATGGCAAAAATGATGGGGAGGGTGAGAGGATATTCAAAGCAAAAAGTAAACCAAGAATGGATTATATTTAAGGAATATCTGAAGAACTTCTGTGATAGCAGATACCTCCTAGCAGATCTTGAATGAGCTTCCTGCAGCCAATCGGAAGCCGCAGAAGCCACGTCAGACGTTTGGCTTTCAAAAAACGTTCGCAAACGGAAAACTCACTTCCGGGTTTGCAAAGTTCGGGAGCCAATTTGCTTGACAGCTAAGGTGTTTGACTACCAAGGTACCACTGGACAGGATTGCCTTGAGATACCTCGGGGTCGGATAACTCCATACCCTCCAACATTTCTCCATTGAAAATAGGGATGTCCAAAGGAATAGCAGGACATTCTGGGATCAAATCAGAAACCGGGACAGCTTCTCTAAATCAAGGATGTCCCTGGAAAATAGGGACACTTTGAGGGTCTGCCATAACAGCTTCTCACTTTTTCAGACAGAGTCCCAAATTCCCAAGGGGCCTTCCCTTCTGTACAGCGTTTCAGCCTGTTACTGAAAATTCACATCCATGCATCTAACACTTTTCTTAGAACTACGCCTCCCTCTTTCTTCTCTCCCACCACTCAATATGGCGTCACTTCCTGCTTTCATGAAGATCCCAGTCACTTGAATGCCCCTCAGAGAATGTTTCACTGTTTCTCCACTCCTCAGTTGATGGGTCTCCCATGAAGAAAGAAAGTTGGGTGGGGGAGCTAAGGGAGCGGGGCCTGTCTATATAATATAATAATTTACTATTTATACCCCGCCCATCTGGCTGGGTTTCCCCAGCCACTCTGGGCGGCTTCCAACAAAACACTAAAATACAATAACCTATTAAACATTAAAAGCTTCCCTAAAAAGGGCTGCCTTCAGGAGTCTTCTAAAGGTTTGGTAGTTATTTTTCTCTTTGACATCTGATGGGAGGGCGTTCCACAGGGTGGGGGCCACCACCGAGAAGGCCCTCTGTCTGGTTCCCTGTAACTTGGCTTCTCGCAGCGAGGGAACCGCCAGAAGGCCTTCGGCGCTGGCCCTCAGTGCCCGTGCAGAACGATGGAGGTGGAGGTCTATGAGACCGCCAACACGACTGCGATGGGTGTTGAGGGGTCATGGGTGCTGAAGAGCATCTATTATGGTCCCTTGGCTCTGCCACTGGTCTGCATCCCTGAAAAGGAGGCATGTGGGGTCGGGCACTGATGTAGAAGATGTCCCTGTGTTCATCTGAGCAGCGCTGGAGGGTTTGTACTGCTGAGCTATGGCCCTTCTTCCAGAAGAAGACAATATCCTAGTTCTCATGGTTCCCATCTCTATCTGGAGATGCTGAGGACTGGTCCCAGATCCTCTCCATGAAGGCAGGTGCTCTACAGGTGAGCTACGGTCCTACCCCGTCAGACGCAGGACATCTTCAGGCACAGATAGCTCCGAAGCATCTTCAGACAGCCCTAAAAAGGAAGGAAGCAGCAAGCCCAGGATGAAAATTACTTACCCAATGCACCCACCAGGACCGAAGGAGGAATACAGTGAAGTGTGGTCTGGAGCCAAGGGAAGCGAGAACTTTTATATGCTTCCCAAGGCTCCTAAAAAAAGAAATGACCCATTGGTTGTGCAAGAAAACCAAGCTGGTGACTACACTGCCAACCAGATCACAAATGATTCCTAGGAGTTATTGAGTGGAAAATATTAACCTATATGCTTGGGCACATGCCTTTGGAAGTACCTCAGAGACCTGCTCCACTGTGCCACGGAGATATTGTAATGCAACCCAACACCTGCAGGGATGGCGATGATCACGAAAAGTAATTTCCCTGTTGCCCTAGTTTTGAAAATGCACAGCCCCCATGTGGTTGGGTTGCTACGAGTAAACTATGCTATGCAAAATGGAAATTTGAACATGACTATCAGTGCCTTGGGATGTGGGTGGCGCTGTGGGTTAAACCACAGAGCCTAGGACTTGCCAATCAGGTCAGCGGTTCGAATCCCTGCGACGGGGTGAGCTCCCGTTGCTCGGTCCCTGCTCCTGCCAACTATATTATATGTAGCTGCAGGACAGAGAGCCAAAAGTCCTTTTACACTTTTCTGTGGTTTTTCTTTTCTCTCCCTTTCTCTTTTTTTTAGGGGGTCTTCTTTTCTCCTTTCTAAGTAGCTGTTTTAGTATATTATCAGAAGATATTTTGTAATGTGTGTGTATTTGTGTATATCTATGAATAAGTATCAATAAATAAGTTAATAAAACTTAATAATTATTATAAACACACACACATAACAGTGGTACCTTGGTTTTTGAGCTTATTCAAAGCCGAATGTTTCAGTTTTCGAATGCCGAAAACCCGGAAGCAATTGCTTCCATTTTCAAACGAGCCTCGGAAGTCAAATGGCTTTTGCTGTGTGTTTTTCAAAATTTTCTCAACTGAACTTGCAGCCAGCCCTTTGCGCCTCGGTTTTCGAAAGTTTTGGAAGTGGAACGGTCTTCCAGAACTGAATACGTTTGAGAACCAAGGTACCATTGTACATATAATTAACTTATGAATGAGTTAATAAAAACTAGACCACATTCACACCATGCATTGAAAGCACTACGGCACCACTTAGAACAGTCATGGCTCCCCCAGAGAATTCTAGGAGCTGCAATTCATTAAGGGAGCAGCCTGTTGTTGGGAGACCCCGATTTTCATCCCAGAGCTACAAATATAACACGACCTGGCTGGTAGCCGGATTCTCCGCCCAGATTTGTAGGCACAGATCATCCTCTAGAATAAAATAGCTTACTAGGGAAATGCTGAAGTCGCCCTTTGGGGTGCCTCAGGGTCAATTTTTTATGGTAGCCCAAATCTCAGTTGTACAGGTATATGTATATATCTCAATTTCAACTCATGAGCTATTGCTGCAATCTGCTCCGATTGTATATTTATCTTTGTGAACAGTGTTTTTATTGTGTTATGTACGTGAGCTGGTCTTTGACCGTAATAAATAATCTAGCTTATCTAGCTGAATACAGTGTGGTTTAACAATCATTCTGTCTTCTGAGGGAACTCTGGAAACCGCATCTCTGTGAGGTAGCACAATGGGTCAGTGTTTCTAGCTGTTAACCAGAAGGTTGGTGGTTCGAGGCCACCCAGGAAAAGCTGTGGGAAGGATTCCTCCATCGCAGAGGGTTGGACCAGATGATCCTTGGGGCATCTTCTACAATTCTATGATGATGATATAAGGTCTCCTAACTACTCTCAGCATCCTTTCCAAACCACAGGACTCTTTGGCGAAAACCATGACTGTTCCAAGTGGTATCAAGCAGATTTGAATGGGTGTTTTATGTTTTGTCCTGCCCAGATTGGAATAATAGAACTCAGAAGGGACCCTGAGGGTCATCTAGTCCAACCCCCTGCAATGCAGGAGTCTCAGATGAAGAATCCCTGACAGACGGCCATCCAAACTCTCCTTAAAAACCTCCAAGGAAGGAGAGGCCACCATCTTAGAAGGGCGTTTGCTCTTACTGTAGTTCTATGTTGCTCTTGTATTCACACAAAAAGCCACCTGCTGTCTTCATAGCTGTCAACGTTTCCCTTTTTTAAAGGGAATTCCCTTATTCCGAATAGGATTCCTTGCAAGAAAAGGGAAAAGTTGACAGCTAGGCTACATCTGAATCAAAACGAATGACAATCAGGTTCTCTGCAGGTGGATCCTTGCTCTCATTCAGCAGTAAACAGCAGATTTTCCCAGGGGAAATGGTGGGACAAAATAAAATCACTCCAGACTCATGTCTGGAAAGCACAGATCTCTGCTTACAGATCACAGCATTAATTGAAATCTAGATGAGCCCTTAAACAAAAACACACCTTCAAACATGCAACATTCAGTTTTGGCGAAATCTTGCCTCATAAGTACGTCAAGTCAACCCCCCCTGCATAGCTGTCAACGTTTCCCTTTTTTTAAGGAAAATTCCCTTATTCCGAATAGGATTCCTCGCAAGAAAAGGGAAAAGTTGACAGCTATGCCCCCCTGGGTGGCTTGGAACTGAATCTAGAGTTTGCTTATGGTTTCTGCTCCGGAATCCACAATGTCCAGGTGTCGTTTCACAATCCACAGGCAGTAATGCCGATTCCCCTCTGATGATGAAGCCCTTTTGGGTTTTCTATTCTGGGCCTCTGGCTTTTAAGCACAACAGATGATTAAGCTCCATGCATTGTGATGGTCCAGAGGCGTCCTGTATTTAAAGGGCAGCAGGGGAACCAGAGAGAGAGAGAGAGAGAGAGAGGACGCAGAAGAACGAGTGAGGAATGTAGGTTTAACACTCAGCCAGGAAAACTAAAATTGAGCCGCATGGAAAAATAACACAGAATTATATGTTCCTTCTCCGTCTGCCTCATGCGAAGGTGTTATTAAGCTGGAGAAGAGCCCTTAAGCACTCTACAGTGGGGCAAGTGTGACAGCAGACTGGCTATTGGGATGGTGTCCTCATTTTCCGTCCATAAAAAGTTGGAGGAACTATAATTATTTGGCCTAAGATGAGCTGGAGAAGGGCGGGTCCTCGTTCAAATGATCAGGTTGTGAATCCACGCCTGGGAAGGTCTGGAGCTCAGAGGTAGAACACCTGCTTTGAATGCAGAAGGCCCTAGGTTGAATCCCTGGCATCTTCAGGTAGGGCTGGGAACGTCCCTCATCTGAAACGCTGGAGAGGTTCTGCTGGTCAGCTTTGACAATACAGAACTGGACAGACCAGAGTTCTGTCTCGATACTGACAGTGGTGAGCTACATGGACCCACCGCCTGACTCTGAATGAGGAAGCTTCCTCAGCCCCTATTTAAATCAGCCCTTGGTTGAGAACAATGAGGACTGGAATCTTATTTCATTTTTAGGGAAGGACCATACCTCAGTAGGACAACACCTGCTTTGCCTGCAAAAGAAAATACTGAGCCATGTGGACCCATGATCTGACTCCACATAAGATATCTTCCTATGTTCTTTTGGGAAAGGGCCATAACACTGATTTGTGAGCAGAAGGTCCCAGGTTCCATCCCTAGTTAGGGCTAGAAGAGACATGTGCCTGAAAGACTGGAGAGCCACGGCTGGTCAGTGTAGACAATATAGAAATTGATGGACCAATGGTCTGACTTGGTATAATGTAGCTTCCTATGTTCCCATTAAATCACCCCAACATTCAGAACCTTGAGGGCTAGAAACTTAGTTTATTTTTTTGCTGGACCAATGGGCCTCCGGCTTGATCCAGCAGACTCTACATATGTTCTTCTCAACATAAAAGACTGACTGTCATAAATTCTGTTGGAAGGCAGATGAGCAAAAGGATATGGTATTGGTCCTAGCATTCAACTTCCAGAAACATCTCAGCTTTCAGGTTCCTAGTCCTCATGGGTGCCAATTTCTGCTTGAACATATTTGGGCAAAGCAGTCCTGCACAGAGGACACCTGGCCAGTAGATGGCACCTGTGGCAAGAATATGACAAACAGAGGAAGCTTGTCATCAGTTGTGAAGTTTGTGGGAAGCTATGTTGGGACAGAAGAAGCTGGTTACTGTGAGGGTGTGCAAGGTTTTTATACAGTATTCTGACCAGTGCAATCCATCGGTGGTGTAGGACTACAGTATTGGGCAAGGACTAAGGTGATTCAAGTTCAAATCCCTTCACTTCCATGAGGCGGCCAGGTGACCTTCAAATGGTCGTAATCTGAGCCTAGCCTATCTTCCAAGACTTGTTGAGGATTAATTGGGGGAGGTGGAGGGAGAGAGAACAATGAACATCATGAGCACATTAGAGGAAGGATGGGTGAAATGTGCCACACCCTTAAACAATGGTTAGGACCATATCTCATATTTACCTGGAGTCCTCTGCCCAGTTCTGGTCACCACAGTTCAAGAAGGATATTGACAACCTTAAAATGTGTGCAGAGGAAAGTGACTGAGATGACAAAGGGCCTGGGAACCAAGCCTTATCAAGAACAGTTGAGGGATATGGGGATGAGAAAAGAAGACTGAGAAGGGATATGATAGCCATCTTCAAATATCTGAAGGTCTGTCACATGGAAGATGGAGCAAGCTTGTTTTCTGCCACTCTAGAGAGGGTGTCACGGTCCGGTCTAAGTGCAATCGGAGTCCCGGCTGAGGATGTCGGGACTGGGGGCAAGATGGTGGGATGGGAGCAGGAATGGGAGTCCAGAAGCCAGGGGTTCGAGGGTGGGAAGCAGGGAGTCACGAGGTCAAGGGTCAAGAAGCAAGGAGTCACGAAGTCAAGGGTCCGAGGGTCGAGAAGAAAGGAATCACGAAGTCAAGGGTCCGAGGGTTGAGAAGAAAAGGAGTTATGAAGTCAAGGGTCCGAGGGTTGAGAAGAAAGGAATCACGAAGTCAAGGGTCCAAGGGTTGAGAAGAAAGGAATCACGAAGTCAAGGGTCCAAGGGTTGAGAAGAAAGGAATCACGAAGTCAAGGGTCCGAGGGTTGAGAAGAAAGGAATCACGAAGTCAAGGGTCCGAGGGTTGAGAAGAAAGGAATCACGAAGTCAAGGGTCCGAGGGTTGAGAAGAAAGGAATCACGAAGTCAAGGGTCCAAGGGTTGAGAAGAAAGGAATCACGAAGTCAAGGGTCCAAGGGTTGAGAAGAAAGGAATCACGAACTCAAGGGTCCGAGGGTTGAGAAGAAAGGAATCACGAAGTCAAGGGTCCGAGGGTTGAGAAGAAAGGAATCACGAAGTCAAGGGTCCAAGGGTTGAGAAGAAAGGAATCACGAAGTCAAGGGTCCAAGGGTTGAGAAGAAAGGAATCACGAAGTCAAGGGTCCGAGGGTTGAGAAGAAAGGAATCACGAAGTCAAGGGTCCGAGGGTTGAGAAGAAAGGAATCACGAAGTCAAGGGTCCGAGGGTCGAGAAGAAAGGAGTTACGAAGTCAAGGGTCTGAGGGTCGAGAAGCAAGGAATCACGAAGTCAAGGGTCCGAGGGTTGAGAAGAAAGGAATCACGAAGTCAAGGGTCCGAGGGTTGAGAAGAAAGGAATCACGAAGTCAAGGGTCCACGGGTTGAGAAGAAAGGAATCACGAAGTCAAGGGTCCAAGGGTTGAGAAGAAAGGAATCACGAAGTCAAGGGTCCGAGGGTTGAGAAGAAAGGAGTTACGAAGTCAAGGGTCTGAGGGTTGAGAAGAAAGGAATCACGAAGTCAAGGGTCTGAGGGTTGAGAAGAAAGGAATCATGAAGTCAAGGGTCCGAGGGTTGAGAAGAAAGGAATCATGAAGTCAAGGGTCCGAGGGTTGAGAAGAAAGGAGTTACGAAGTCAAGGGTCTGAGGGTCGAGAAGAAAGGAGTTACAAAGTCAAGGGTCTGAGGGTTGAGAAGAAAGGAGTTACGAAGTCAAGGGTCTGAGGGTCGAGAAGAAAGGAGTTACAAAGTCAAGGGTCTGAGGGTTGAGAAGAAAGGAGTTACAAAGTCAAGGGTCTGAGGGTTGAGAAGAAAGGAATCACGAAGTCAAGGGTCTGAGGGTCGAGAAGAAAGGAGTTACGAAGTCAAGGGTCTGAGGGTTGAGAAGAAAGGAATCACGAAGTCAAGGGTCTGAGGGTTGAGAAGAAAGGAGTTATGAAGTCAAGGGTCCGAGGGTTGAGAAGAAAGGAGTTATGAAGTCAAGGGTCCGAGGGTTGAGAAGAAAGGAGTTACGAAGTCAAGGGTCTGAGGGTCGAGAAGAAAGGAGTTACAAAGTCAAGGGTCCGAGGGTTGAGAAGAAAGGAATCATGAAGTCAAGGGTCCGAGGGTTGAGAAGAAAGGAATCATGAAGTCAAGGGTCCGAGGGTTGAGAAGAAAGGAGTTACGAAGTCAAGGGTCTGAGGGTCGAGAAGAAAGGAGTTACGAAGTCAAGGGTCTGAGGGTCGAGAAGAAAGGAGTTACAAAGTCAAGGGTCTGAGGGTTGAGAAGAAAGGAGTTACAAAGTCAAGGGTCTGAGGGTTGAGAAGAAAGGAATCACGAAGTCAAGGGTCTGAGGGTTGAGAAGAAAGGAATCATGAAGTCAAGGGTCCGAGGGTTGAGAAGAAAGGAATCATGAAGTCAAGGGTCCGAGGGTTGAGAAGAAAGGAGTTACGAAGTCAAGGGTCTGAGGGTCGAGAAGAAAGGAGTTACAAAGTCAAGGGTCTGAGGGTTGAGAAGAAAGGAGTTACAAAGTCAAGGGTCTGAGGGTTGAGAAGAAAGGAATCACGAAGTCAAGGGTCTGAGGGTCGAGAAGAAAGGAGTTACGAAGTCAAGGGTCTGAGGGTTGAGAAGAAAGGAATCCCGAAGTCAAGGGTCTGAGGGTTGAGAAGAAAGGAGTTATGAAGTCAAGGGTCCGAGGGTTGAGAAGAAAGGAGTTATGAAGTCAAGGGTCCGAGGGTTGAGAAGAAAGGAGTTACGAAGTCAAGGGTCTGAGGGTCGAGAAGAAAGGAGTTACAAAGTCAAGGGTCCGAGGGTTGAGAAGAAAGGAATCATGAAGTCAAGGGTCCGAGGGTTGAGAAGAAAGGAATCATGAAGTCAAGGGTCCGAGGGTTGAGAAGAAAGGAGTTACGAAGTCAAGGGTCTGAGGGTCGAGAAGAAAGGAGTTACAAAGTCAAGGGTCTGAGGGTCGAGAAGAAAGGAGTTACAAAGTCAAGGGTCTGAGGGTTGAGAAGAAAGGAATCACGAAGTCAAGGGTCTGAGGGTCGAGAAGAAAGGAGTTACGAAGTCAAGGGTCTGAGGGTTGAGAAGAAAGGAATCACGAAGTCAAGGGTCTGAGGGTTGAGAAGAAAGGAGTTATGAAGTCAAGGGTCTGAGGGTTGAGAAGAAAGGAATCACGAAGTCAAGGGTCCGAGGGTCGAGAAGAAAGGAGTTATGAAGTCAAGGGTCTGAGGGTCGAGAAGAAAGGAGTTACGAAGTCAAGGGTCTGAGGGTTGAGAAGAAAGGAGTTACAAAGTCAAGGGTCTGAGGGTTGAGAAGAAAGGAATCACGAAGTCAAGGGTCCGAGGGTTGAGAAGAAAGGAATCACAAAGTCAAGGGTCTGAGGGTTGAGAAGAAAGGAATCACGAAGTCAAGGGTCCAAGGGTCAAGAAGAAAGGAATCACGAAGTCAAGGGTCCAAGGGTTGAGAAGAAAGGAGTTACGAAGTCAAGGGTCCAAGGGTCGAGAAGCAAGGAGTCAAGGGAGCAAGGAGTCAAGGAGCCAAACGCAGCAAGGCAGGGAATGTGTTGCTGTGGCCAAGAGCCAAAGGGAAATGCTGACCTTCTATCCCTTCCCAGCTCTTGCCTCCAGGTGCTGTGAGTTAACAATCGGCCTCACCTGTACGGCCGCACCTTGCCTCTCCAGAACAAACTTAGGAAGGCCCCAGTCCTGCAAAGCCCTACTGGTCCCAGGGCCTGGCTCCTGCACACACTCCTGACAGAGGGGGACCCAAACCAATGGATTCAAATTGCAAGAAAGGAAGTTCTGACTAAACGTTTGGAAGAACTTTCTGGTGGTAAGAACCGTGGAATGGACTCCCTTGGAAGGTGGTGGACCATCCTCCTTTGGAAGTTTTTAAGAGAGGTTGGATGGTCATCTGTCAGGGATTCTTCAGCTGTGATTCCTGCACTGCAGGGATCTGGAATAGATGACTCCTGAGCAGTCCCTTCCAATCCTATATGATTCTATGTGTGAGGAATCCATTCCCACCGGAGAAAGCCAGCTATGTTTACTGAAATCCCTCTCAACTTTCCCCAAAATCCTTTACATCATGGATGGGTGGGGAGCTCAGGCTTGGGGTTCCTCTAACAGGCCCTCCCTCCCAGACCACATCCCTCTGCAAACCCAGCTTTGCACCCTCCCACTTGAATGTTTTTGGCTTGTTGGAATGCAGCCTTCAACTCCAATAGCGCTTCTTTTCTTGTCTGGGGAGAACAATAGAGTCTCGGAATTGTAGAGTTGGAAGAATCATATTGAAATAAAAAAATGTAAGGTCTTATATATATAATAAAGGTTCATAAATGTACCAATCTAGAACGTACATAGATATGGGGACCACAAGTCTGGAGCAGCACAGGAAGACCGCCCTGAAACCATTTTGACTCCCAAACTGACCAAATGTTTTCTCTGCAAGGAGGGAGGGGTGAGGGAACCTCCCCATTGTCTCAGGAATTGGGAAATCACCATCTCAAAGGAATGGCCAGACTAACAGGAAAGGGAATCAGATAAGGCATTATCAGATAACCTGACAGACAAGAAAAACAACAGCATTCAAATTTCTGTTGTAGACCACCTTTTCTGTGATGTAGGTATGATGTTTGTGGGGGGTGGTCTTGGGTTACACCCCTTTTGTGATGTATGCATGATGTATGGAGGGGTGGTCTGGAGCTCCAGGGCAGGGAATTTAAAATGTCTATATAAGGGGGGGCACACCTTGGTTCTGGATCCTCCTCCTTTCCTGCGTGTGAGGGGAGCACCCTGTTGCAGCAGATCAATAAAGATCAGGCTTACGAGCTGCTTTGCTTCTCAATATTCTCTGCTTGGCCTCTGTTGTTTTCTCTGACCGATGGAGAACCTACGAAAGACTCTGTAAGGGCTCTTGTGTCCCCCATAAGGGAATGAGGGCAGATTTTGTTTATTACAATAGAACTGTAGAGTTGGGAAAGACCCCAAGAGTCATCTAGTCAATGCCAGAAGAACATAGAGAGGGGTGTTTCAGTGTGTGTGTATATGTGTGTGTGTGTAGGAAGTAGCCTACTGTACAAAAGGTAATAATATCCTTTTGTTACCCCCTTTAATCCACTGGCCTTGCCCACCCAAGATGTGGCCCCTGGAAGACTTCACAGAGGGGAGTGTGGCCCCTGAGCCACAAAGTTCCCCCTGTTCTGCCTTCGAAGCCGAACCTTCATCCCTGCTTCAGATTTCGCCAAGGGCGACTTTTGACGAGACTTACCGGGACATCTCTCTGCTAAGGCAGATGGAGGAAAACCAGAGAGTCATGCAATGCCACAGAGAATAGATTTTTTATTTGATACACCTTTACATACATGGGGTTGGGGTGGGGGGAGCTGCTTTGCAAAAGGGAAGACTCCAAGCAGAGTGAAACTGACTTTCCAAGCACAGCAAGATCAACTTTCCTCCCAGAAATTCTCATCTTCACATTACTTTTTCTGAATGCTGATGACCGACAGTCAACATATATCATGTTTCATATTGGTGTCCGCACATCTGACATTCCGTGATATTTCATCCCAGATTATTGTTTTTCCTGTTTAATTCGACAGCTGATCATTAACCGTATCTGACATTTGACATATAATGACATTTGGCAGCAGAGGAGCAAATTCTTTGCATGCAAGATAAATAAATACCGTATTTTTTGCTCTATAGGATGCACTTTTCCCCCTCCAAAAATGAAGGGGAAATGTGTGTGCATCCTATGGAGCGAATGCAGGCTTTCGCTGAAGCCTGGAGAGCGAGAGGGGTCGGTGCGCACAGACCCCTCTCGCTCTCCAGGCTTCAGGCAGCTATCTGCAAGCCTTCAGAGTGCGGCAGGAGTTCCCACCAGGCTCTGAAGGCTTGCGGATAGCAGCCTGCAGCCTGAAGCCCGGGGAGCGCACCCTCGGCTTCAGGCAGCTATCCGCAAGCCTTCGGAGCACGCGGGAGTTCCCGCTGGGCTCAGAAGGCTTGCGGATAGCAGCAAGCTCCGGGAGTGAAGGTGAGGTTGCGCACAACCTCGCCGCCGCTCCCGGACCCGTTCTGGGGGCTGGGGTCGGGGTAAGCTCGGGCTTCCCCCGCCCTGTGGCTAAAAACGAAGCCAAGACAGCGACCGGGATCCATCCCGCTCGCTGTCTTGGCTTCTGCCAAAGCCGCACGCAGCCTCTCCCGGCTGGAGAGGTTCTGAGCAGCTAAAGAGGAAGCCAAGACAGCCAGCAGGATGGAACCCGGTCGCTGTCTTGGCTTCTTTGCTCTTTGGGGCTGGGGGGGGGGAATAATTTTTTTTCTTTATTTCCCCCCTAAAAACTAGGTGCACCCTATGGTCCGGTGTGCCCTATGGAGCGAAAAATACGGTAAATATCAGGTTCGGTCCCCAGCATCTGTGGATAAGGCTGAGAATCTCCTTTGCCTGAATCCCTGGAGAGCTGTTGCCAGTCCGTGTAGGCAAGCCTGAGCTAGATGGAGTCCAACAATCTGACTTGGTGTAAGGCGGCTTGCAATTAAATCAGCACTTTTAGTCAGAACCCTGTGGGCTAGAATCTTACTTCCTTTATTAGGAGAAAGAGAACATAGCTCAGTAATAGAGCATCTGATTTGCATGCAGAAGGACTGGGAAAAACCCCATGCCTGGAACCTGGACAATACTGGTCTGACAGAGTCTAAGACAGCTTTCTCTATTCTTATGTTCCCATGCATCTAGCAATTAAGAAAGATGGCTAAAATAGCGTACATGAACATCTACCAACCAGCCATTACTTCAACATCACATGGAATGAATGCAATGCAGAGGCCATTACACACAACGGCATTTAGCATTTCCCTGTGGGAACTGACATGCAATTGTGTTTCACATTTCATGACCGACATGCAACAGCAAATAGGATTTAATTACCAAATATTCAGAAAACTGATATGCAGGGGCGTGTAAAATCGGATGGCACCCGCACAGGAGATTTCATACCTGGTTGTTGTCCAGGAGCCATTTGAGATCAAAAGATGCCAGCAAGCCTAAAGCACTTAAGATTTCAAGAACTGGAGTTAAAATGTCAGAATCTGGATTTCGCATGCCGAGTCATCGACAATTCCTTTCTTATCTTTCAGCTCTCAGTCCCAGGTCCACCACTGATAGCCCGTTCACACAGTCAATCTCTCCAAGGTCGTTGATACTTCCTCTTCCAAGAGAAGGTGCATAATTCTGTGTGTTGTCATAAGCAGGAAGGAATAGAGCGAAAGGTTGAAGCTGAGAGAAGGGACACACCATCCGGTATATGCGGTGTGGGTCATGTATGGATCGATCGCTCCCTTGTTCCAAACACTGTAGGTCATGCGCAGCACGTCGGCTTGCAGCAGGTCGAAGAGCAGCAGGGTTGGACCTGGACTGGCACCGCACAGACCGTACTGCAGGGACTCGCGCAACAGGTCTGGGGCACCAAAATGAGCTTGCCACATCCGCAGGGGCAGCGCTGAATGCAGACCGGGATGCAGGTCTGCGCCTGGCACGGTGATGCGCAGACAGGGACGCAGGTCTGAGCCTGGCAAGGGGTGGCACAGACACAGGTCTGACCTTGGCAAGGGGTGACACAGACGGTGCCCTGGCAGGGTGCCGCAGCTTTGACGCCACCGCAGACGCTTTGGCAGGGCGAGGCGCACTTGGTGCATGGGTCCACGCACTTGGTGCATGGGTCAGCGCACTTGGTGCATGGGTCAGCGCACTTGGTAGCGGGCGCGTTGACGCCGTCGCCGCAGGCGGTTTGGCAAGGCGCCGCACACACATCGGTGGCGCACTTGGTTGCGCCACATGATGCGGTTCCGCACTTGACGGTGGTCCCTTTCACACAACATGGAGGCAGTGTGCATGGCTGCTTGCACTGATGAGACATCTTGTCCGAAAAGGAAATTGGCTTTGCCTGCAGGACAGGGAAGGGGGGAAAGACACATTGTAGCAATTTGCTGCAATAATGAGAAGAAGAAGAAGAAGAAGAAGAAGAAGAAGAAGAAGAAGAAGAAGAAGAAGAAGAAGAAGAAGAAAGCTTGTGTCACATCCACACAAGCATAGTTAAACTGTGGAACTCACTGCCACAGCAGGCAGTGAGGGGCCACCACCTGCATTGCTTTAAGAGAAGATTAGATAAATTCATGGAGGAAAAGATAAATGCATAGATAGGTTAAATGCTTACCCCCAAATCTCAAAGGACCAAATGGACAGAGAGGCCAGGAGGAAATGAGGGAACAAAGAAGCACAGACTCTTTTATACAATACCGACCAAGCCGGGATCCGGAAACAATGAGCCCCAGGGAAGCCAAAACCTGACATTAAGAACTCAGCCTTGCTCTAGCCATTAATCCTCAAAATTGTTCCCTTGCATCATGATGTTTAATGGAAAATCTTAATTTGATGGGAACTACCCACCGGCTTCCAGAAAGGTAAGTATTTGCCGGTTTTGGTTTCTGCAACGTTCTTCCTTTCTGGAGTCAAAACAACCTGGCAGAGTAGACTAGAACTGAGGGATATAAGTGACCCTTCAGATGCTGCTAGACTCCAACTTCCAGCAGCCCCAGAAGCCAGTGTTAGAAATTAGCCAGGCGCCAAGCACATTTTGCAACAGGCATGGAGATCCCTGGATACAAAGTTGGTGATGGGGAAAAGCAAAAGATCCCTTGGAGCAGGATCTGAAATATTTCTTGAAGCTTGAATTTGTTTCATTCTGGATTGTTTGATGTTTTAATGTGCTGTAAGCTGCTTTGAGATTTGTTCTTTAAAATATAAACAGTATAGCAATAAAATTAAGATGCTGTTTGAAGATTAGATTATATACCTGAGTTTCTAACACTGCCAGCAGTCAGCATGGCCAATGTTCAGGGGTGTTGATAAGGGTTGCAATCCAACAATATCTGAATGGGCACAGGGTTCCTTGCAACAGACTGGGGTTTTTTAATTGAAATTGGGGCCTTGCATGAACTTCTTTCAAAACTTCAGTGTTCCAGCACAGACGTTGGAACAAACAGAGTCAGGCCATTGGTCCTCCTAGCTCCCAGTCTATACAGGGACTGGCAGAAGCTCTCCAGACATTCCCAACCCTACCTGAGGATACCGGAGACTGAAACTGGAACCTTCTGCATGCAAAGCAGATGTTCTACCACTGTGGTCCTTGGAAGGATAGGAAGTTGACAAGTACTGAGTCAAAGCCTTGGCCCATCAAGCTCAGTATCATCTACGATAATGGTCAGTGCCTCTCCAGGTTTCAGACAGGCTGTCCTGCCCAACCCAACCTGGAGATGCCAGAGTTTGAAGCTTCGACCTTCTACAGGTGAAGCAAGCACTGAGCTATGGACTCAGTAAGATCCCAGGCCTTCTTATTCTAAGGCAGTGTTTCCCAAAATTGGGTCTCCAGCAGTTTTTGGACTACAACTCCCATCACCCCTAGGTAGCAAGACCAGTGGTCAGGGATGATGGGAACTGTAGTCCAAAAGCAGCTGTAGACCCAAGTTTGGGAAACACTGTTCTAAGGGGAGACTTACATAGGAAGGTACCTTCTGCTTAATCAGATCATTGGTCTATCTATCTATCTGTCTACGTTGACTGGCCTTGGCTCTCCAGGGTTGCAGGCAGGGAGTCTTTTCCCAGACCTACCTGGAGATGATGGGGATTAAACCTGGGACCTTCTTCGTGCAAAGCAGATGATCTTCCCCATGCTTTTAGTCAATGTTCAGGAATGCCATTTTGGAGTCCTTCCTAAATTGACCATGACCAGAGACTATATTGCCAGGTTAACACTGCCATGCCCACTGTAGGAGCAACAGACTTGGAAAGGTCTAGTTCATGGGACATCATTGGTCTTGGGCTTCTACCCTGGGTCACTTCTCGTCCCCTAGACCAGGCATGGCCAAACTTGGCCCTCCAGATGTTTTGAGACTACAATTCCCATCATCGCTGACCACCGGTCCTGTTAGCTAGGGTTGGTGGGAGTTGTAGCCCCAAGACAATTGGAGGGCCAAGTTTGGCCATGCCTGCCCTAGACCAACACACTCAAATGATCAAGTAAAAAATTCCACTTATCTTCATTATAGGAACCCACCAAGAAGAGCTTTGCTGGATCTGGTCAAAGGCCCACCTAGTCCAGAGTTCTGTTCTCTCAGTGGGTCAACAAGATGCCCTAATGGGAAGCTCTTGAGCAGGACCTGAGTGCAACCTCACTCTCCCCACCTGTGATTCCAAACAGCTGGTGTTCAGAAGAAGCATAATGCCTCCAATTGTGGAGGTAAGAAATGACCATCATGTCTAGAAGCCCTTGATAGGCTTATTATCCTCCATGGATTTGTCTAATTCTCCTTTAGAGCCATCCATGTTAGTGACCCTTTCTACATTTTGTGGTAGTTTAGATATGCACTATCTGGAGAAATAATTTCTCTTTACCTACTTGTTGGTCTTACCCCTTGACCTAGTAGCCACCCATCCAACCGCCCTGACACCCAACCATCTACCCACCAATGTCACATCCAAACTTGTCTCTCAAACCCATCGCCATTGCATAGAAATCATCCGTCCAGGATAGTTAGTCACAAGACGTCCTCAACCAAGCAATTCATCACAATCTGTTTGAGAAGTTCGGATCCCTGAGCCATAAGAGGAAACCTCTTCAGCCCCAATGAATTAATTTAAAATCAGATGTCCGTAACTCAGGGTGTCAGATGGTTCACTCAGAAATGGGAACAGAAATTGCTGCAATTCACACGTTCATCGGCAGCTAGGAAAGGAAATCACACAAGTGCTTATCGTCACCACCATCATCGTTAAATGCCTTTCACCACAGGTTCTCAGGTCCAGGTCACAATGTGAAATACAACATTAAAAATAGTTAAAGATAAATTACAATCACACTGGTTGTTGTTGTTGTTATGTCACCCCAGCCACTCTGGGCAGCTCCTAACAGAATATTAAAAATGAAACAAAAACATCAAACATCAAAAACTTCCCTAAACAGGGCTGCCTTCAGATGTCCCCTAAAAGTCAGATAGTTGTTTATTTCCTTGACATCTGATGGCAGGGTGTTCCTGCTGAGAAGGTTCTCTGCCTGGTTCCCTGTAGCTTCACTTCTCCCAAATCTCTATCTACCTATCTACCTATCATTTATCTATCTATATCATCTATCTATCTATCTATCTATCTATCTATCTATCTATCTATCATCTATCATCTATCATCTATCTATCTATCTATCTATCTGTCTGTCTGTCTATCTACCTATGGTTACCTTACCCTATAAGATTGAAGCCTACCTGGGCACTTCAATTTGTGGAACTGGCACCATTACAGGAGACACACAATACTCTTCATGCATTTGTAAAAAAATAATCAGTCTTTTAATGTGGCAGCACCCACACTTTGGAACTCCCTGCCTATTGACATCTGGAAAGCACCTTTGCTGTACTTTCTTTGTTGTTGTTGTTTAGTCGTTTAGTCGTGTCCACCTCTTCATGACCCCCTGGACCAGAGCATGCCAGCCCCTCCTGTCTTCCACTGCCTCCCTCATGCTGGTAGCTTCGAGAACACTGTCCCACCATCTCGTCCTCTGCTGTCCCCTTCTCCTTGCGCCCTCCATCTTTCCCAGCATCAGGATCTTTTCCAGGGAGTCTTCTCTTCTCATAAGGTGGCCAAAGTATTGGAGCCTCAGCTTCAGGATCTGTCCTTCCAGTGAGCACGCAGGGCTGATTTCCTTCAGAATGGAGAGGTTGGATCTTCTTGCAGTCCATGGGACTCTCTTGAGTCTCCTCCAGCACCAGACTTCCAAAGGATCCATTCTTCGGCGATCAGCCTTCTTGATGGTCCAGCTGTCACTTCCATACATCACTACTGAGAAAACCAGACCTTTAACATACTTTCTTTAGCACCTGATAAAAACATTTGTTTGTTTGATTGTTTGTTTGATTGATTGATTGATTGGGAAAGCCTATCTGGATGTGTAGAATGTTGGCATGTGTTTCGCTCTGGCTCCCAGGTTTTGGAAACCCCATCTCTGACTGGACGGAAAGGGAAGTTTGGATGCTCAGAAAGAGCTCAATCCTAATGCAACGCAGAAGGGTTCTTAAGAGGACAAGCGAAGCGCCATGACTTAGATAAGGTATGGCCCATATACACCAACTATGTAAATAAAAGTGGCATTGATGTAAGACCTCCAGATACTTAAGTTTACTAAGATATGATTATGTTCTGCCTCCACAACTGGAGACAGCATTAGACAGCATCTTAAAAAGCAGAGACATCACCTTGCCAACAAAGGTCCGTATAGCTAAAGCTATTATTTTCCCAGTAGTGATGTATGGAAGTGAGAGCTGGACCATCAAGAAGGCTGATCGCCAAAGAATTGATGCTTTTGAATTCTGGTGCTGGAGGAGACTCTGGAGAGTCCCATGGACTGCAAGAAGATCAAACCTCTCCATTCTGAAGGAAATCAGCCCTGAGTGCTCACTGGAAGGACAGATCCTGAAGCTGAGGCTCCAAGACTTTGGCCACCTCATGAGAAGAGAAGACTCCCTGGAAAAGACCCTGATGTTGGGAAAGATGGAGGGCCCAAGGAGAAGGGGACAACAGAGGACAAGATGGTGGGACAGTGTTCTTGAAGCTACGAACATGAGTTTGACCAAACTGCAGGAGGCACTGGAAGACAGGCGTGCCTGGCGTGCTCTGGTCCAGGGGGTCACGAAGAGGCGGACACGACTAAACGAGTAAACAACAACAACAACCGGGTGCTGGAAACTCCAGAAGAGGAGAGAGCTGCTCTTTCGCTCAAATCCTGCTTCCTGGTTTCCCACAGGGGCATCTAGTTGGCCACCGTGAGAACAGGATGCTGTACCAGGTGGACTACTGGCCTGATCCTGCAGGCTCTTCTTAGGCTCTCGTTATTTTAGAATGAAGGTGCCCTGTAGCTTTTTAATGAATGCTTTGGAGATTTCTGTAGGGCCGTCCGGTTGATCAAAGGTAGCTGCCGAAACCTCCAGGTTGCCCTGCGACGCAGCTGTTTTGTCAATTTCCACTTTACTTGGTGCATGTCAGAGTTGAGCAACCCATTTCCTGCAAGAAGAACCAATAAATGCCATTGCCTCTGTGTGGAGCAAATCTTGCCAGGATCCCTCCCTCCCATAATTCCCCTTCCTCCCACCCAAACACCCACCTCCGGACCTTTTGCTCGGTGTTGGCTGTTTTTAATTCCGCCTCTGCATAATTTCACAAAGTCCCATTACGAGCTATTAAAAAATAATTAAGCTTCATCCAGCACCGACTTGCAGACAGGCAACACCTACCTCTTTGCGGCCAATTTCCTTGGCGGAATCCATATGTTTGCAGCCATAGGAAGAAAGGAATATACACATCGAGATGTTGGGTGCACAGATAGGAAGGAAAGGTGTTGGGAAAGCCACTTCCGAGCTAGGGAGGAGGTGCGGTTGCAGGCTTCACGCCCCTCCCCCACACTCGCGGGGGCTGGCTTCAGCCCCCGCGATACCAGGGAAATCCTTGGACGCGTCATCCCCGAGTCAGCCAATCGGCTGGCCCCGGGGGGCCATGGCCTAGCCGCATTTAGGTCTGGTGCAGCCAGGGGTCTCCCTCTTTGCCGCGCTGCAGCCAAACAGGTTTTCCCTTCCCTCCCTCCCTTTAGGCTAGGCTCTCTGACATTGCTTTGGACTTCGGTTGGTCGCCGTCAAGGGGCCTGGTAGGAATTTTTCCAGTTGGCAGATTGGCCCAGCCACTTGGTTTTCGCCTACCTCGTAGCAAACTGTCACAACTTCACGGTATCGGCGGTTAGGCATTGCTAGGGGTATTGTTCTATTGTTATGCAGATGAAGGGGGAAGGAAGCGCCATCACCTTCCCCCAAACATAAGGGTAGTCCGTTAAAGGATTCTGGGGGGCGTGGCCTTGTCCTAAGCCTATGGAGGTATGCCCAGGGCACGCCCCCAAGCGGTAACTCCAGGGGGAGGTCCTAGTTGACGTGCCTCAGCAGGACTCCCCCTACTGGTGGTTAACCCTTACCAGACTTCAAGCAACCGGGCTGAAGCCGGTTAGTTGTTAGGACCAATGCCTAAACCAATACCGCTCAATTCTTTTAATCAATAAAGTTGTGGCCTAATTTGACCCATTAACTCAAATTCTTGTGTCTCATGTCTTTATTTCTGAGGGGGGAGACGGGAACTTGCCACGCAAGTGATGAAAGAGGGAAACTCCTGCTGCTCCATGAGGTTCTGGAAACCTTTCTCCTTCCAGATGTTGCTGAACTGTAACTCCCACTAGCCACCTGCAACCATGGCTAATGGTCAAGGATGGTGGGAGTTGGAGTTCATCAACATCTGGAGGGACAAAGGTTCCCCAAACCTGGACCAGATGGACGTGATCAGGGATGGAGGATGCCAAATGAACTCTACCTGGTCCTCAGAAGTCTATAACATAGGAATGTAAGATGAGCCTGTGGCCAATGGCCCATCTAGTCCAGTTCTCACAGTGGCCAACCAGAGGCCCCAATGGGAAGCCCACAAGCAAGACACGAGCACAACAGACATACAGCAGTTTTATTGCATTAGCTCTGCAGTGAGCCAACTTTGGGACGACTTCACCCCTAGCCCTCAGGAGGTCAAGATGTAAACCAGAAAATAACCATCCTTTGATGATTCGCACCTTTCTGAATTCTGTAGGGCAGGCGTCAGATGCTGATGGTGGTTGCTCGTGAGTAACCAGGCAGGACTCCGACCTGTCTTTTACAGGTTTTATTGTGCAAACTATTTACAGTTCAAATCCACGAAGTTCATGTCAGTCTCAGTCACTAGCAGAATCCGGGAGTGGCCCCTTCCGGCTTCTCCCCCAACATAAGAACTTTGGCACCCCAAGCCTCCTCCTCCCCTCCTTGCGCTTCACCCCTCTGCGCAAGCTGGGCGACGGAAGAGGCGTGCGTCCCTCCTGGCCAGCCAGGCCAGGTGAGGTGCTGGGGCTCTCAGCATCATCCTCAAACCCTTTCCTTCCAGCCTGGCCAAGTGGGCGCTGGGGCTCTCAGCATCATCCTTGAACCCTTTCCTTCCAGCCTAGCAGGGGGGGTTCTCAGCAGCATCCTCGAGCCCTTTCCTTCCAGCCTGACCAGGTGAGGCGCTGGGGCTCTCAGCATCATCCTCTAGCCCTTTCCTTCCAGCCTGACCAGGTGAGGCGCTGGGGCTCTCAGCATCATCCTCTAGCCCTTTCCTTCCAGCCTGGCCAGGTGGGGCGCTGGGGCTCTCAGCATCATCCTCTAGCCCTTTCCTTCCAGCCTGGCCAGGTGAGGCGCTGGGGCTCTCAGCATCATCCTCTAGCCCTTTCCTTCCAGCCTGGCCAGGTGAGGCCCTGGGGCTCTCAGCATCATCCTCGAGCCCTTTCCTTCCAGCCTGGCCAGGTGGGGCGCTGGGGCTCTCAGCATCATCCTCGAGCCCTTTCCTTCCAGCCTGGCCAGGTGAGGCGCTGGGGCTCTCAGCATCATCCTCGAGCCCTTTCCTTCCAGCCTGGCCAGGTGAGGCCCTGGGGCTCTCAGCATCATCCTTGAGCCCTTCCCTCGCTTGGCTGGCCCCTTCCCTCTCTTCTCCGCTGGAGGTGTGGCTTTTCCCACCACTGGACGAGGAACTGCTCCTCAGGAGTTTCGGAGGCTCTCTATATCCCAACGGCCCCCCTGCCTCCCTCCCCTGTTCCGATGGCAGTCCCCTGAGGTCTATGGTCAAGTAGCATTATAGATGGCTTGTTCTACCTCCCTCAGGGTGGTGGTAGCCCAGGGGGAGAGGGCCTTCCCCTAAGTTGTGGGACTCCCTAACCTGCCGAGGGGTGTCATGCTGAAGATGCAACTCCTTTAAAGCCCTACGCTGCCTAGAACCCACATACCTACGGGACCGCCTCTCCTGGTATGCCCCACGGAGGACCTTAAGGTCCACAAATGACAACATTTTGGAGGTCCCAGGTGGTTAGGCTGGTCTCAACTAGGGCCAGGGCCTTTTCAGTACTGGCCCCGACTTGGTGAAACACTCTGTCCCAAGAGACCAGGGCCCTGCGGGACTTGACATCTTTCCGCAGGGCCTGCAAGACAGAGCTGTTCTGCCTGGCCTTTGGTTTGGACTCAGTCTGACCCTTACATTTCCTTTACTATTAAAATGAGGCTGCATTTTAAATTGTATTTTTAACCTGTATTTTAAATTGGGGTTTTCCCCCCATTATGTTTTTATTGTAATTTTACTGGTGTTAACTGCCCTGAGCCCAGCTCTGGCCGGGGAGGGCAGAGTATAAATAAAAAATTATTATTATCATTATTATTATTATTATTATTATTAGCCATTAACACCTGAGATGTGTATCTTCAGGCCCCACTGAGTTCCTGCAGCTGCAATCTGGTTTTATGAAAGCTTCTAATTCTGAATTTTAAATTGTTGCAACGCACCCCCATACTACAACAACAATGACTACTGCTAATAATCATAATAAACAAGAATAGGATAAATTTGCAGTAAAATTCTGCTGAATCTTCATGGGGACCTTTTTAAAACAAAAACCTCAAACTGGTGTGGAAATAGGGGGAACAAACTACGGTTGGGGAAAGGAGAAGCTGAAATGGAGCCATTTCCCTGGTCAACTGACCTTAAACCTTTGTATGGGAACATGGAAGGGAATGAAGATCGGCTGAATTAAGACACAATCGAAAGCTATAAAATAAGTAATAGCTGCTTGATTTACCTGTCACTTTAATCCATTATCTAAATATTACCATCATCGTCGTTTATGGGGATCTACGCCTTCCCTAATAACCAAACCCATTAACAGAACTAAAAAAACAACAACACACCACACCTTGCTTGCATCCAGAGAGCAGGTGCTGGTGATGTGTCAATAACTCCCTGTTGTGACAGGCATGTGTCAGTAACAGTTAATGAGCAGCTGGGGCTCTGTTATTAGAACAAGTCTCCTGCCTGTCTCCTGATGCTTAATCATGGCGTCTGGAACCCTGAAGGCCTGGCTTTCAAGGACAAAGTGAAGCAGGAATTCCAGGTGGAGGAGTCACAGCTGTTTCCACAGCTGGAGCAGAGACTTTGGAAACAGAGTTATTACTTCCCCAAAGCCACAGTGGAGTTAGATTTTATAGTGTTTTCAATGTGCTTACCTTGCTGTCGTATAGTCCATATAGTTAAAGCTCTGGTTTTCCCAGTAGTGATGTATGGAAGTGAGAGCTGGACCATCAAGAAGGCCGATCGCCGAAGAATGGATGCTTTTGAATTCTGGTGCTGGAGGAGACTCTTGAGAGTCCCATGGACTGCAAGAAGATCAAACCTCTCCATTCTGAAGGAAATCGGTCCTGAGTGCTCACTGGAAGGACAGATCCTGAAGCTGAGGCTCCAAGACTTTGGCCACCTCATGAGAAGAGAAGACTCCCTGGAAAAGACCCTGATGCTGGGGAATATGGAGGGCACAAGGAGAAGGGGACGACAGAGGACGAGATGGTGGGACAGTGTTCTGGAAGCTACCAGCATGAGTTTGACCAAACTGCAGGAGGCAGTGGAAGACAGGAGTGCCTGGCGTGCTCTGGTCCAGGGGGTCATGAAGAGTCAGACATGACTAAACGACTATACAACAACAACACCCTGCTGTCGGGGCTGTCAGGGGGTATAGAATCATATAATTGCAGACTAGGAAGGGGCCATCTACTCCTCCTGCAATACAGGAATCACAACTGAAGAATCCCTGACAGATGACCATCTGGCCTCTGTTTATAAACCTCCAATGAAAGAGGGTCTACTACTCTCCGAGGGGGTCCATTCCACTGTCAAACAGCTCTTACCAGCAGAAAGTTCTTCCCATTGCTGAGCTGAAATCTCTCTTCTCACCATATGAATCCAGTGATGGATTTACGTATAAGCTAAAGAAGCTCTAGTTTAGGGCCCCACTCTCTTGGGCCCCCCAAAAAAATTCTAAAGGGGGGAAAAACTGGATGTACATTTCCAAAGTATAAGATTAAAAAACAAATAAAATAAAACCTACATACAGCAAGAGTGTTTTGTGTTGTGTAGGCTCCTAGGATGTATGTCATGGGCCCCGCCTGCTCCCTAAAATATCACTGCTTTGTTCCTTTCTATATATAAAGGTTGCAGGGCAACATGTGCAAATGGCTTTAGATACCTTTTAGGTCCATAAATTACCATATAGCATATATTCAACACCAAAAAACAGCGACAATTTGTTGTTGACAAAGGACAGCTGGACATATAAAGGGCCCCATTACCTTCAGTAGCTCAGGGCCTCATCAAACCTAAATCCAGCCCTGTATGAATCCATTGGTCTGGGTCCTACCCTCTGGAGAAGCAAAAAACCCAAACTTTCTCCATCTTCCTTCTGGCAGCCCTTCACATACTTTTGAAGATGGCTGTCATATCTAAGTCTTCTCTTCCCCAGGCTAAACAAACCCTGCTCCCTCAACTGTTCCTCACAAGGCTTGGTTTCCAGGTCCTTGATTATTTTGCCTGTGTTTCTCTGTTAACGTTCCAGCTTGTCAATGTCCTTCTTAAAGTGTGTTGCCCAGAAATGAAGAGAGGACTCCAGATTTGGCTTGACCAAGGAAGAATACAGTGGGACTACAACTTCTCTTGACCTGGGCGCTATACATTTCAGAGCACAATTCCAAGTGTTGGTGTTGACCTTTAAAGCCCTAAATGGCCTCGGCCCAGTATACCTGAAGGAGCGTCTCCACCCCCATCGTTCTGCCCGGACCTTGAGGTCTAGCACCGAGGACCTTCTGGCGGTTCCCTCCCTGCAAGAAGTGAGGTTACAGGGAACCAGGCAGAGGGCCTTCTCGGTGGTGGCACCCGCCCTGTGGAACGCCCTCCCACCAGATGTCAAAGAGATAAACAACTACCTGACATTTAGAAGACATCTGAAGGCAGCCCTGTTCAGGGAAGTTTTTAATGTGTGACATTTTAATGTATTTTTAATCTTTGTTGGAAGCCGCCCAGAGTGGCTGGGGAAACCCAGCCAGATGGGTGGGGCACAAATAATAAATTATTATTATTATTATTCTGTTATGCAGCCAAGAATTGCATTCCAATTTTTTTTTCTGCTGCTGCTGCCTCACCCTGTTGACTCATGCTAAGCTTGTGGTCCACTAAGACCCCTAGATCCTTTTTGCATGTACTGCTGTCAAGCCAGGTGACCCCCATCCTATATGTTTGCATCTGGTTCTTCCTGCCTAAGTGTAGAGCCTTGCATTTGTCCCTATTTGCAAGCGTCCTTTATTTCATTCTGCGAATCATCTCCCCAGTGGTTTGCGACTTGGCAGCCTTCCCAGATACCCACATTTCAGTTAAAGCCCAGCAGTTTGCTAGCATAATTTGGGGTGCATTCAGCCTTGTTCCACTGTCTAGCAAACCACCCTTTAGATATTTGAATAGGGTTCTCAGATCATCTCTTAACAGGCGACATCATTCTTCAGGTCGTCTTGCCCTTTACAAAGGCATTCAAGAAAGACGATTGAAGTCGCTTCCATCTCACTTAGAACAAGGCAATGGTGATGATACTCATTGGAAACGGCTGGCTGCTTGTTGGGAGGGACGCTTGCCCAGTTGATACATCCCTTGCCTTCTGGGGAATTCCCCTTCCTACAGATTTTAAACTATATTATGAGGCATCCTGTCTCTGCTGGCTCCAGGAATGGATAACATTGAAAAACGTAGGTATTTTAGATTTGGAAGGACATGACAATAGGTTTGGATGGCATGCATATTTATGGTATGAAAAAGCAAAAGTACATAAAGGATTTCAGAATCATCTAGTAAGAAAATCAATTTTTATGGTATAAAAAGAGTCTTCTTTCTGCATTCTTGAGGCCCATGCATGATTCAATTTGGCAAATGCCAAGTGGTCATTTTCCCCTCTCGTCTAACGCAGAGACATCTAAAACAACATTCCACCTCCAGAAATGAATAGTTGTTATGGGGAGGAGCCCTAGCTCAGGGAGGACATTAGTAAGAGCCTGGCTGCTGGATCAGGCCCACCTAGTCCAGCATCCTGCTCTCATGGCAGCCAACCAGATGCCTGTGAAACCTGCAAGGGGGACCTGAACACAAGAGCCCTGTCCCCTCCAGCAGTTTCTAGCAACTGGGGAAACTGTGGCTCAGTGGCAGAGTGTCTGCTTTTCACACAGAAGGTCCCAGGTTCAATGCCCCACATCTCCAGGTAGGGCTGAGAACATCTAAAGTCTGAAAAGGCCCTGCCATGCACTGTGGAAAGTGCTGAGCTAAATGGACCAGCAGCCTGACTCAAGAGATAGCAGCCTTTCTCTGTTCCTACGTGAAATGGTTCTGAAGGCAGCCCAATGCCAGCAACCATCCGGCAATGATGAAAAATCCATTTCTGTTCAAAGGGTTGGGAATCTCTTAAAGGAGATGGGGAGGATATTGGTTGCTATTTAGGGATGGGGGACGCAGGTGGCACTGTGAGTTAAACCACAGAGCCTTGGACTTGCCGATCAGAAGGTCGGTGGTTTGAATCCCCGCGACGGGGTGAGCTCCCGTTACTCGGTCCCAGCTCCTGCCAACCTAGCAGTTCAAAAGCACGTCAAAGTGCAAGTAGATAAGTAGGTACTGCTCCAGTGGGAAGGTAAACGGCGTTTCCGTGCACTGCTCTGGTTTGCCAGAAGTGGCTTAGTCATGCTGGCCACATGACCCAGAAGCTGTATGCCTGCTCTCTCGGTCAATAAAGCGAGATGAGCGCCACAACCCCAGAGTCGGCCACGACTGGACCTAATAGTCGGGGGTCCCTTTACCTTTATTTAGGGATGGGGACAAGACATGTGATTCAGTTCACATTTAAAGACAAATCTTACTGAGGGCTCTTCTAGAGCTCCACTTTCCCATCAATTTTCACCCAGGAAAACCTGCTCTTTAGTGCTGAATTGGAGCAGACATCAACTGGGTTTTTGGCAGATGGATGTTTGCTCCAATTCAGCACTAAAGAGCAGGTTTTCCAAGGGAAAGTGGTGGGGGGAGGGAAAACTGTTCAGACCTGTGCCCAGGAAGCATGGGACACACAGAAATCCACTCGGACTTGTGTTTTCCACGCTCAGGACAAATGGAAGTCTGGACAAGCCCATAAATAATACACAAACCTAAGCACCGCCATCTTTTGACATGTTCACCACTCTGAATTTTGCAGTATAGCCCTCCAGCCAAATAATGCGCAGAACCATGCATGCACTGGAGTAAAGCATGCATAAAAACGTGTATAATTGTGAAAATGCACAGTGCGTTGCCACATATTTGGCAAAAATGCCTGCAAACATAGATGTATTAGCAGAAAGGTGCACTAAAAGGGTGCTGTATTTTCACAAAGACTTTTTAAAATGTAAGATGGTGTGGAAATGTGGAGACGTGATCTTAAGATTGGGGGAAATGAGAAGCTGAAATGTGCAGATTTTGCCATTCCTCATTAATAGCAACTTATAAGATCACTGTACTTTCTTTCTTACTTACTTACTTACTTGCTGGCAATCCGTATTCTTCCTCCCAAGTTCCCCAAGCAATTATGCCAGGAAGAGAAATAAATAACTAACATGCCCCAGTTATCACGTGCCAAAACACCATCACGCACCCCACCAAATTAAGAGGGCCACACTGAAAATATGGAGGCTAAGAAGAAAATTAGGAGGTGATGTGGGGTTTGACTCTGTAACCATACATTTCCTTTTTGTCCTTGGGCTGCTTCCTTCCCAGAGCATCTCCTTGAGGAACCCATAAAAGGAAGGGCTGCTCTTTAAGTCTCCCTACTCCTGCCGGGTCTCCGTCCACCTGTCCTGTCGCTCAAGCAGGTAAGTTTCAGATTCTTGGGATCCTTCTCTCTCTCTCTCTCTCTCTGGCCTGCATGGTTATTTCTGCTAGTGATCCTCCCAAGGAGTATTTCAGGACAAGGACCTTTGGGCCACATCACACCCTTCCTTTAAAGCAGTTGGACCACTTTGACAGTCATGGCTCTCTTCCTCACCACCACTGAAGGATTCTGGGAACTGTAGTTTTTTAAGGGTGCTGAAAGCGGCTAGGAGGCACCACCCCCATTCCCCTCACAAAACTACAATTCCCAGAATGGTTTAACAGTGAACCCCTCTTCTCAGTGGCAGCGGGCTTTAAATGTACAGTGTGGGGAACCTTCCTCCCATCCGGATGTTGATGAACTGCAGTTCCCAAGCATGGCCAATGGTCGGGGGTGATGGGAATTGTAGTTCAGGAAAATCCAGAGGGCCAATGTTTCCTTGTACCTGCTCTAAATGTCCAGTGTAGATGTGGCCTCTCTGTAGTGTTGTTTTTCTAGAAAAGGAGGTGCCGGAATTCACCAAGAACACCTCCCTTGGATTAATAATAATAATAATAATAATAATAATAATAATAATAATTTATTTGTACCCCACCCATATGACTGGGTTGCCCCAGAACAGAATATTAAAAACACAATGAAACACCAAACATTAAAAACTTCCCTAAACAGGGCTGCCTTCAGATGTCTTCTAAAAGTCAGATACAGTGGTGCCCCGCAAGACAAAATTAATTCGTTCTGCGAGTGTCTTCGTCTTGCAGGTTTCTTCGTCTTGCGAAGCACCGCTATTAGCGGATTAGCGGATAAGCGGCAATTAGCAGATAAGCGGCTTAGCGGCTTTAAGAAAAAGGAAAAAACTCGCAAGAACCCGAAAAAAATTCCGTCTTGCGAGGCAACCCCATAGAAAAATTTGTATTGCGAAGCGGCAAAAAAATCGGAAAACCCTTTCGTCTTGCGCATTTTTCGTTTAGCGAGGCATTCGTCTAGCGGGGTACCACTGTAGTTGTTTATTTCCTTGACATCTGGTGGGAGGGTTTCCATAGGGCGGGAGCCACCACCAAGAAGGCCCTCTACCTGGTTCCATGGTCTACTGGGCCAAAACCCAGCACTGTGTTCAGAAATGTGCTTGTTCTCTTATAATGGCAATGGCACCAACCTGAGAGGAACTGAGTTCCAGTGATTTCCGGCTGAACAAAAGCTTTGCCTCTCTAATTGGTAGAGGTGATGGCCGCCATGATTTTGCATGATTTATTTAAGCATGTTCTTGTTCTTCACCCAATAAGACTCGTTTACTTTTGCATTTTTTAAAATATCACCCCAAGACAATCCCTGCCTCCAGGTTCACAACTTAAGAGACATGGCGCAAAAGGAAAGAGGGAAGGGGAGGGTAAAGGAAGATGAGAAAGCTTAGGCAACGCTTCGTGGAGTTCTTACAGAGACCTTGAATATGACCAGCTGGATTTGAAACTGTTTGGGGAAAGAAACAGTCCAGTGGAGCTGATCGTGCAACAGAGCCTAAGGAGCAAATCCTTTTTTTTTTAGCTATGAAAGTAGTTCAAGATGGCGACACACAACTGGCTCCCTTCCGGCCTCTCAAATCCCATTAACTGTGATGTGGTTTGAATCAGCCGCTTGACATGTTTTGTTTTGTTTTCCCTTATCCTAATTCCATATTATATGGATTAGTGGCAAGGGCGGAGGCTTAAATGGCTTTCATGAAGAGAGGAACAGCTGACAGCAAGGTGTGGGGAGGGAGGAGGTGGAAAACGAGGCAGAATTCCTGGGGGGGGATGTCAGTCGGTGATAGCAAGCAAGAAAGAGGTTGAGCACCAGGTCAAAAGCTGGAAGAGAAAAACAACAAGGGTGCCAGTCAGCTGATGAGATCCAGCTGCTCTGAGGGACCAAGCCGAATGCTGGAAGATTCAGGACAGATCAAAGCGAGGGCTTCTCCACGCAGCACAAAGTTAGACTGGGGAACTCCCTGACACAAGAAGCAGTGATGGCAGCCAACTTGGAAGGCTTTAAAAGAGGACTGGATGAATCAGGGGAGGAAAGGGCTACTGATGGCTTCTGGCCACGATGGCTTCGTTCCACCTCTGTGGTTGGAGATAACAGTGGTTCTGAATACCAGTTGCTGGAAGCAGCAGCAGGAGACAGTTCTGTTGCGCTCATGCGCTGCTTGTGGGTTTCCCATTGAGGAATCTGGTTGGCCAATACAGTGGTACCTCGGGTTGAGAACTTAATTCGTTCTGGAGGTCCATTCTTAACCAGAAACTGTTCTTAACCTGAGGTACCACTTTAGCTAATGGGGCCTCCCGCTGCTGCCACTGCGCCGCCAGAGCACGATTTCTGTTCTCATCCTGAAGCAAAGTTCTTAACCTGAGGTGCTATTTCTGGGTTAGCGGAGTCTGTAACTTGAAGCGTCTGTAACACGAGGTACCACTGTATTAGAACAGGGTGCTGGACCTGATGGGAAATGGCCCTGATCCTGCAGGGCACTTCTGATGTTCTTAAAAAAAAAAAGGAAAAGGACCCCTGACAGTTAAGTCCAGTCGCAGACGACTCTGGGGTTGAGGCACTCATCTCGCTTTATTGGCCAAGGGAGCCGGCGTACAGCTTCCGGGTCATGTGGCCAGCATGACTAAGCCGCTTCTGGCGAACCAGAGCAGCACACAGAAATGCCATTTACCTTCCCGCCAGAGCGGTGCCTATTTATCTACTTGCACTAGTGTGCTTTTGAACTGCTAGGTTGGCAGGAGCAGGGACCGAGCAACGGGAGCTCACCCCGTCACGGGGATTCGAACCACCAACCTTCTGATCGGCAAGCCCTAGGCTCAATGGTTTAGACCACAGCATCACCCGCGTCCCTAACTTCTGGTGTTCTTACGACACCCAAAATAGGGCAAAAGTGTTTTGCATGCGTGCACAGATTCATATGCATCGATGCAAATTTTGGAAGTGATGACTATAATTGAAAAAGAAATGCAATTCATCTCGCCGCAGTGGGTGAAGCTGGGTGACCTTTGTTCCATCTCAGATCTAGTGTCCAAGTGATCACTGTGAATCCAGTTCCCCACCCTTTCGGGGAAGGGCGATAGCTCAATGGTTAGAGTATCTGTTTCACCTGCAGCTCTTGGTTAAATTCCTGGCATCTCCACGTGGGGCTGGGAGAGGCTCCTGCCTGAAACCTTGGAGAGCTGCTGCCAGTCTGTGTAGACAATACTGGGCTGGATAGACCAATGGGCAGACTCAGTATAAGGCAGGACCCTGTGTTGCACAAATGGACAAAAACAATGGCAGAAGTTTTACATTTTAAAACGCCGACAAAGATAATAATAATAATAATAATAATAATAATAATAATAATAATAATTTGTTATTTATACCCCGCCCATCTGGCTGGGCTTCCCCAGCCAATCTGGGCGGCTTCCAAAAAAATATTAAAATACTGTAATACATCAAACATTAAAAGCTTCCCTAAACAGGGCTGCCTTCAGATGTCATCTAAAAGTGTGGTAGTTGTTGTTCTCTTTGACATCTGGTGGGAGGGCGTTCCACAGGGCGGGTGCCACCACCGAGAAGGCCCTCTGCCTGGTTCCCGGTAACTTGGCTTCTCGCAGTGAGGGAACCGCCAGAAGGCCCTTGGAGCTGGACCTCAGTGTCCGGGCAGAATGATGGGGGTGGAGACGCTCCTTCAGATATATTGGACTGGGGCCGTTTAGGGCTTTAAAGGTCAGCACCAACACTTTGAACTGTGCTCAGAAATGTACTGGGAGCCAATGTAGGTCTTTCAAGACCGGTGTTATATGGTCTCGGCGGCCGCTCCCAGTCACCAGTCTAGCTGCTGCATTCAGGATTAGTTGCAGTTTCCAGGTCACCTTCAAAGGTAGCCCCACATAGAGCGCATTGCAGTAGTCCACGCGGGAGATAACCAGAGCATGCACCACTCTGGCAAGACAGTCCGCAGGGAGGGAGGGTCTCAGACTGCGTACCAGATGGAGATGGTAAACAACACACCCTCCAACATTTCTCCAATGAAAAAGGGATGTCTCATTCTATTATTATTATTATTATTATTATTATTATTATTATTATTCCCTCCATCTGACTGGGTTGCCCCAAGCACATATATAAAAACATAATAACACATTAAACATTTAGAAACCTCCCTATACAGGGCTGCCTTCAGATGTCTTCTGAAGGTTGTATAGTCCTTTATCTATTTGGATGGCGGTGTCACATAATTCCATACTTTCCAACCTTTCTCCGAGGAAAATAATAATAATAATAATAATAATAATAATAATAATAATAATAATAATTTATACCCTGCCCTCCCCAGCCAAGACCAGTCTCAGGGTGGCTAACACCAGAAATAAAAACAATTGATTAAAATACAACTTAAAAACAAGATTAAAATACAACATAGGGATGTCTTAAGAAAAAGTGAGACATTCCGGGATCAAATCAGAAACCAGGACAGCTTCTGTAAATCTAGGACTGTCCCTGGAAAATAGGGAGGGCCTGCAGTTGCAAATCCCTGCAACTTATGGGAAAATGCTTGAGAGATGGATGATGTTGGGTAGTTAAGCCTACAAGCACAGAAGCTGGCGGTGAAGGTTCAAAGCCAGGGCTTAGCACTGACTGGGCCCAAAACCAATTCATTGTGGTTAGTGTGTGGGCGGCTTGATTGACGGATGAAGGACTGAACATCGTGTCAATCAGTAGAATGCATTTGTTTCCATTCTTAATGGCTTTGGAGTGAAGCAGTGACTCCAGTCCTGCGAGCAACCAGGCAGTCCTTTGTCTATGCATGATCCCAAAGTGGCCAGCTAGATGCCCCACGGAGGAAATCCCTTGAGCAGGACCCAAGCAGAGGATCACCTTGCCCTCCTGGACTTCACAGCAACTGGTATTCAGAAGCGTTTACCACCTCCAGCCATGGAACATGACCATCATGACTAGTAGACGTTGATGGCCCTCTGAATTTCTCCAGTCCTCTTTTGAAGGCATCTAAGCTGGTGGCCATCACTGTGGCAGGGAGTTCCGTAGTTTAACTGTGCACTGTGTGCAGAAGGTAGTGGGGCCTGTCCTGTGGAACACCCTCCCACCAGATGTCAAGGCAATAAGCAACTATCTTCCTTTTAAAAGACATCTGAAGGCAGCCCTGTTTACGGAAGTTTTTAAATGTTTAATGCTGTGTTGTGTTTTTAATATTCAGTTGGGAGCCACCCAGAGCGCCTGGGGAAACCCAGCAAGAAGGGCAAGGTATAAATAATAAATTATTATTATTATTATTATTATTATTATTATTATTATTATTATTATCATTAGGGTCCTGAATCTCCTAACGTCCAGTTTCATTAGATATCCACAAGTTCTTGTGTTATGAAAGAGGGAGAAAACCTTTCCTCTGTCCCACATAATTTCATAACTTCTATCATGTCAAATCTTGCTTGCCATGTCTCTCAACTCTAACGTCCCTAATGCCAACATTTCTTCACGGATCAAAGTCCCTTTTTCTTCTTCTTACCTCAACCAGGAAACAAAAAATCAGCATGAGAATCATGTCTAGGTGTCAGGTACCCCTGAACCCCTCCTCCTGAACCTTCCTAAGAACAGGAGGATAGTATAGATTTAGAACAGTGGTTTGCAGAAGGGCACAGTTCAGAGGCTGCAGAGCGGAGAAGCTGGGAAGTATTGGAAGAGGAACAGGAGGAAGAAGAAGCACTGGGGAGAGACAGATGACAGACTCAGTGTCCTTGGAAAGCATTCCTGACCTCGACCCTTCTCCCAGCATGGGAGTGCCAGCATGGTGTAGTGGTTAAGAGCGGTAGTCTCGTAATCTGGTGAACTGGGTTCACTTCCCCGCTCCTCCACATGCAGCTGCTGGGTGACCTTGGGCTAGTCACACTTCTCTGAAGTCTCTCAGCCTAACTCACCTCACAGAGTGTTTGTTGTGGGGGAGGAAGGGAAAGGGGATTGTTAGTCGCTTTGAGACTCCTTAGGGTAGTGATAAAGCGGGATATCAAGTCCAAACACTTCTTCTTCTTCCCAGGACCAGGCGAGCATTGAGGGTAGCGGAACAGAAAGGTCAGAGGCAGAAAGTTCAGATTAGCTGACACAGGGGTGGCATAGAATAGGGGGAATGTAGGGGGTGGGACTTTACTTTAGGGTAGACTGCATTCCTTCATCACTCTCTGTGAATTATTGAATAAATTGCTTGGCAAGACCTTTTATCGTTTCTCTGCTTCTTGGCTGCCACCGGAGGAGGGATCTGATTCCCTGAAGCCTGGCACAATAATAATAATAATAATAATAATAATAATAATAATAATTTATTATTTATACCCCACCCAACTGACTGGGTTTCCCCAGCCACTCTGGGCAGCTTCCAACAAAATATTAAAATACTGTAATACATCAAACATTAAAAGCTTCCCTAAACAGGGCTGCCTTCAGATGTCTTCTGAATGTCAGGTAGTTGTTTATCTCTTTGACATCTGCTGGGAGGGCGTTCCACAGGGAGGGCACCACCACCGAGAAGGCCCTCTGCCTGGTTCCCTGTAACTTGGCTTCTCGCAATGAGGGAACTGCCAGAAGGCCCTTGGAGCTGGACCTCAGTGTCCGGGTAGAATGATGGGGGTGGAAACGCTCCTTCAGATTTGCACTAGGTTTGAAACCAAATAAGATCTGGACTCTGTTTTCTTTCTCCTCCTTCAGGTCAAAGTGCCGCCCTGAAAGAATGTTCCAGACCAAGCAGCCCTGCCTGCCCCCTCCCATCTGTGCAACGAAATCCACAGACTCCTGCACCCCTCCATGCGTGAAGACATGTGCAGTTCCATGCCCAAACTCGTGCCCTGCTAAATGCATAGAGGCATGTGCCGTTGGGTGCAATCCTGCCTTTGTGCACAACCCAGAAGCCTCATGTGCAGCCCCGACCTCACCTGAATGCATGGGTTCATGTGCCCCTCCATGCGCTGCTGCTTCTGAAGCACCATGCTCTGCTTCTTCTGAAGCATCATGCTCAAGCCCTCCTTGCACAGATGTCGCCCAATGTGAGGATGCAAGTGGGGGCCCAAGCCCTTCCATCTTTGAGGCCCCAATCCCAGTTCTCTGCTTGGATCAATGCGCCACAACCGGAAAGCCTCCTATCAGCAGTGGTGGTAAAACTCCGCCCCCGCTCCCTTGCATTTCTCCAGATGCCTGCTTTGCTACCTGCCTTGATCCATGGGCTGCAAGTCCTGACTGCGCAACTGCATGCAGCACAAAAAGTGCCACACCCTGTGCCATGAAATGCTGCGATGGGTGTGATGCCTCGAAAGGTGCTGCCTCCATCACATGCGCCACAAAATGTGCCACATCTGTCCCCTGCGCCACAGAATCCACCATCATAACCCCCTGCACCACGGAATGCTGCGATGGGTGTGACGCCTCAAAAGGTGCTGCCACCATCACATGCGCCACAAAATGTGCCAGGTCGGTCCCATGCGCCACAGAATCCACCACCATAACCCCCTGCACCACGGAATGCTGCGATGGGTGTGACGCCTCAAAAGGTGCTGCCACCATCACATGCGCCACAAAATGTGCCAGGTCGGTCCCATGCGCCACAGAATCCACCACCATAACCCCCTGCACCACAAAATGCTGTGATGGTTGCGGTGCTTTGAAAGGTGCTGCCTCCGTCAAATCTGCCACGAATTATGCCACGTTGGTCCCGTGCTCCACGGAATCCACCAGCTGGTACCCCTGTGCCATAAGATGCTGCGATTGCTCCGAGGCTTTGAAAGCCGCTGCCTGCAAAAAATGTGCCACGAAATGTGCCACCTCGGTCCCGTGTGCCACGAAATCCAGCAGCACGGCCCCTTGTGCCACAAAATGCTGCGATTGCTGTGGTGCTTTGAAAGGCGCTGCCACCGTCACATCTGCCACAGAATGCGACACGCCATGTGCCACGAAATCCACCAGCAGCATCCCCTGTGCCGTAAAATGCTATGCTTGCTGTGCTGCTTTGAAAGCCGCTACCTCCAACAAATGTGCCACAAAATGTGCCACGTCGGTCCCATGTGCCACGGGATCTACCAGCACAACCTCTTGTGTCGCAAAATGCTATGCTGCTTTGAAAGCCGCTGACGCCATGAAATGTGCCACAAAATGTGCCGCGTCGGTCCCATGTGCCACGGGATCCACCAGCGCAACCCCTTGTGCCACAAAATGCTGCGATTGTTGCAGTGCTTGGAAAGGCACCGCCGCAGTCCCGTGTGCCACAAAATGTGCCACGTCAGTCCCATGTGCCACAAAATCTGCCGGCACAACCCCCTGCGCTGCAAAAGGCTGTCAATATTGTGGCACCTGCGTCCCCCAAGTGATACACACCTGGGCCATGAGATGTGGGATTCCATGCTCCAACGCATGTGCCTGTGGCTCAACCAAAGGTGGGGTTTCATGTTCTGCATCGTGCCCCTGCGAAGGTTCCTGCAAGAAGTAACTGCGCACATGAAGTCATCAAACATCTCTACAATTGGGAAAGGGGTGCATTACTGAGCAATGCGTCCTCTGAGCTGATTCCTAGTCTACCCTGTCTTGTGTGTGTCCTGTGGAAATCTTAAACGCATGTTCACATATATTATGCTCTCCTCTACGTTAATTTACCTCAATTCTTTGCCTTGCAAATGTGTATCTTATCAGTTATCTTTCTGCCACAGTGGTATGCAATGCACCTATGTGCCCAGATCTATCTTACGTTGGGGTGGTCCAATCTTATGCAAGTTTTCTCCCAAGTATTTATATTATTTGTGTATTTATTAAACTTATGCCTTGCCCTTCCTCTCAAAGGAGTTCAGTAGAAATGTAAGAAGGCAGCTCCAACCTGGTTCTGTTTCCATTCTGCTTCAGTTTGGTTTCCTCAAAATGCTGCTTTATTTGTCTTGCCATCTGCCGTGTAATGTAATTTACAGAGTCATTGACGTGATGTATGCAAATTGTGAATTGGACGTGATTAATGGTGTGATCATTTCCACCCCACTCATTCCAGTGCAAAGGGCAAGCCACTTAAATGGGGAATGGGGTAATCAATTACATATCATGTGCTGATTTTAAACAACAGCCAAGACAATTGGCGATCTCTGGATTGATTCCAAAATAAGCAGACACCCACAATTTCCACTTGTTTCCGTTCTCAATGGAATTATCTGACATCCCTGTTCCTCAATTCTTCTGCGTTAAGCGAGCCTCGCTCCCTGATACATAGGTATCAGACTGTGGTCTTAAATTACTTCTACGGACATTCCATTTTCCAAGGGAACTCTGGGAATTGTAGTTTTAAAAGAGATGGCCTGGAGAATTCTCATCACACTCATCATCTTTTGGGTAGAAGTCACAGCTGGGCCAGAAAACAGTTATATGCTTCAAACAAAAATGTACTCTTGTGTATGTTTTAGGGTGACATTGGGGGCAAATCTGTCTGAAGTGTAGACTCCTTGTCCTCTACTCCTCGTTTCACCTTTCAAGTGTACACGTATGTTTAATAAAAAGGCTATTTGCCATTTATAGAGAACTGTTGTGCTTCTGGATTTTGTCCTCGGTTCTCCAAATCCTTCAGTGTAGAACTACAGAATCATAGACTTGGAAGGGTTCTCAGATGTCTTCAAATCCAACCCTGGAACACATGGAGAGAGAGAATGAGAGAGAGAGAGAGAGAGAGAGAGAGAGAGAGAGAGAGAGAGAGAGAGATGTGGAGCATCTGTTCTAACAACACTCCTGATAGGCTGTTTTGGGACTACAACTCCCATCATCCCTAGCTAACAGGACCAGTGGTCAGGGATGATGGGAATTGTAGTCCCAAAACATCTGGAGGACCGAGTTTGCCTATGCCTGGGTTGGACCATCCATCTTCTTCCTGAGAATCTCTAACAAAGGAGACCTCATTACACACACACCCAAAAAAAAATCATTTTACTGAATCTTAATAGCAGCAAGCAGGTTTCATAAAAAAAGAAAAGAAATGGTTTGTTTGTTTTTGAAAAAGTTGTCACAATTACCAGCGAAGAAGTATAAAATATAGCTATGGGGTTTACTGAGTCACTCATGAAACATACAAAGAAGAAAAAAAGATGTGTGGTCTATAACTACACATAATGAATCAAAACAGAGTTCACAACCTCCCAAGTTAGCATTTCCCACTGCCATCCTAATACTCGCAACGTGTGTGTTTCTTTTTGTAACTCTAAGACTGTCAGAAGAGCCCTGGTGCAGGGTCAGGCCCAAGTCCCATCTTGTTCTCACAGTAGCCAACCTGATGGCCCAGTTGGAAGCCCTGCAAGAAGGACCTGAAGGCAAGAGCAACTCTCCCCACTGGTGATTTTCAGCAACTGGCATTCAAAGGCTTAGTGCCTCCAATGGTTTAGGTAGAACATGGGTAGGCAAACTAAGGCCTGGGGGCCGGATCAGGCCCAATCGCCTTCTAAATCCGGCCTGTGGATGGTCTGGGAATCAGCGTGTTTTTACATGAGTAGAATGCGTGCTTTTATTTAAAATGCATCTCTGGCTTATTTGTGGGGCATAGGAATTCATTCTTTTCTTTTTTCAAAATATGGTCCGGCCCCCCACAAGGTCTGAGGGACAGTGGAGTGGCCCCCCGCTGAAAAAGTTTGCTGACCCCTGAAGTAGAACATAGCCATTATGGCTCATTGGGCTTGTGGGCTTCTGGTCGGCGACTGTGAGAACAGAATGCTGGACTAAATGGGCTGTTGGCTTGATTCCAGCAAGCTCTTCCTAGGTTCTTAAGTAGAACATAGCCATTGTACAGTGGTCCCTTGGTTCTCAAACACCTTGGTGCTCAAACAACTTGGAACCCAAACACTACAAACCCGGGAGTAAGTGTTCTGGTTTGTGAACATTTTTCGGAAGCCAAACAAGCTCCATTTTGAGTGTTAACGCTTCCGATTTGAGTGCCACACTTCCATTTTGAGCGTTACACGCTGAGGTCTGTCTGTTTTTGTTATTTATTTTGTGTTTTGTTTCTGCGGCTCTTTTTATTTTATTTTTGTGACTGTGTGGAACCCAGTTCAGCTACTGATGGATCCATTGTTTGACTGCAGTACATTGTTTATTGCTTTCATTTTATGGATCAGTGGTCTCGTTAGATAGTAAAATCCACGTTAAATTGCTGTTTTTAAAAGTCTGGAACGGATTAATCCATTTTACATTACTTTCTATGGGAAATCACACCTTGGTTTTGGAACGCTTTGGTTTTGGAACGGGCTTCCTGAAATGATTAAGTCTGAGAACCAAGGTACCTAGAAGCCACTGAATGTCATATCCTCTAAATAGGGCTTAGGTCTATGGAACCACCAGATCTCATCTTCCATCTATGAATGCAGATCTGCTTGCTTTGGTCTTCACAACAGCCACCGCAACCTAATTACATGGGATTGACTATATCAGCCGCTGACAAAGAGGCATCACAACAACAACAACAAACTGCTTGCAGGAATTTCCTCCAGGCCTTCAGCTTACACATTTCCACCACCCTCAGCCTTCAAGGTATCCTCCACCCTCTGGCAGTTATTTATTTCACAATAAAAATAAATAAATATGTTGAAATACTGACAGCTAGCCTCCCATTCTTTTGATCTCACAACAGCTCATGTAGGGCTGTAATCAACATGATACCTACTCAGAGTAGACCTGCTGAAAATAATCATTACTTTTTTAAAAAAATCATTTTTATTTGATTTTACAAATACAAAATTATAAAAATCCAACTATATATCCATGGGGTCATGTACTGAACATTTACAACAGCTTCTTCATCCATACTTTTATATCAATCCATATTATCCCTGGTAATTGTTACACTACAAGTGAAATCAAAATCCTGCCTGTGTTTCCATCTGCTTGCAGTGGGTCTCCTAAGTAACTTATAATTTTTTCCCATTCCTCACATGCATGAATTTCACCTGTCCCTATCTAGAGGACGCCACAAACTTTTATTATTGTTTTATTTATTAAATTTGTATACCGCCCTATATACACGGGTCTCAGAGGGAGCAAGCAAGAGCGGCAGCCCCTGGTTGGTACAAATAATATTAATTGTAAAACAACTGAAGAGTTTGTCAGCCACACTCAAAGATGCATTAGTTTCCTCCTTTGGTTCGCCCAAATCTACCTTTCCCCGAAACTGGCAGATAAGCTCTGAACGAAAGCTTCAGAAGAGCTGTAGACCCAAAAGCAGAAGAAAGGCAGTCACGAGGGCCTTGATTCAGGAGTGTTCCACTTGGAAATCCAGAGGCTATGAGCCTCCGGTTAATACTTTTAAGTCTTCCATCACTCATTGTCCCACATAAACAGGAAAACACCCAGGTAGGTCTTCAATCTCTGCTTTCAGGTTGCAGTCAACAGAGCAATTAGCCTCATCTAGGAAAGCCTTTGATAACAGCCGTCAATCTACAGGCGTGTGTCTTCACTGTGTAGCAGCGGGTTGTTAATGCGGACAAAGTCCTGAGCATGTCCCAGGCTTCGACTAAGAACATCATTTGTTTAAGGCAGGGATAGACAACTTGGAGGCCTCCAGATGTTGCGAGACTACAACACCCCCTGGCCGTGCCCCAGCCCATCCCCACCTGCTCTCCAACCCCTGGTGCTGGAGCATGAAGCTCCACCACTGTGTCTGTGGACAAACGCCGGATCCCTCGGCCTGAAGCTAGATGAGCGCCGCAACCCCGTAATCGCCTTTGACTGGACTTAATCGTCCAGCGGTCCTTTACCTTTTTTTACCTTTCTTATGTTCTTATAACGGGACGTGGGTGGCGCTGTGGGTTAAACCACAGAGCCTAGGACTTGCCGATCAGAAGGTCGGCGGTTCGAATCCCCGCGACGGGGTGAGCTCCCGTTGCTCGGTCCCAGCTCCTGCCAACCTAGCAGTTCGAAAACATGCCAGTACAAGTAGATAAATAGGTACCGTTCTGGCAGGAAGGTAAACGGCGTTTCTGGTTCGCCAGAAGCAGCTTAGTCATGCTGGCCACATGACCCGGAAGCTGTACGCCGGCTCCCTTGGCCAATAAAGCGAGATGAGCGCCGCAACCCCAGAGTCGTCCGCGACTGGACCTAATGGTCAGCGGTCCCTTTACCTTACTATGTTCTTATAAGTGAAAAGGTTCGTCAAAGAACCTTCATCTCAGTGGTAATTCTGCTGCAACCGGTCTCTCAGTGGGTCGTATCCCACACCTTTCCATGGTTGAGGTCTGATGTGAAGGTCCACATCTGCAGAAAATATCCCTCATGGCATTCTTGCTGAAGAACATGTTTTCTTATTTGTCCCTTGCTAACTATTGTCCTCTGAGTTGTTTGTCTTCCCCAGACAAAATTACAGCTGTAATTTTAAGATGCAACCTGAAATCTGACTTGCAGATCCCTGATCCAGATGGTGCAACGAAATGTATGAATTTCCTTCGCTGTGCTTCCTTGCGGTGATTCATTCTGGTTGGAAGCTAACTGGGAGCTGGATTTGACCTTGGACTTTGCTGTCACCTGCCTTCCATTTTCTCAAAAGTCCCCGCCCCCCATGGAAGAGCATCCATTTTTCCTCCTCATTCTTAGAACACTTGTACACAGTACAGAGTTTTGAGTTTACCTTCTCGTTGCAAGTTGGCTGAGGGAGGCATGGAGGCATTTGGAGAATCTGACAAAAAAGAATGAAACAGAAAGCAGGATGTCCCACATCCAGAATGGGAAAATCAACACAGCAAATTCAGTCAGCATTCACTGTTATATGCTATTTAATTGATTACAACCCCCTCCCAACACAACACACACACACACTTTGCATTGTATTTCCTTTGCATAGAAATGAATGGGTTTCCATGTTGGTGGGAGAGAACGCCAATTTACACAGCAAGATACTGATAAGTCATTTGCTAAGAGTCTCCCGTTTAGTTGTGGCTCAAGGCTGGAAGGATGCTTCTACATTCTCTATTACGAACTGGTTTAACGAAGCTTTCTTTATAGCCACAATCTCCTAAGATTAATATATACTTTTATGATCAACATTAGGAAGTGGAGACCGCAACGACCATTTGCCAGATGGGATCTATTGATGATTAAGCCTCACTGAATAAGTTTGATAAAGTTGTATAATGTATAGTGTATATAAATGAAGATGTGGAATACTTAACATATTAGATTTCCAACGGTTGGGTATCATTGTGATTAGGTCTCTTTAAGAATATTTAATGCTGATTGCCTGCACCTGCCCCATTGCAGGGACTACTCCTATATAGCTTAGTTTCAATGATCATTGATATGGAGTGTCTCTGACTGGCAACTTCTGCATTCCTTTGAACTATTTCGGCTGAAAAAACCTACTGAAAAATCTCCTGGAAACCTTGTCGCTGAAGAAGCCCAATGGGCCAAACAAGGGTGTATCCTGAGAAATGGTCTATCATCAGCTGCCTTATTTTTACTAAGTAGCTCTGTTTGTTACATAGGACTATGCAGAAGGCAAGTTCGTTTGTTACACTCTTAAGACATAGGACGATGCAGAAGGAAGATATCAGTATGAAATGTCATTGCCAACAGGAACTATACATTGTAAACGTTGGACTTGACAAGCTTTGGACTTGACTGTCCTTGAACTTTATGACAACAAAAACATATAGAAGGTTAATAGTAATATGATATGTTATTGCCATCAGGAGCTGTGCTTTGCAATTTTTTGATATGACGATTAAATTACAGTTTTATTATATATAATGTCACTTTACAGCCAGTTACATGTGTGTTGTGGTACTCTTTATAGCCACGTCAGAGAACCGTTCATAACAATATTTTAAATGATTATGTAGGAGACGCCTGGTAGGAGAGGGACCTCCCGGTAGATCTCTCCTTTATGCCGTTTCTTGGTCTTTTTCTCCCTCATGCCCACATCTCCTTGTTTATTTGCTTTTTCAGGTTAAAGTTTTACAATCACATATTCAACATAAAAACAAAATTCTGCAGCATTTCCTGGATTTCCCTCCTCCCCTATGTGGGTCCTCTTGTTAGTCATTTCCTCCTTCATCTTTTATAATACTCCAAATCTTTTACATCTCCATAATGTCCAAAATTTACCATTACACTACAGTAGTACCTCAGTTTAAGAACAGCCCTGTTTACGAACGATTCGGTTTATGAACTCTGCAAAACCGGAAGTAGTGTCCCAGTTTGCAAACTTTACCTCGGTCTAAGTACGGAATCCGAACGGTGGAAAGGCACCGGCGGTGGGAGGCCTCATTAGGGAAAGCGCCTCAGTTTAAGAACAGTTTTGGTTTAAGAACAGACTTCCGGAACAGATTAAGTTTGCAAACCGAGGTACCACTGTACAAGTGTTATTCCATTCCTACTAACGATTTTAGCTGTTTACAATGGCTTTTAAGATAAATTATATTTTTTCCCCATTCCTTATTAAAATTTTGGTCTTCCTGATTTCTGAATTTTTCGTTCATTTTTGCCATTTTGGCATAATCCATCATTCTTAATCTGCCATTCTTCTCTGGCAGGAACTTTAAATTCTTTCCATCTCTGGGTCAATAACATCTGTGCAGCCATGGTCACATACATAAATAGTCTTTTCTGCTCCGTTGGGATTTTGGCACCTAGAATTTCTAAAAGAAAGGCTTCAGGTTTTTTTTAGAAAAAGTTATGTTATTTTTTCCAATTCATTATACAGTCATACCTTGGAAGTCAAACAGCTTAGTTCCCGAATGTTTTGGTTTGCAATGGTTAGATTTGCCTTGTGAGAGTCTTTAAACCTCTTTTGTTGACCACCAGCATTACGCTTTCCATTTTTAAGTTGAGTATAGAGGAGTTGCTTTGGAAGATGATCATCAGGCATCCACACAACATGACCGGTCCAACAAAGTTGATGTTGAAGAATCATTGCTTCAACGCTGGTGATCTTTGCTTCTTCCAGTACAGTGGCATTAGTTCGCCTGTCTTCCCAAGTGATGTGTAAATTTTTTCAGAGACACCATTGATGGAATCTTTCGAGGAGTTGGAGATGGCGTTTATAAGTGGTCCATGTTTCACAAGCATACAGTAAGGTTGGTACTACAATAGCTTTGTAAACAAGCATTTTGGTTTCCCTGCGAATGTCCCGGTCCTCAAACACTCTTCACTTCAATAGGGAAAAAGCCACACTCGCAGAGCTCAGGCGATGCTGGATTTCGGCATCAATGTTGACCCTTGTGGAAAGCCCAGGCAGGAGAAGTGATCAACACTTTCCAAAGTTAAACCACTGAATTGAATTTGTTACCCTGCAGAGGGGTTGTTTTGTACTTATTGGTGCAGCACTTTGGGTTTTTTGGATTAGGTCCAAATTCAGGTTTGGATTAAGTTCTCAGCTGAACCCGACACACAGCCCTAGTTTCTACTATCTGCATTTAGCCCCATCCTGGGGTTGCATCTCTTGATCACAGCAAGGTCTGACAGAACATTGTGGTACGCCGAGAATTCACGTATCGGTTCCAACCAGTACTTGACACAATCACCTACTGGCGGAAACTCATATATTCGCAAGCATCTTGTTTGCTGCAGCGTATGCTAATTAAGGGTTATGGGGAAACTCGTTAGGGGAACTCAGGTCCAGCTGATTGCTCTGACACCTGTAATGAGACAGTCAGAATGGGACAGAGCACCTGATTTAAGTTTTAATCAACATCAAAAGCCCTGGGTTTGTGAAACAGCTTTGGGGCAGAAGAAAGATGAATTTGCACCTCTTCATTAAAGACTTTAGTGATACAGTAGCTCCATGATCTGAGATGCCCAGGGGTCACCTGGATTCTTATTTTAATTACGGCCATTTTTTGTTTGTTGTGTATTGTTGTTTTTTAAGAATACGTAGGTCACATTCACACCATGCATTTAATGCATGATACCACTTTAAGAGTCATGGCTTACACACACCCCCCCCCCAAAAAAAACCTGGTAGCTATAGTTTGTTAAGGGTGCTGAGAGTTGTCAGAAGACTCCCCCTTCCCTCCCCAAGCTACAATTCCCAAAATTCACTATACAGAGGGATCTTTTGTTAAACCGCTCTGGGAATTGTAGTATTGGAAGGGGAATGAAGAAGAAAGAGAATGATGTACACCATCTTGAGTTTCTTGGAGTGAAAAGGTGGGACTATAACTAATAAAATCATAGAATTGTAGATTTCAGGGGAATCCCAAAGTTCATCTAGTCCAGCCTCCTGCAATGCAGGAATCACAGCTACAGAAGCCCTGGCAGGTGGCCATCTAACCTCCAATAAAGGAAAATCCATTACCTTCCAAGGGAGTCCATTCCACTGTTGAACAGCTCTTGCCACCAGGAAGTTCTTCCTAATGTTAGTCAGAATCTCCTTTCTTGTCCTTTGAATCTATTAGTTCAGATCCAACCCTCTGAAGTGGCAAAAAACCAGGCTTGCTCCAACCTCCATGGGACAGCTTTTTAGATATTTGAAGGTGGCTTTCATATCTCCTGTCAGTCTTCTCTTATCCAGGCTAAACATACCCATAACTGTTCCTCATCAGGCTTGGTTTCCAGACCCTTCATCATCTTGGTCGCCCTCCTCTGCTCAACTTCTAGCTTGTCAATACCCTTCTTTTTTTAAAAAAAAACAAACAGAGTTCTTTACTCCTGCCCCTCCCCCCATGAATACGAAAGCAGAAAGACAAATTTACAGATTTGTCTATCCTTAGAAGAAGGCAGAGCAGAGCAAGGAAATGGAGATACACAATAAAAAGAGATGGAAACTAAACATTAAATCTATAACATGTCAACTCAACACTGGGGACTTGACAGCCTCACATTAGTCAAAATGAGGCATCAGCTTCAGGCAGAGGATTTTGAGAGCTCATAAAAGTACCAATTATTTAATCTGCTTTTATTATTATTATTACTGTTATTAGCAACGAGCGGGATTTCCCCTTTCATTCCCTGGTTCCCTCTTCCATGTCTTCCGCTCCTCTAGACGGAACTTCGATTAAATTGGTGTTTGTGTTTCGAGGAAGTGAAAGGGGGGGGGATTTATTCCAGAATCAAAAGAGAGGCAGTTTTCCATGAACTTCAGCTCCTTCCCTATATTTGAGTTTCAGAACAGGCATTTGCCGCTATAGAAAAGAAAGAGGCCACACTTTAAACAATCATGCCTTCCCCCAAAGGATTCTGGGAATTGCGTTTTGTTAAGGGTGCAGATTCATTAGGACAACCCCCTATCCCCCCCCCGAGCCACAGATCTTAGAGTTCCCCAGAGGATGGATGGATTGATGGACTGCTAAACCACTTGGGGGATTATTGCTCTCTGGGCGGAATGAGGGGGTCTCCTAAGAGCTCTCAGCACCTTTGGCAAATGGCAGTTCCAATCAATTCCTCTTTCCAGGGAACTCCAGCATACGTTCCAACATGACGTGGCCCAAATTTGGGATGCTATCTTCTGGGCCCACACTCCCACGTGAGTCACATGACCTGTGTGAGATCACAGTCCCCCCAAATGCCTTTTTCTCTCACAGTGCCCCAAAAGTGTGCCAGCCCCCAACAAAGTGCAGCCTGAAATTGTGCTATATGGCAGCAGTCATTTTGACTGCTGTCCTCTTGTGAGAAAAAAACAGGGCGCCCCGTTTTTTCACCAGGGCAGTTGACGGCTATGCTCTGGAGATCAAGCCTAGATCATGTTGCTTTCAGTGTCTACAATACATTGCCCAGGAGCCACTCTAGAAGGAAGGCTATCCTGAAGAGTTAGGGCTTATCCAATGTTCCCTTTCCTCCGGTCTATCCAGGCACAGTCCTTGATTTAAAGTTCCATGTCCAAGCACACTTCTTTTTGCTTGGGAGCTTTCCGTTCAAAAATTCACTCTTTAAAGCTCAATAGGAGGATAGTAGGATAAAGCCCATAATTAATTGTGTGATTTGTGCAATTTAACCACTATTAATGGAGCATTCCGTGGAAGGTGAACCGCAGTGGAATGGAAACATTGATGCACGTGATTTACGCATGCCTAGCGATGAATGACGTTTGGGGCAAATCTGCTCTAGGTATAAGCTTTCGTGTGCATGCACACTTCTTCAGATAATTCAGTGTGCATGCACAAGAAAGCTTATACCTAGAACAAACTTAGTTGGTCTCTAAGGTGCTACCGGACTATTTTTTAATTTTTTATTTCGACTGCGTCAGACCAACACAGTTAGCTACCTGAATCTGGGGCAAATCTATTATACTTAAACACACGTAGCAATAAGAAGTGTTGATGCTGTGTTTAAAGATAAAATTGGGTTGATTGCAATCAACCATCTAAGGACAAGGATGGAGGCCGGAAATCAGAGGAGAGTAAACAACACAAGTCCATGTCCCATGATCAGCTTCCCTTCAAATTAAGAAAATTCCATTAAATATAATGAGACTTGGAAGCAAGCAATTGACGGATGAGTGGGTATAGCCAGCTGGAATTCATAGGGACGTGTCTTTCCCCCGGGCACTTCGTTTCCGGAGTTCACATTCCTAGGAACCATATAAAAGGGATCCGATCCCAAAGTTGCCCATTCTACTTTGCTCCTCAGCTGACCTCGACAACCAGAAAGTTGGTAAGTCTCCCGATTCTGCTAGAACTTATCTTGGTGGATATCTGCCTTGGGGACGGTGCTCCAAGGCTTTGACATTGACCATGGGAGGATACGGATGGAGCAGATTTTGGGGTCATTTTAGGTTGAGCTGATGCTGGCAATGGAGAACATCCATGGATGTGTGGGATTTTGGAGAGGATAATATATTGCAGTCAGCCGGCTTCTGAGCCTGACTGTGAAGGAGCTAAGCCATCTTGGCTTCCCAAATCCTCATTTGACTTAATAAAGAAGAGATGGTGAGGTAAAGCCCATAGCTTCTGGCAGAAAAATCAGGTGTGGAGTGTGATTGGGAAAAGAAGATCTGGATTCCCTGGAGGTTGAATCCTTGGGGAAGGGCCATAAACTCAGTGGCTGAGCACCTGCTTTGCATGGTGATTCAATCCTCAGCCTCTCCAGGTCTCCTCTTGTCTGCAGCCCTGGAGAGTCACTTCTGGGCAGTGTAGACAATACTGAGATAGATGGACCAATGGGTCTGGCTCAGTACAAGGCCCTATGAGGCTATTTATTCAGCACCATGAGGAATGGAATATTGCATTCATCTTTAAGGGAAAGCCATAGCTCAGAAACAGAGAACTACTTTGTGCATGGAATGTCCTTGGTTGAATCTCCCAGGGAAAGACTCTCATCTGAGTCCCAGGAGAAGGAGAAGAAGAGTTTGGATTTGATATCCCTCTTTATCACTACCCTAAGGAGTCTCAAAGTGGCTCACATTCTCCTTTCCCTTCCTCCCCCACAACAAACACTCTGTGAGGTGAGTGAGGCTGAGAGACTTCAGAGAAGTGTGACTGGCCCAAGGTCACCCAGCAGCTGCATGTGGAGGAGCAGGGAAGCGAACCCGGTTCTCCAGATTACGAATCTACCGCTCTTAACCACTACACCACGCTGGCTCTTAACCACTACACTACACTGGAGAGCCATAGCCATAGCCAGCCAGCCAGTGCAGACGTGGAAAGTGATTCAGAAATGAGATGGAATAAGTGCATGGTGGTCAGTCTTGTCCTTTAAGTAGGAACATTCGGCAACTGTATAATTTAGGAAACAAGGGCTTACAGAATCTTATCTGATCTACACAGAGAGAGAGAGATTATGTTGCGGCTGCTTATTTGGAATGGGTTGCCTGTTTTAGTCTCGGTTTTAGACCAGACCAGAAGAATAGAGGGATAATAAGGAGCTCAAAGGGTGTGGGGAGGAGAGCATAAGGTGAAAATCTTCAGGGATACATTAACTTCCACGGCACTTAAAAGACTAAGCCCCAAAGCAGAGCAATTGTGGGCAATGAGAGCAGCCGCCTAGATCAAAGGGAGAGTTTAAAGTGGTTGGAAAGAGTTGACACCTCTTGTAGTTGCTGGTGCCTCTGGGACAATTTCATCAACAGTCAGTGGTGCGAGAAGAAAGCCTTCTTCGTATCTAACCTGGAAATCAGCTGCCACTCTCCCATTCCAGACAGTGCTTATTTAGCCTGGGGATGGTCAGATCAGGGTATTAATCCCAGCTCATGTCAATTTCGAAGGAGCTGATTCAGAGATCTTGCCCTTCCCAGCTTGCATTTGCTCCATGCATTTAATACATTAGAGGCAGGGCTTCCCCCCAAAGAATGCTGGGAGCTATCAAGGGCGCTGAGATTTATTAGGAAATCCCCCTTTCCCCCCTCATAGAGCAGCAATTCCAAGACTGGTTCAACAACCAATCCTTTTTCCCTGGGAACTCCAAGAATTGGAGTTCTGCAAGAGGAATAAGGGCCTCCTAACAACTCAGACGGGATGCGGGTGGCGCTGTGGGTTAAACCACAGAGCCTAGGACTTGCCAATCAGAAGGTCGGTGGTTTGACTCCCCGCGACGGGGTAAGCTCCCGTTGCTCGGTCCCTGCTCCTGCCAACCTAGCAGTTCGAAAGTACGTCAAAGTGCAAGTAGATAGATAGGTACCGCTCCGGCGGGAAGGTAAACGGCGTTTCTGTGCGCTGCTCTGGTTCGCCAGAAGTGGCTTAGTCATGCTGGCCACATGACCCAGAAGTTGTACACCAGCTCCCTTGGCCAATAGAGCAAGATGAGTGCCGCAACCCCAGAGTTGGCTGCGACTGGACCTAATGGTCAGGGGTCCCTTTACCTTTTTTAACAACTCAGAACCCTTAATAAACTACATTTCCTGGGATTCTATGGGGAAAGCCATGACTGTTATTGTAGTAGAAGAGTGCTTTAATATCTGGTGTAGATGTGGCTCCATTGTGCATCTGTGTTTTAAAAAAATAATCTGCACAGAAATCTGTACGGCAGTATGTATTTTATTACAAAATTCATCTTGAAGACCTCTTGAAGACCTCTAATATCTCAGTGATTGCACTGAGAAATATTTGACACCTTAAACATCTGTATACTTTGAGGTCCATTTGACACCTGATAAATAGATGGTTCAGATATAGATACAGATGTTAGGACCTACTCTGTTCTCCTGCTGGTAAATAGTTCAAACTGAATATACTGTTGCATTTTGATGTTGGTGTAAGCTGCCCTGGGACTTTAGGGTGAAAGGCAGAAAAGAGATCCGTATCTCCACCAAAGGAGAAACAGGTTAACCATTTACAAAATTGAGATCTATGCAAAACAGGAATGACAAGCCTTCAGCTGCCAATCTGGACCCTGCCCAGCCCCCAAGCAATTGCTATTGGCTCCCCAGATGATTTTGGCGACACTGCAGCACTGCAGAGATTCTACTCAGGGCTGTGATGGTGTACAGAGTTGCTTGGACAAGCTCTTTGGACTTCATTAACCTTTTGCCCCACTCTTTCTGGGCACAGAGCCACGCTTTAAAGCTTTGTGTCCAAGCCCCTTTCCTGCCCCCCACCCCCAGAGCTTTCCCCACTCAATCAACAAACAGCAATTCAGCTTTCCCATCAATTGCCATTTGCTCCGACTGGACTTTAATGAGTGGGTTTTCACAGGGAGAGCAATAAAATTGGCACTCAGATAGGAAGCTTTGGCATGCGGACTTCAAACCGGTTTTGGCTGATATATCGCCCAGTCCTAGCAGGGATGTCGGTGCAGTGCTAACACGCCATCAGGAGCATCAGACTGGCTTCGCTGGTGTGTTTGCACCGCGCATCCCTCACTTCTGCCTAGCTGCTCCTCTTCTACCTTCTGCTAAGGAGCAGCGATGCAGCCAACCGCAGCTCAGATAAGTGCCTCTTCCCCATTGGCTACTAAATTCTGTGTGCGCAGGGGCTGTGATGTGGAAGTGTGATGTGGGGTTTGCAAGAGACTGCAAGGAGGACGCGCCCAGTTTGTGGCCACACCCGCCCCAGGCCTGCAGACCCCAGTGGTGTTGCAGTGCGGCGACGGAGACTTCCAATGGGGGAAAGGTTTGCTTTCTTGGCTGTAAGGACTTCTCTCTCTTCTTCTGTCCAGCTTCCAGCTCTCGACCCGCCAGGATGACTCACCAGTGCAAGCTGCCTGCCACGGCCCCACCCAGCTGTGTGAAGGGAGTTGCGGTCTGCGCTGCCCCTCAGGCCACCAAAGGGGTCGCGGTGTGTGGGGCAGCCCCGTCGCCTTGCTCTGCCTGTGCTGCTACGCCTGTCACAGTGTGTGGGATACCGCAGCAGACCTCCTGTGGGGCCAAGACCATTTCCGTGTGTGGGATACCGCAGCAGACCTCCTGTGGGGCCAAGACCATTTCCGTGTGTGGGGTACCACAGCAGACTGCCTGTGGGGCACCAACACTGACTGTGTGCGGCCTGCCGCAGCAGACCACCTGCGGTGCATCGACACTCACCGTGTGCGGCCTGCCACAGCAGACCACCTGTTGCGGTGCGCCGGCACTGACTGTGTGCGGCCTGCCACAGCAGACCACCTGCGGGGCACAGGCCACGTTGGTCCCAAGCTGTGTCTCATCTCCCTTGGTGATCTCCTCAGGATGCGGATGTGGCGGGGTTCCCTTGAGCAGCTGTGTACCGGTAACACTGAATCTGGTGCAGCCCACTTGCGTCGCTGCCGCGCCCTGTACCAGTACCAGCTGCTGTGCCGCCCCTGGATGTGTGTAGAACCCGGGCACATGGCAGCGATGGGACTGGTGGATGCGGAATTGACGAACGGATCGAAGAGTAGCACGGGGCGAGCTGTTGCCTGCCTTTGCTATGTTTAACAATGACTTGGGCTCTCTGAAAAATCCCCATATCGTTTCATTCCTAACTTTGTTCCTCCTTTCTCTCTTGGTATCATTTTCTCCTATCCTTTAAAGGCAGGGGTGGGCGGGCGCACTTTTGCCCTCGGCCTCATTCCATGTTGGCATGGGGAGCCTAGAGGGAGAGAGGGAAGAAGGGGGGGTCAGGGAGGGAGGGAGGGAGGGAGGAAGGAAGGAAGGAAGGGTCAAAATAATAATAATAATAATAATAATAATAATAATAATAATAATAATAATAATAATAATATTATACCCTGCCCATCCGGCTGGGTTTCCCCAGCCACTCTGGGCGACTTCCAACAAAACACTAAAATACAATAACCCATTAAACATTAAAATATTCCCTAAACAGGGCTGCCTTCAGATGTCTTCTAAAAGTTTGCTAGTTATTTTTCTCTTTGACATCCGGTGGGAGGGTGTTCCACTGGGCGGGTGTCACCACCGAAAAGGCCCTCTGCCTGGTTCCCTGTAACTTGGCTTCTCGCAGCGAGGGAACCGCCAGAAGGCCCTAGGCGCTGGACTTCATTGTCTGGGCAGAATGATGGAGGTGGAGACGCTCCTTCAGGTATACTGGACCGAGGCCGCTTATGTGTGGTAAAGGTAAAGGTAAAGGAACCCCTGACCATTAGATCCAGTCGTGGACGACTCTGAGGTTGCGGCGCTCATCTCGCTTTACTGGCCGAGGGAGCCAGCGTACAGCTTCTGGGTCATGTGGCCAGCATGACTAAGCCATTTCTGGCGAACCAGAGCAGTGCACGGAAACGGCGTTTATCTTCCGGCCGGAGTGATACCTATTTCTCTACTTGCACTTTGACGTGCTTTTGAACTGCTAGGTTGGCAGGAGCTGGGACCGAGCAACGGGAGCTCACCCCGTTGTGGGGATTCAAACCACCGACCTTCTGATCGGCAAGCCCTAGGCTCTGTGGTTTAACCCACAGCGCCACCCGTGTCCTCAAAATGTGTGTGAGGGGTGTAAAAAAGAGGGGAAGGGGGTGTAAAAATAGAGAGAGAGAGGGAAAAGAGAAATGGGTTATCAAAATGAAAGAGAATGGGGTTTCAAGGAGCAAGGGAATATCATAAAATGAGAGAATGGATGTCAAAAGAGGGGGATGGACAGAAAAGATTGCTGGCTCACCAATTCTGATCCTGAGCACCCAAGATTTAGCTCCAGCTACCACTAGCACCTGCCTCAAGCAGATTACCTCAAAAAACAAACGAAAAGGTTCCCACCCCTGCTTTAAGGAATAAGGAAACGGCCAGCTATGACCTTTTGGGGTACGCCAGGCCTGCATAAACCCCTTGGTGTTGGATTATTCCCCTTTCCCCCATCTAGATAATCTTTTCTCTTCCTCCTTGCTTAAAAAAACAACCAGCAAATAAACGCTACGGTTTTGTGGCACCAAAAAAAAAAGCCTTACCATTGTTGTGTTTATTCATCTCATTGCTGTATATCTTCCTGTATGTTCGATCAGAGAATCGCAGAGATGGATGAAATGGAGACAGAAAGTCACGCAGAATTCACTAGGAAAGAATTAGGTCTTTTACGACCCCACATTAAAGGTCAGGGAAGCATCCTGGCAACATTAGCGTCATTTAAAAATGAAAAGAGCAAGTTTCTACCTCCAGGGTGCACAGAAGGGGTTTGGAGGGCATGGAAGCGTTTCAGAAATCAGATGTGTTTGTGAATTTGTGTGTGTGTCTTTCCATATCACATGTCAAAATTCCAGGTCACCTAAAGAGGAGGACTTATATCTTCCTCACTCAGGAAGCATCTCCTCCTATTTCCAGGGATTTAAAAGGAAATCAAAACCACATTGTGAAAGTAAAATGGAAAGCAGGGACCAAAGAAATCACATACCCATCAACTGTCCCGGAAAAATGGGGACATCCCTTTTTTTTCTCCCTGTGAGAGCATGCCGGCCGTTTTAGCAGCTGCAATATCACCCCCCAAAAAGAACTTTTTCTCCCCCCCCTTTTTTGAATTTGCATTTTATTTATTTGTTAACATTCTTATATTACACCGGTAAACATTGTCATATTACATTACAGGACTTACTATAATATTATTTCCAACATGTATACAAAAATTATATACAAATTTTATATACCTAGAAAGAAAATGAAACAAAAATAAAAAGAACAAAGAGGAAAAACAAAAACAATTCCCCTCTCCAAAATCATATACATACCAACACACTAGACTTCCTGTCTTTCCTGTTGTATATTCCTTTTTTACAAATGAATGTACTCTTACTATTGTATATTTCTTTACATTTTATCTAATACATTCCTATATCAATATGTGCTCTTAGTCTTATTTCTCAACTCAATCTCACTCCTACGTCAATCAAATGCTAGCATAGAGAGCGAACCTTTACTGTATTTTTGAACATATGTTTTATATCTATCCCACTTTTCCACAAATTTTTGTTTTGAATTGCCTCTCAGGGTATTTGTTAACAAATACCCAAAAAAGAACTTTTTCAGGGATGCAATCTCACACAGTGCCCCCAAACATGCCGTTTGGGGGCACCTTTCCCCAAAAAGTGCTTTATCGGGGCTGCAATCACACACAAATCATATGACACACCCTGGGTTGTGGCCCTGGAAGATGGCGCCCTGTTTTTTTGTCATGACATGTTGTAGGGTATGAAATCATTCTCTCAGAATGGTGGTTTCCATACTTGAACTGGCTTTTGGTGGGATCCTTGGGAATTATGCTATCAACTACCATGGCATCTGTCACAGATGTTGACATTTTAATGACCTCACTGAGCAAAGGGTTGGACTAGATCAGTCCTTCAGCTTTTGAGTGACCAGGTCTCATTGGGTCAGAACTCCCATCATCTCCCAGTCGCCTTAGGCAATGGTCAAGGAAGACAGGAGTTGTAGTCCAACAACATCTGGGGAACCAAAGTTTCTTTATTTATAAAAAATATGTATACACGGGTGGTTGTTGTTTTTTAAAAAAGGAAAGCATCAGAGCAGTTTACAACAATTAAATGTAGAGCCCTACAATAAAAACCATACAAAATTGTTCAGAATCAGAAATCAGCTTTCAGCTATGGAAATGTATGTTTTCTTAATTGCCTGCATAGACCTGGCAGAATAGAAAAGCTTTTTTCCCCATGGTAAATCTTTATTGGTTTAAAATACAAACGTACAACGAAGGTAAGTATAGAAAAGTTAAACACTAAAAAAGAGAAAACTTCAAGACATAAAAATAAGGGGGGGGAATTAAAAGACAAAAAAGAAAAGAAGAAAAAGAAAAAGGACCAAAAATTTATACAAAATCATATCTATCAAATAAAAATTTCTGCATAAAACTTCCAATCGTTCTCATTATACGGTTTCTGTTGTCATGGTTTTGTCTCACAGCTTTACTTAATACCCTTTTTCATACATTCCACTAAAGTATTCGTTTCATTCATTTTTGTTAAATATTTTCCATTCTCCATATGTTTTCTGATTTAAGGCCCCCCTGACTTTTCCCGTCAACTTTGCTAGTTGGAAATATTCTATCATAAGTGTCTGCGATTCTGTTATCTTTGGTGTTCTTTCGCTTTTCCAGTTTCTCGCTACAAGTATTCTTGCTGCCATGAATAGAAAAGCTTTTAGCAAGTGTCTTAAAACAAAGAAAGTATCTGTTCAATCTCTGTTGGCAGAGCATTCGACAGCACTGGAGCCATAACTCCAATGGCTTAGTTTCTCATTGTTGCCAAATGAGCTGTGCCAGCAACACTCCTGCTAATGATCTCAGTGACTGAGAAGTCCCTGGAGTATCCTGCACTTAAGTTGTTCAGGGTAATAATAATAATAATGAGAATAATAAAAATAAGAATAATATACCCCACCCATCTAGTAGGGCGGCACCGGCCACTCTGGGCAGTTTCCAACACATAAAAACATAACATCAAACACCAAAAGCTTCCTTATAGGGCTGCCTTCAGATGTCTTCTAAAAGTTAGATAGTTGTTTATTTCCTTAACATCTGATGGGAGGGCGTTCCACAGAGCAGGTGCCACCACCGAGAAGGCCCTCTGCCTGGTTCCCTGTAACCTCACTTCTCACAGGGAGGGAACTGCCAGAGGATCCTCGGAGCTGGACCTCAGTGTCCAGGCAGAACAATGGGGATGGAGACGCTCCTTCGGGTATAGTGGGCCAAGGCCATTTAGGTCTTTAAAGAAGAAGAAGAAAATAAGAGTTTGGATTTGATATCCTGCTTTATCACTCCCCGAAGGAGTCTCAAAGCGGCTAACATTCTCCTTTCTCTTCCTCCCCCACAACAAACACTCTGTGAGGTGAGTTAGGCTGAGAGACTTCAAAGAAGTGTGACTAGCTCATGTGGAGGAGCGGGGAAGCGAACCCGGTTCACCAGATTACGAGTCCACCGCTCTTAACCACTACACCACACTGGCTCCCAGTTTAAAGGTCAGCACCAACACTTTGAACTGTGCATGGAAACGTAAATCAAAACAAGGACCTTGAATCTGTCTCAGCAGTAGGTGGGCAACCAGCACAGCTGTTTTAACAAGTGTCACATGTTCTCAGTCATATGCCCCCGGCTTGAAAATTCGGAGCGCTCCTGCCAGTAGACAACCCTACGCTATATGGACCTGCTATAAGGAAGGTTCTGCAGGCAGTGGAGGGTCCTCAATAATATAGCTACCACCGGAGAGAACTCTCCCTGAAGTCCATCCCTTACAACGATGCCGGACACACTGGAATGCCGTGTCCGCAAAGGAATGACAACGGGATTATGATCATGAGTAATCTCTGTTGCCTAACGACACCTTACACAAATAGGAGAATTAACTAGATGAGCTTGTGGTTGTTCTGGGTATTATTGGCGTGATCTCCTGGGCCAGGAAACGATTAGGAAAGAGGCTCAGTGGTGGAATTTCACCCCTTGATCTCTTTCCTACTCTACTTGTTCTGACAGCTCCCAGCTTCTGGAATACTCAGCCACAAAGAATGCACGAAATGAATAGCCACATAAAGGGAGCAGAGTTTTGCACCCATGAGGAACTGTTGTCTTCTTCTTCTTCTTCTTCTTCTTCTTCTTCTTCTTCTTCTTCTTCTTCTTCCAAATTTATAAACCAAATCACAGCCTGAAGTCATCCAAGCAGTGGGCAGCAATGCATAATATAATATCTCCCAGGCCTTTGGCTAATTATTAAACAACCTATGGCCTTTTAAACTATGGTGGTTTTTGTTTGTTACTATGTTGTGAATTTTTGTCTTTTTATATTGTATGCCACCCTGTGATCCTCGAATGAAGGGTGATATAGCAAATTAATAAATAAAAATAGGAGGAGGAGGAGGAGGAGGAGGAGAAGAAGAAGAAGAAGAGGAGGAGGAGGAGGAGGAGGAGGAAGAAGAGTTTGGATTTGATATCCTGCTTTATCACTACCCAAAGTGTGACTAGTCCAAGGTCACCCAGCAGCTGCATGTGGAGGAGCAGAGACGCGAACCCAGTTCACCAGATTACGAGTCTACCACTCTTAACCACTACACCACAAAACACCCTCTGCCCCCGACCTGTGCCAGCTGGTCATTATAGGAACAACTGTTTAGAATCAGTGCCTGAGTTTTGATTTTGATTTTCCTCTCCCCTCCTTCTCCCTTTTTCTTTGAGTGTCGTTTTTTTTAGATTGTAAGCCTATGAATAGGGGCTACCTTGTTGGATCGCACCAAACGTTCTAGATAAATTAAACCAATAAATAAAACACAAAAAGTACAAGTTCTAAAAATGTACAAACACAATAAAACAATTTCTACACATTCTAAAACTCAAATTAGAGATAGTATGGAATCTGACATCTTCATGAATACTTTCACAAGGATGGAGGGTTTGCATTTTCTTCACTGGTGATCAATTCACAAAAAGGGATGCATTTTTTGAAAGATTTCATTGAAGTAAATAAAACAAATTGCTCCAATAAAAATTATAGAAGTACAAAAAAGCACAGTATATCCAAGAGAGACTTAATATTAGGTTGGTAAAGTATTTTAAAACCATTAGGAAAAGAAGAATCTGATTCTACTATGGAGAAGAAGCCCTGTGTGTCTGTACTTGTTGTATAGAGAGTAAAATCTCACCAAACAGCATAGAATTTTTCAGCATCTTCCAAGCTTTTGGCACCACCTATTTTATGAGTTATTTTTTTCAGCTGATTCTAAACTCCAAAATAATTTTTATACCCAAGTGAAAGTTGCAAGGTTTTCCATTTGGGGCAACTGAGGTTCTAGCAGGTGCCAACATCCAGGTCAAGAGTATCTGAGAGCTGGAACCTTTCAAGGGGTCATCAATTTGGGTTTTTCGCAGATGGATGTTTGCTCCGATTGTGAGCTAAAGAGCAGGCTTTCACAGAGGAAGCTCCAGAGGGGAAGAAAGGGTGCTCAGGCTTTGAGCTTTAAGGTGAAGACCATGCCTGAAAAGAAAAGAGGAAAGGTAAGTGGGAAAGATAAGCCCTTGGGGTGAACTTGGAAGGGGATCTTTGAGTGTTTGGAGATACATCAAAACCCAAATATGCCATCATTGTTCAAAGGTAAAGGGACCCCTGACCATTAGGTCCAGTTGTGGACGACTCTGGGGTTGCGGCGTTCATCTCACTTTATTGGCCGAGGGAGCCGGCGTACAGCTTCCGGGTCATGTGGCCAGCATGACTAAGCCGCTTCTGGCAAACCAGAGCAGCGCACGGAAACGCCATTTACCTTTCCGCCGGAGCGGTACCTATTGATCTACTTGCACTTTGACGTGCTTTCGAACTGCTAGGTTGGCAGGAGCAGGGACCGAGCAACGGGAGCTCACCCCGTCGCAGGGATTCGAACTGCCGACCTTATGATCAGCAAGCCCTAGGCTCGGTGGTTTAACCCACAGCACCACCCATTCATTGCACACAGACAAAAGCACACTTTCCTGTAACACAGTGTTTCCCAAACTTGGGTCTCCAGCAGTTCTTGGACTACAACTCCCATCATTCCTAGCTAGGACCAGTGGTTAGGGATGTTGGGAATTGTAGTCCAAGGTTTCCCAATATTAAAGTAAACAGCAATTCAGTTATCTTGTAGTATTGGCCCAAAAGAAAAAAGTGTAAGTTTACTTGTGTGTATATATCCTCTACATTTATTATGAAAGGAAGGGGGTCAGGGAAAAGAAAAGATCTCTCAGTATACCTGAAGGTGAGTCTCCACCCCCATCATTCTGCCTGGACACTGAGGTCCAGCTCCGAGGATCTTCTGGTGGTTCCCTCCCTGTGAGAAGTGAGGTTACAGGGAACCAGGCAGAGGGCCTTCTCGGTGGTGGTGCCTGCCCTGTGGAACGCCCTCCCATCAGATGTTAAGGAAACAAACAACTATCTGACTTTTAGAAGACATCTGAAGGCAGCCCTGTTTAGGGAAGTTTTTAATGTTTGATGTTTTATTCTGTTTTTAATCTGTTGGGAGCCACCCAGAGTGCCTGGGGAAGCCCAGCTGGATGGGCAGGGTATAAATATTATTATTATTATTACTCTCAAAATTGTCCTACAATGGTACAACCTTTGCTACAGGTGTACAGTTAATATTCCATGAATGACTAGGAAAGCCTCCTTAAACAACAGCATCTTCAATGGGCACATAAACATCAGGACATGGGGCACATGCCTCATCCCAGCTGATAATTTATTCCAGACAATTTATCCCTGGCGATTCAACACTAAAAGCCTTGTTTTTCGGTTAGAACTAGCCCTGTTTTCAGCCAGGACTAAGAACACCTCTGGTGTATGTATCTCGTTTAAGGAGCACCGTTCCCAGGGAGAGGCAGTACCTGTTTTGAGTGCTTGCACATAGACCACATTCCCATCAGATATCATCGCAGGACGGGTTCAAATCCTGCCAAGGGGTGAAGCAGAAGGACAGATCTTGGTAGCTTTTGTTCAGCTGAGGGAAAACAAAAGAGGAGGAAGAAGACATTTATTGACTCACGCGGCATCCGCCATTAATTAATTGGAAAGATGAAAGGGCAATGGAACTCCTTCCCATTTTCATTGTTTATCCTCTTCGGAGGTGACTGGGCAGAATTCCATCCCAGGCACCTCACCCTCCCAGATTGACTGAGCTGTCCTCCTTGGCTCCAAAGGTAACAATAATGACTCAGAACCCATTTATTAAAACACAATAAATCTCATTTTATCTCTCTCCAGGTGATCATGACAACATTGCATTCCACCAAAATGTTAACAGCTCACGATGAGATCAAGAACTGGGAATTCTGGAAAGATCTTTTTGAACGTGGCATCCGTGCCTTGGCCCAGTATACCTGAAGGAGTGTCTCCACCCCCATCGTTCTGCCCGGACGCTGAGGTCCAGCTCCGAGGGCCTTCTGGCGGTTCCCTCCTTGCAAGAAGCAAACCTACAGGGAACCAGGCAGAGGGCCTTCTCAGTAGTGGCACCCACCCTGTAGAACGCCCTCCCATCAGATGTCAAAGAGATAAACAACTACCTGACATTCAGAAGACATCTTAAGGCAGCCCTGTTCAGGGACGTTTTTAATGTGTGACATTTTAGTGTATTTTTGGTCTCTGTGGAAGCCGCCCAGAGTGGCTGGGGAAACCCAGCCAGATGGGCAGGCTACAAATAATAATTATTATTATTATTATTATTATTATTATTATTATTATTATTATTATTGATGCCGTGAACCCCATGACGTGCCGTCCAGTGCCATCCCTATGGGCGCCGCATGCCTCGGGGGCCTGGCACCCATAGGGACGAGTCAGGGCATGTGGCACCCATACAGGATGAGACGGGGTGCACGGTGGCCATAGAGACGGGGCGCATAGTAGGGCCTCAGTCGCCCTACAGCTGGGGGGAAGGCAGCAGGCGGACAGTGCGGAGCCTGCGGGCACCAAGACTCATGCCTCATGCACGCTGCAGGCCCTGCGGTGACAAGTGCCGCCCGCCATTTTGTCACACACACCTCATCAGGGTGACACCCAGGGCGGACCGCACCTCACTCACCCCCCTTCATAGGCCCCTGCCTGGCACCACTTTCCCTCCTTCTTCCTGAAACTATACTCTGTCACTCAGTCTGACAGCCTCTTTTGCGTGGCGAGTTCCTGCCCCCCCAGTGGAAATAATGGCACATGACACAATTATTAAGGTTAATGGGCGAAATAAGGCCACAACTTTATTGGTTACAGGTGATGAGCGGTATTGGCTTAGGCATTGGTCCTAACCGACTATCTGACTTCAGCCCGTTCGCTTGAAGTCTGGGAAGGGTTAACCACCAGGAGGGGGAGTTCTGCTGATGCACATCAACTAGGAACTCCCCCGGGGTCACCGACTGGAGGCATGCCTTAGGCCCTCACCTCCCCGGGCTTCGGACAGGGCCACGCCCCAGAGTCCTTTAATAGACTACCCTTCAATATGTGGGGCAGGTGATGGCGCTACCTCCCCTCTTCCATCTACAGAACAATACCAATGCCTAACCGCCAATACCAAGAAAGTTGTGGTGATTTGCAACAAGGTAGGCAAAAGGCTGGAACCAATTTGCCAAGTGGAAAAATTCCTACCAGGCCCCTCAACGGCGACCAACCAAGGTCCATAGCAAGGTCAAGGAACAAAAACCTTGTAGGGCAGGAGGGTGGGAAAAGCAGGAACAGCTGATGAGCAGCAAAGAGGGAGATCCCCAGCTATGTCCTGCCTTAAATAGGGCAGGCCACGCCGCCAGAGCCAGCCAATTGGCTGGCCAGGGGGTGACACTGCCGGGGATCCCCCCAATCAGTGAGGGCTGGGCTCCAGCCGCCCAGTGCGTGGTGGGGCCGTGACGCCCACAACCCCACCTCCTCTGTAGTGTGGAAGTGGCTTTGTCGCCCTCCTTCCTGATGTCCCCTCTGGCTCTCATTCTGACATTCCCGGCTCCACTAGGGATTGAACTTTCTGCATGCTCCACCCCTGAGCTACAGCCCTTCCCCTGCATTTTGCTTCTGGAGAAGAGGCCAACTCTCTCTCTTAGATCTTGATGGACCTGGGTTCTCCCCTGGTAGACCTCCATCCACACGTTGGGACCAGTGGTCTTCAAGCTGCTAGTGGATCACAGCCTGGTCCAACATGGGTCATAACAGGAACACAGCTGCCATGTAGATATATGGTGAAAGATGAAGCCATGGGTCTGCAGATGGGTTAAAAGTGGGTCTGAAGAGGTTAAATATGCCTGTTCTGAACTTTTGAGCTTGTGATCAGTACCAAGGAATGGTTTGGCGGTCCAAATTGCATCCCAAGGAATAGGGTGGTTTTCCATACTGTGTGACTCAGGGCCTAAAGAATGGATGTGAGGACAGCAGCAGATGTGAGGATTCATCCATCCATTCATCCATCTATCCATATTTAGTTCCTTAAAATAAACAATTTATCCCCGTTCTTTGTTTTCCCACTTCCATGTGGGTCCAACCAGCTTCACGTGACCCAGCCTTCTCATTTCCAAAGTCCTTCCGCTCATGTTAGGAGGATTCCATTCAACCTAATGAGGGCTGTCAGCAATTTGGAGATGACTAGGTGGGGCGAGCTTTGGGTGCTCTTAACAAGCTTCCCATCCCTCGGGGCACCATCTTTCCGGGATCTTGCCTCTTGGAAGTCATATAAAAGAGGCGGCCGGCTCGGTGTGTCCACCAAACTCAACTTGGACTCTTGGATCATCCTGCTCTTGTCATCTACCGTGGTGAGTATCTTGGGATCTCTCTTGCTCTCATGGAAGAGCCCGTCTCTCTTACGCTCTTAACAAACGATTTTAGGCTACAGCCAAGCTTATTACAGCATTCTTTTGGTTATTGGGTTTTATTCCCCACTTGGAGGGAAAATTAGTAGTACCAAAGGTGGCAATTTCCGCCGATGGCTTCGGGGATGGTTTACGACAGCCAATGAGATTTTGGCCATTCTGTTCAAGGTGCTGCCTTTGGGGGACTTCCCTGCCTTCATTTCAGAGGAGGCAATTTCTTAAAATAAATGAGTGGCAACAGAGGAGAATTACAGAGGAGTGAAGAAGTGCCAGGAGGGCGAGAGAGCCAAGACGTAAGGAAGACGTAAGGAAGGAGATCAGAGAACAAGAGAGGTAGAAGGAGAATGCCTGATGGTGGCGATACCATCAGCAGCTCTCTCTTCAGTGGAGGTGTAAGTGGCTTCTCTTAAACATGGGATTAGCAGCCGACACCTTGGTGGCATGGTAAAAAATAGGAATAATAACAGGGAGTAGGAGCAGGAGGGTGGAATAATGGGTTCTAAATTACAATAGGCAGTAAGAGCACTTCAGAGAACATCCTTTACTGCAGGGACGCAGAAGCTCCAGGTCCTGCTGGACTATAACTCCCATCATCCCTGACCATTGACCATGCCAACTAGGGCTGATTGGAGTTGGACACCAAGAACATGGTTCAACTACAACTCCCATCGTCCCTGACTACTGGCCAAGCCAACTGGGGCTGATGGGAGACTTGGCCCAACAACAGTCATTCCTCATCCACATTACTTAACAGTTTGGGCCACCCCAATTTTTGATCTTTGTTGGAAAAGTAGTATTATAGAATCATAGAATTGTAGAGTTAAAAGGGACCGCCGGGGATGGGTTCATCCAATCCGTCGCAATGCAGAGATCTCAGCTAAAGCATCCCTGACCTCTGCTTAAAAACCTGCAAGGAAGGAGAGTCCACAACTTCCTAGGGGAGACCATTTCCCTGCCAAACAGCTCCTACAGTCAGAAAGTTCTTCCTGTTGCTTCACTATGCTGTTGGTTCTATGATTGTTCAGTATTTGTTTGCCCATTTAAATAGACGTTTGAGGCTGTCCCAAATATTATTTATTTATTTATTTATTTATTTATTTATTTATTTATTCACTCACTCACTCACTCATTCAAATAGATTATTTATATGGTGCTCTTCCAACTGCTCAAAGCTCAAAGCTCAATTTAAAAAAAATTAATACAGAAAACAACAACCCACCATTGACAAATCTTAGTGTTCAAACCCAACAAGTTCAGAAATACGGTTGGTGGCTTCTCCTCTTGTTGAAGTTCACCAAGCGGAGGCCAGGATGCCTTTATACCACTTCAGACTGCAGATAGGGTCTAGTCTGAATGAATCCTCCATACAAAACTGTCCATTAGCTGTCTGCGACCATCTCTACCATAAGGCAGAGTGGGGCAGATGCCTTGGGCAACAGTTGCGATGAGGTCGTGGCAGAAGCTTAGATAGAACAGTGAACAAGCAGTGACAACAGTGTGGGAGAGAGCAAAGCTATGTGTGTCACACAGCCTGGCCTGCACCCGTAACTTAAGCTGTTTCCAGTGGAAGACACTGTCCCTATCCACCATATTGCAATATGGCCAACCCATACAGAAAGGAGGAGTGTCAGGGAGACCTTCTGCCAAAGCATGCTGGTTGTCTATGAGGATGTTTCAAACATGCATTGAAAGGGAAGGAGCTTTATCAGAGAGTGTATGTTTCTGATTACCAGTTGCTGAGAACCTCAGGGCTGTTACACTCTCGATCTGGTTGCCATGGGCATCTGTTTGGCCACTGTGAAAACAGGGTGCTGGGCCACATCCAGCAGGGTGCTGGGCCACATCCAGCAGATACTTTTCATGTGGCCATAATTCAGTGGTGGAGCATCTGAATGGAGCGAGCTCGTTTTCTCCTGCTCTGGAGGGGAGGACGTGAGCCAATGGCTTCAAGTTAGGAGAAAGGAGATACCAACTAAACTTTCTCGCAACGGAGTCTCTCGGGATGTTGTGGGCTCTCCTTCCTTGCAGGTTTTGAAGCAGAGGTTGGGTGGCCATCTGTCATGGATGCTTGAGCTGAGATTCCTGTATTGCAGGGGGTGGGACTAGATGGGACCCCAACTCTACACTTCTATGACTCTGTGAATTACACGCTTAAGGTCCCAGATCCGATCCTCAGCATCTCCAAGTAAGACTAGAAGAGACCCCCTGCTTGAAATCCTGGAGATCCACTACCCATCAGTATAGATGATAGGATCCGTGGATCTAGTGCAGTTTCTGATGCTCTTGTGTTGACAGCAGAGGCAAAACAGGAAGCTGTCTACTACCAAGCCCAGTTCAGAATAGTCTACTGCAACCTTTCTCAACCTGTGGGTCCCCAGATGTTGTTGAACTACAACTCCCATCACCCCTTGCTAGCAAGACCAGAGCTCAGGGATGAGGGGAGTGGTAGTCCAACAACATTTGGGGACCCACAGGTTGAGAACCGCTGGTCTACTGTGACCAGCAGAGGCTCTCTGGGGTCTCGGAGAGACAGAGAAGTCTTTATTGTCATCAGCTGTTTGATCTTTTAAGTTGGAGGTGCCATTGAATTGGGGACCATTGGGGGGGAAATGCGCTCCACTAGTAAGCTACAGGTTACAAAGGTACACAGAAGCTGATTTATGCCAAGTCAGACAGGTGGTCCATCTAGCTCCGTACTGTCCACACCAACTGGAAAGAGAGCCAGTGTGGTGTAGTGGTTAAGAGCGGTAGTCTCGTAATCTGGGGAACCGGGTTCGCTTTCCCGCTCCTCCACATGCAGCTGCTGGGTGACCTTGGGCCAGTCACACTTCTCTGAAGTCTCTCAGCCCCACTCACCTCACAGAGTGTTTGTTGTGGGGGAGGAAGGGAAAGGAGAATGTTAGCCGCTTTGAGACTCCTTCGGGTAGTGATAAAGCGGGATATCAAATCCAAACTCAAATCCAAACTGGCAGCAACACTCCAAGATTTCAGGCAAGGATCCCTCCCCCCAGCCCTACCTAGAGATGTGCAGAGACTAAAAATGGTACCTTCTGCAAGAGAAGCTGGTGTTCTGCCTCTGAGCAATGACACTTCCACATGCAAGGCGCATCCCAGGCTTGTGCTAACACGCACATTGAATATATGTCCATCAGCAATGAATTGTGGAATTTTGCAAGGCTGCACCACAGCCGTTCAAAATTCTGGGACAACAGAAGCTGAACGCCCTGTTAAAATTATGCAAATTAAACACGCACTCATAAAAATTTTCCTCATTTGCATAATGTACTCTGTATCTGCTGATGGTTCGTCTTGCAGGATTAGGCAAATTCACAGAGGCATAAGGCTGACAATATCTGCTAGACGGAAGGGCTGCGTTCTCCCTCCGGTCAGAGGCAGGATGTCTCTGGACACCAGTTGCAGGGAATCACAAACAGGGAGAGAGAGTTGCTCTTGCACTCAGGTCCTGCTTGTGGCATCTGGATGGCCACAGTGAGAACAGGATATGGTAGACTATTTATGGACCTTAATGTCCATAAATAATAACACCCTAGTGGTCCCAGGCCCTAAGGAAGTCAGATTAGCCTCAACCAGAGCCAGGGCCTTTTCAGTACTTGGTGGAACGCTCTGTCTCATGAGACCAGAGCCCTGCAGGATCTGATTTCTTTCCGCAGGGCCTGTAAGACAGAGTTGTTCCTCCTGGCCTTCAGCTTGGAATCAACTTGATCCCCTTCCCCTCTTTCCTTTCTCCTTCTGTGATGGAACTCCTATTTGGGGACTTCCCTGGCTTTTTTCTGGCCCATGTAGGACCAGTCTGGATAGCTAGCCTTGGTGAAGATTTGATGTTTTCATCCCCAAAAAGTTCTTGATTGGTCTGATCCAGCAGCCAGGTTCCTCTGATGTTCCTCTGAGTGAGAGAAGGGCAAGGAGGATGGAGGGGCCCTGAAGACCCATTCCCTTGCCCACTGGCAATCTTATGCAGCCACCATGATGGCTTCTGTCATTTCAGTCCCCTTTGCCCATGCACTTTCAAGCACAACGTGGGAACCATAAAGGAAGGGGAACTGAAAATGGCATTCTGGGAAAGAGGAAGTCCATGACTGATGTCACATCCTGCAGGGTTTCTGTGTTCCAGGAGAATTTCAGTATATAGGCAGATGTTGCCAGGCTGCACCTCCGATCATGTATGGTCATTGGCCATTTTGGCTGGGGCTGATGGGAGTTGCAGCCCAACAATATTTTTAGGGCCTGAGGTAGAGGTCCATCTCAAGTCTCATATTAGCTACATTGACTTTGTTGTTGTTTAGTCGTTTAGTTGTGTCCACCTCTTCGTGACTCCCTGGACCAGAGCACGCCAGGCCCCTCTGTCTTCCACTGCCTCCCACAGTTTGGTCAAACTCATGCTGGTAGCTTCAAGAACTCTGTCCCACCATCTCGTCCTCCATCGTCCCCTTCTCCTTTTACCCTCCATCTTTCCCAACATCAGGGTCTTTTCCAGGGAGTCTTCTCTTCTCCTGAGGTGGCCAAAGTCTTGGAGCCTCAGCTTCACGATCTGTCCTTCCAGTGAGCACTCAGGGCTGATTTCCTTCAGAATGGAGAGGTTTGATCTTCTTGCAGTCCACAGGACTCTCAAGAGTCTCCTCCAACACTTAACTAGAGCCTCTCATTATTATTATTTTGCAAAGGGACTTGAGGAGGTGCCATAATCTCCTTTGAGACAACGCAGCATTTAGTTAAGGTCACCTTGAGCAAACTGGTTTGTGTGCATCAGAGTGGCCCCAACCCCCATCCATTTAAAAATGAGGTTGTGATACACCCAGACTGTGTTGAACAACATCTATGGACACCCACTTGCGGTCGAAAGGCATCTCCCATACCCTTTAAGAGCTATGGGGCAACTTTCAAGGAACAACTGGCAATGTACTCAGCATTCGTAAGAACTTGTTAGAAGCAGATGTTCAGCCCTAGACACTATAATTAACAGTTGCTCTGCTGCTGGTTATGATTTACATAGCTAAAGGCCCATCTGTATGATGTGTAATTTTCTTCCCCCACAATAACCTCTGATGTCTCCACTATCACAACACTCTTCCCAAACTCTGTGCTCCTGGCTGGAACCATTGGCTTATCTCCTTCGGTGTCGTTGTGTGTCTTTACAAACAAAGGAGTCAAGATCCCTGTCATTGGCTAAGCAGCTGTGATGTCACAGCAGGGTCGAGTTCAACACTGCTCAGTGAGAACTGGACAAGAACTGCAGGGAACTATTGAATCAGAGAGCTTAATGATAAATAATATAATAATTTTTTATTTATAATCTGCCCTTCCCAGTTCAGAAAACCGGGCTCAGGGTGGCTAACAACAAATTCAAAACAATTGATGCTACAAAAAAACTAGCATAAAATACGGTATAAAGCGTAAATAACAATAAAATCAAAAATCAATTTAGGGGGGAAATCCATCCAATAAATATTAGATGATCACCAGGGCTAGCTGGCTAAATTAGTCCTATTTGGGCCAGCGAGGAGACCAGGGGAGAATTAGCTGTGTGATCCCAGAGAGGGTAATCTTCATAAAAAGGGGAGGAGGAGGAAAGGAAGGGGAATAAAAGATCAGGCTAAGTTCAAATTGAAAGCCAGGCGGAATAGCTCTGTCTTACAGGCCCTGCAGAAGGAGGTTAAATCCTGCAGGGCCCTGGTCTCATGGGACAGAGCATTCCACCAGGTCGGAGCCATCACTGAGAAGGCCCTAGCCCTGGTGGAGGATAATCTGACTTGCAGTCTTTATATCAGGGATGTGGGATCTGTGGCCCTCAAAATGTTATTGGACTATACCTTCCACCAGCCAATGTTCTTGGAGTCTAAACCCCACCATCCCCCATTGGCACGGCCAATGGTCAGGGACGATGGGAGCTATCGTTGAGTAGCGTCTGGAGGGCCACAGGCTCCACATCCACTACGTTCTTCCTATTCTCTCATGGAACCTCCAGCTCCAGAGGCAGTCTACCTAGATTTTACAGGTTCTGGTGGGATTTGGACACTGTGACACCAGGAAGCTGGACTAGGTGGGCCACTGGCCTGATTCAGCGGGTTCCTCCTTTGTTCTTATGATTTATTTCTCTTCCAGAGCTTAAAACCTCCCCAACAAGATGTCTTACCAGTGCAAGCAACCCTGCCTTCCTCCTCCTTCCTGCGTGAAGACTAAGAGTGCCACCGTGTGTGCAACTCCTGGAGGCGCTGTCTGCGTGACCCCATCTCAGTCATCTTGCGCAGATGCCTGCACTCCTAAATGTGCCACTGTGTGTGCCACTCCAGGAGGCTCCATCTGCGTCACTCCACAGCAGCCCCAGTGCGCCACCGTCTGCCAGGGTCCTTGCGGCTCCATCTCGGTGACCCCCCTGCAGAACCAGGGGCCGACCATATGCGCCACCCCCGGTGGGTCCGTCTGTGTGTCACAAGGCCAGGGTCAGTGCTCGACCGTCTGCCAGGGCCCATGTGGCTCCGTCTGTGTGACACCGCAGCAGCCCCAGTGCGCCACCGTCTGCCAGGGTCCCTGCAGCTCCGTCTGTGTGACCCCGCAGCAGAGCTCCGGCTCATGCAGCACGGTGTGCACCACCTCTGGCGGCTCCATCTGCGTGGCCCCGAGCAAGGGTCAGTGCGCTTCTGTGTGCCAGGATCCCTGCGGGGCTGTTTGCGTGGCTCCCATCCCAGCCCCAACTGGGGGCGCGTGCGCCACCGTCTGCCAGGACGCCTGCGGAAACGTGAGCGTCACTCCCTGTGCTACTAAGTGCGCCGACCCCTGTAGCGGGGTGAAGACATGTGCCACAAAGTGCGGGAACCCCTGCGTCACCGTGTGCTCTGACCAAACCTGTGTGAAGGCCTGTCCTTCCATCAACATGGGGCAATGCAACGTCAAGAAATGCTAAGTGGCCACAAGGTCAGATCCTGATTTGAATCCCCGCAGTCCAGCTTTTGCAGAGCTCCCTTCCGAGACTGGATGACACCTCCTTCCTCAAGTCTTCCTTGGTCCACGTTCTCTGCTCTCCTCTCCTCTAGATGCCCTGAATCTCGATGTACAAGTAACGATCTTCCCCAAGATATCACATCTGGCTTGGAGAAAGAGCGAGGGGCTATGAATATTCTTTGGTGGTGGGAAACACACAGAACTTCCATGTTAGATAGACAGCAATAAAGAGCAAATATAAAGACATCTACGTTGTTGCGTTCTGCTATTCTTTGTCGCGTCAAGAGCTTTTATTTTTATTGATTTGTTACATTCATAACCCACCTGTGGCGATCACACAGGGTCCCCGGGTGTTTAACGGTCTATTGATCCCTGTGCCACCACTGCGCTCGCTTCCCCACTGCCACCATCCCGTTACTCTCGGGTAAAACACTGAGTCCAGACAGTTGTTAAAAGTGAACCAAAAAACACCCCCCCCCAAGTTTATTCTACAAACATTAACAATTTTATGGTTTCTCAGATAATATCCCTGTCAGTATCTTTACCGGCCTATACCTGACTGATTATCTCAACTGTTTGACTGACTCCTCTTAACAATTTCTCTCACTCCAGACTAGCCCAACCCACAGACTTTTCTTCCCTGTCTCTTCCAAACCTCCGACTGTCTTCTAAACCACCCTAACTCTACCTTGGGTTCCCATTGGTTAGTCATTTTACAATTGCGTGTCGAGACCCCGCAGCCACCCCCTCGTTGGAAATAACTCACACAAGAACACAGATATTAGGTTTATGTTATTGGGCAAATTTTGGCCACAACTTTATTGAAATTACAGAATGTGAGCGGTATTGGCTTAGGCATTGATTGGACCTGACTATATCTGACTCCTGCCCATTGTGCAGGAAGTCCAGTAAGGGTAAGCCACAGATAGGGGGAGCCCTGTCAATGCGGATCAACTCAAGCTCCCCCTGGTGTTCCCGTCGGGGTCGTGTCAAGGCCTTAGCCCCCCAGCCGGGCTTCAGACTAGATCAACACCCCCGGATTCCTTTAACGGAATACCCTTAAGCATGGAGGGGCAGGTGATGGCCACACCTCCCCTCCCCCCCACAAGGTCAAACAATGCCTAACCGCAACCCTAACAAAGTTGTGACGATTGCTACAAGGTAGGCGAAAACCAAGTGTCCAGTGCCAATTTGCCAAGTGGAAAAATTCCTACCAGGCCCCTCGGACAACCAAGGCGACCAACCAAAGTCCATAGCAAGGATATTGCCTAACCTGCAAAATAGGGTGATTGAGGAAGCGAGCCAAAGAGGAAGTCCTCTGGCTCACTCCTCCGGCCACGCCCCTGGCCACGCCCCCACCCCCAGCCAGCGGATTGGCTGGACGGGCTCTGACGTGGCTGGGATCCCCCAGGCAACGGGGGACAAAGTCCCCCGCCCCTGGTGGGGAGTGGTTGGCCACGCGGTCCACAGTAACTCCTCCCCACTGTGAAGTGGAGCGGATTTAGTTAACCCTTCCCTTATGAACCCAGTATGATGTCACACACCTAGGTGGGCAAACGCCACGCCACTTATTCTCCAAGGAGCTCAAGGCAGCATGCCTGGTTCTTCCTCTCTTCAATTTCATCCTCACAACAGCCCTGTGAGGGAGGTTCGGGTGAGAGGCAGTGACTGGCCCAAGGTCAGGGAGCTGACAAGGAGAGCAGGTCATTCATAGGTCAGAGAAAGAGAGTGCAACGCTTGGCTGACTTACAGTTAGTTTATTTATTGAGGGAGCAGAACACAGAACACGCGGAAACTGCTAAGGGTTGCTCCTGTCTAGATGAAGCAATTGCCCGGCCTGGCTTGTAATTCCCCCTTCACTCCTGGCCCTCTTTTCCAGGCTCCTCCCTCTGTCTATGGTGAGCTTCAAAGGACCCTCTCTGCTCAGCAACATGCAATAAACGCCTCATTCTGGGGAGGAGGAGGAGGAGTTTGGATTTGATATCCCGCTTTATAACTACCCGAAAGAGTCTCAAGGCGGCTAACATTCTCCTTTCCCTTCCTCCCCCACAACAAACACTCTGTGGGGTGAGTGGGGCTGAGAGACTTCAGAGAAGTGTGACTAGCCCAAGGTCACCCAGCAGCTGCAGGTGGAGGAGCAGGGAAGTGAACCCGGTACACCAGATTACGAGTCCACCGCTCTTAACCACTACACCACACTGGCTCTGTGGTGGACTTGCATGCTGTCAGCGGAGAAGCTGTCAGAGGGGGTCTGTGGGAGAGCTTCCAAGTCTAACTCCTGCCCCTGCCCTGTCCTGGGGCAACTGTTTCCTCCTCTTCATCATCCTTCAAGCTCCTGGCCTCCAGTACTTCTCAGCTTGTCCCCTCCTCTGGGGTGCGACCGGTTTCCCACCCCCAGGAGCCAGCACCCCAGTCCTATCCCTCTAAGTTTTCCCAGGGGAGACGGGCTCCCAGGGGTCAGGTGGCTTCCATCACTCCTCCTCATCCAGCCAATCCCTGACACCCAAAATGTTTGCTTGTTGCATTTATACCCCCCACCTTTCTCTCTAAGGAGCTGGAGATGGTAATACTACTACTACTACTACTACTACTACTACTAATAATAATAATAATAATAATAAATTATATTTATACCCCGCCCTCCCCAGCCAAGACCAGGCTCAGGACGGCTAACACCAAATATAAAAGCAATTGATTAGAATACAGCTTAAAAAACAAGATTAAAATACAACATTAAAATGCAGCCTCATTTCAGTGGAAACTCAAAAACTTTTTTGGGGATGAATACATCAAGTCTTCACCAAGGCCAACTATCCAGACTGGTCCTACATGGGCCAGAAAAAAGCCAGGGAAGTCCCCAAATAGGAGTTCCATCACAGAAGGAGAAATGAAAAAGGAAAGGGGGGGGATCAAGTTGATTCCAAGCCAAAGGCCAGGCGGAACAACTCTGTCTGACAGGCCCTGCGGAAAGAAATCAGATCCTGCAGGGCCCTGGTCTCATGAGACGGAGCATTCCACCAGGCAGGAGCCAGTGCTGAAAAGGCCCTGGCTCTGGTTGAGGCTAATCTGACTTCCTTAGGGCCCGGGACCACTAGGGTGTTGCTCTTTATGGATCTTGAGGCTCTCCGTGGGGCATACCGGAAGAGGCGGCCCCATAGGTACGAGGGTCCTAGGCCGTGAAGTGCTTTAAAGGTCAAAACCAGCACCTTGAACATGACCCTGTACTCCACCGGGAGCCAGTGCAGCTGGAAAAGCACTTGCTGAATATGCTCCCATGGCAGAGACCCCGTGAGGAGCCTCGCTGCAGCATTCTGCACCCATGTACCCATGGTTCTCCCCGCAGGCTAAAAGAGGCAGGGACTGGCCCAAGGTCACACTCAGGAAACTTCATGGCTGAGTCCAGGACTAACCACTACAACACTCTGGATCTTGATGCATGGACAGTGGCGTAGCAAGGGTGGGGCCTCCGGGGCGGTTGCCCTGGGCACAAAATTCTTCGGGGGCCAAAAATTGAAAAGAAAAAGCAGTAATAGTAAATTAAAAAACAGGGCGCCCTCCCCCTCAGACAGAAAATCTTCCAATGTTTGTGCAGGCGGACTCGGGAGTGGATTTTGGCAACGGTCGGTTGCTAAGGCGCCCTCTGCATGGGTTTTAGAAAAATACCTGCTTCCACCCAATCCCCTGTCCCACTCTCCACTATATTTGACACTCAGAGGGCACCAGGTCTGCCACTCAGGTAGGTCACTGAGCTATTGCCCCTTCATTCCAGCTTATCGGCGGACTGGGCAGAAGATACTTGCCTTGCCCAGGGCACTAGCAACCAACGCTATGCCACTGTGCCTGGGGGTCTGCTTAAATTTTCGGGGCAAACTAAAGCACTGCATGCTATATCCAATGCTAGTCTAATGCTAGACTGGTTGAAGTCAATAGACGTTATTAAGTTAGGTTCATTCATTTCAATGGGTCTGCTTTGAGTAAAAATCATCTGGAGACAACCCTGAAGGAGTTGGGACCCATTAGTTTCTCACCCTCCAAAGAGTAGTGCCTGTGGATTTTACTTCATTCTACAAATGCTACAAGAAGGGACGTGGGTGGCACTGTGGGTTAAGCCACAGAGCCTAGGACTTGCCGATCAGAAGGTCAGCGGTTCGAATCCCCGCGACGGGGTGAGCTCCCGTTGCTCAGTCCCTGCTCCTGCCAACCTAGCAGTTCGAAAGCACGTCAAAGCGCAAGTAGATAAATAGGTACCGCTCCGGCGGGAAGGTAAACGGCGTTTCCGTGCGCTGCTCTGGTTCGCCAGAAGCGGCTTAGTCCTGCTGGCCACATGACCCGGAAGCTGTACGCCGGCTCCCTCGGCCAATAAAGCGAGATGAGCGCCGCAACCCCAGAGTCGTCCGCAACTGGACCTAATGGTCAGGGCTCCCTTCACCTTTACTTACAAATGCTACAAATGCTAGAAATTTACTATGGAGAATATATTTTATCCAACCAAGTGTCTATAGCAGGGTGGCTCAAAGCACAGCCTAAGAACAACATTTTTAAACGGCTCTCGGTCACATTTGATACTCCCCCCCCCCCCGCTGCCATCCAAAAGTCAGAGAGGAAGTGAAGCCCTGGGTTTTGGGAAGGAGGCGCAAGGGCTCTGACAGGGTCCTAGAGCCTTCCTGACTCCTTCTCAAAGCCTGGTTACTGCTTGTTCAGCTTTAGAATGGAGTAGCAGGGCTCTAGGACCCTGCCAGAGCCTTGTGCCCCCTGCTTAGGCCTTGCTTGGCTGGCTTTGGGACCGCAGCTCGAGGACGAGAGGTGGGTGTCAAATTTTGGCACACACCAAGGCAGTGTGCGACCCGCAGGTTCCGTGTCAAAGTCCTCTTGCAGCCCATTCTGTATGGAAAGTTGGTCCGACCTGGTCTTTAGAATGCATAACATAAACCTGCCTCCAGAGGGCTCTGAGGCAGAGAAAGAGAGAGAGAGAGAGAGAGAGAGAGAGAGAGAGAGAGAGAGAGAGAGACTTAATGTAGATTCTGGCATATAACCCCGGAAAATCCTCTAAAAAGTCGGGGGTCATCTTATACGCCGGGTATGGGTTCGCTGGTCAGCAGCAGTGGGCGGCGGGCTCCGTGCTGGGAGGAAGCCACCCGGCGAAGCTGGCCAGCGATGCTAACCCGGCTTCGCTTTGCAGCTTCCTCCCGGCGCAGAGTGGAGCCCGCCGCCCACTGCTGCTGCTCAGCAAAGCTGCCGCATATAAGACTGGGTGTATAAGTCGACCCCCCAAATTGACAGCTGCCAATCTGGGGGGTTGTCTTATATGCCCAGTCGCCTAATACGCCGGTAGTCATTGATAGTTTAGTTACCCTGCTTAGTTTGAGACCCTGATGACTGGGCCTCAGTCGTCAACTATCAGAATTAGATTGGCACACCATCTGCATAAAGGTAAAAGGTAAAGGTACCCCTGCCCGTACGGGCCAGTCTTGACAGACTCTAGGGTTGTGCGCCCATCTCACTCAAGAGGCCGGGGGCCAGCGCTGTCCGGAGACACTTCCGGGTCACGTGGCCAGCGTGACATCGCTGCTCTGGCCAACCAGAGCCGCACACGGAAACGCCGTTTACCTTCCCGCTGGTAAGCGGTCCCTATTTATCTACTTGCACCCAGGGGTGCTTTCGAACTGCTAGGTTGGCAGGCACTGGGACCGAACGACGGGAGAGCACCCCGCCGTGGGGATTCGAACCACCGACCATGTGATCGGCAAGTCCTAGGCGCTGAGGTTTTACCCACAGCGCCACCCGCGTCCCTTACCATCTGCATACCCAAACACAATTATAAGAGGATGGGGCTGTTGTTGTTTTTAAATCAGGGCTGAGGAAGCATTCTTAGATGGAACATAGAAAGATGCCTTACACTCAGGCCACTGGTCCAGATAGCTCAGTACTGTCTGCACAGTCTGGCAGCAGCACCCCGGGATTTCAGGGAGGGTAGGTTTTCTAGTCCTACCTGGAGACATCAGGGATTGAACCTGGGACCTTCTGCATCTAAGGAGGTGGACATTGCTGGACACTGAGGTCCAGCTTGGACACGAGGTCCAGCTCCGAGGGCCTTCTGGCAGTTCCCTCACTGTGAGAAGCGAGGTGACAGGGAACCAGGCAGAGAACTTTCTCAGTGGTGGCGCCCGCCCTGTGGAACGCCCTCCCATCTGATGTCAAGGAAATAAACAACTATCTGACATTTAGAAGACATCTGAAGGCAGTCCTGTTTAGGGAAGCTTTTAATGTTTGATGTTGTCACTTTTTTACTAATAATGCTCTTTTGGAAGCCGCCCTGAGAGCCTAAGGAAACACAGCCAGATGGGCGGGGTATAAATAATACATTTATTATTATTATTATTATTATTATTATTATTATTATTATTATCAACCCCAGTCAGCGTGGTCCATGGTCAGAGGTGATGATGCTGATGGAAGACGTAGGGCAGCAACATCTAGATGGCTACAGATTCTCCATCTCTATTAAAGGCTAAATAAATAAACAAATTCCATACAGTCCAGTATAAGAGTATCAAAGATCAATCACACATTCACCTTGCAACATCTTTTACAAGAGACTTTGAATAAGGTGTCTGGACAGAGTTTGCCCATCACAATTGCTGTGTACATGGCCCTGTGCACCAAGAATAGACATCATTATTTGCACATTAGCAAAATCAAGCCCTGATTTCCCAAGATACTTCTGGCAGAGAAGCCCTAAGAGACTGGATACTGACACTATGGGATTACAGTGCTCATCTCACTTTCAGGCCGAGGGAACTGGCATTTGTCCACAGACAGCTTTCCAGGTCATGTGGCCAGCAGGACTAAACCGCTTCTGTCATGATGGAAACCAGAGCACATGGAAACACCATTTACCTTCCCGCCACAGTGGTACCTATTTATCTACTTGCAGTGGCGTGCTGTCGAATTGCTAGGTTGGTAAGAGGTGGGGCAGAGCAACGGGAGCTTACCCTGGCACTGGGATTTGAACTGCCAACCTTCTGATTGGCAAGCGCAAGAGGCTCAGTGTTTTAGACCACAGTGCCACCCGCATCCTTTGGTGTAGAGAAACCAGGGTGTGTGAAGGCCAAACCACTACACGCATGCTCATCAGACCATTCACGTATACAGTTATGTGTAGCCTTATTCAGATGATTATCTTCTGTGTTGTAACCAACACACAAGAGCATTTGTCCCCCTAGCTCAGTATCATGTATGTGGGGACTGACTAGCCCATAAGTCTCCAGTTGTTGTTGGATTACAGATTTCATCATCTGGAGGATATATATACTGCATGAAATTTCTCATTTCTTTGGACTTGCTGTGGACTGACCACGCAAGTGCCTTCTGCTATCCAGAGAGCAGAACAAACTCTTTCTCTGAATCAACCTTGGTGTCATTTGACTTCCTTCCTCCCTCCCGGGAGCAACGCAGACCCCACCACTCGGTAAAGTCTAATAAGGCTACACCTGACTATTGGACAAGCTATCAAATTCCCAAGCTTCTCATTTCTCATCTTCGACTACGTGTACAAACTCACTCACTGTCAACAGCCACAACAGCATCCATAGTCAACCCATCGTCAACCATCACTCAACCATCCAGTCATCCCCCATCAACCCACCCACCATCAACATCCAATGTCCTCGTCCCTTCATGAAGGCGTTTCACCTCGCCTAAATCATTGATGTTGATCGCCTGTCATTCCCCGTGAGAAGAGTTGAGAAATCCCGTAATTGGAATTAATTCATTCCCATCACAACCAAACATAACTTGTGTGACAGGAAACCATGATGACAGCATGTCACCTTAGAAGGAAATGCACGTCTTAAGTGCTTACCCTTTCACCTTGTTCAAGGAACAATAAAGAAGGTGGAAAAGGCTGGGTGTGTGACTCTGACATCACCAGTGCATTTCAGGGGACAAATCACTCGGCGTGGGCCTGGAAAGGGCTGCTTTAGCAGTTCCATCACAGAGCTGAGCCATAGGTCAAAAGTCCACCTAGAGCTCAAACAGGAAGTGTTCATAGCACTTCCTGTTAAGGATTTCTAATGGGGAAAATAGTGGGTCTATCCATATATACATGAAATGAATAAATAAATACAGTGGTACCTCAGGTTACATACTCCACTAACCCAGAAATAGTGCTTCAGGTTAAGAACTTTGCTTCAGGTTGAGAACAGAAATTGTGCTCTGGCGGCGTGGCAGCAGCAGGAGGCCCCATTAGCTAAAGTGGTGCTTCAGGTTAAGAACAGTTTCAGGTTAAGTACGGACCTCCGGAACGAATTAAGTACTTAAGCCGAGGTACCACTGTATATCAATCAATCAAACATTTGTCCGCAGACAGTTTTTTCCGGGTCATGAGGCCAGCATGACTAAGCCGCTTCTGGCGAACCAGAGCAGCGCACGGAAACGCCATTTACCTTCCCACCGGAACGGTCCTCCCTTTGTGTACCTAATAACTTATATGGGTAAAGGTAAAGGGACCCCAGACCATTAGGCCATATGGACACTGTTAGACTCCAACTCCCATCATCCACAGCCAGCTATTGCCAGGCATATGGGAGTTGTAGTCCAGCAGCATATGAACTGCTTGCACCGCCCTAAATCTGGTGCTGCCTGTGAACAGGGAGAGATTGCTAAGTCACGCCGAAAACTGTGAAAATTGCACTTCTCCACTAAACATTCTCCATCCACCATATAGGCCACATTAAAGGTAAAGGGACCCCTGACCATTAGGTCCAGTCATGGCCGACTCTGGGGTTGCAGCGCACATCTCGCTTTACTGGCCAAGGGAGCCGGCGTCCAGCTTCCGGGTCATGTGGCCAGCAGGACTAAGCCGCTTCTGGTGAACCAGAGCAGCACACGGAAACACCGTTTACCTTCCTGCCGGAGTGGGACCTATTTATCTACTTGCACTTTGACGTGCTTTTGAACTGCTAGGTGGGCAGGAGCAGGGACCGAGCAACGGGAGCTCACCCCATCGCAGGGATTCGAACTGCCGACCTTCTGATCGGCAAGCCCAAGAGGCTCAGTGGTTTAGACCACAGCGCCACCCGCGTCCCAGAACGAAAGGTACCATGATCCTAAATAGCAGTTGTGGAGAAACATGAGTGGGCATCACAAAATAACTCTGTTGGATCAGGCCGAAGGAGTCCCATCTAGTCCAGCATCCTAGTTTCACAATGGCCAACCAGAGGCCCCAAGGGGGAGCTGGCAAACAGGAGCCAAGTGCAAAAGCATCTCTCCCCGCTTGTGATCCTGGTAACATGCTGCCTCAAACAGTGAAGGTAGAACATTGCCATATGGCTAGTAGCCTCTCCATTTAGAAGTCCACTTGGATAATTAGATGGCCCCTTACTCTGATCCAGCAATGCTCTCCTTATGGTCATATTGTTCATGATAGAGACAGCCTATGTGTACAGATGCTGTCTATCTCTGAGAAATCAGAGATATCTCTTTGAGGGCCGCCCAGAGAGGTCTTCTAGGCCTCTTTTAGAAACAGGACTTTAGGCTAGATTGAGGATAGACAATATGTTATCCTCAATATGTTGTTGGAACTGAACTTCCAACTTCACTCTGACCAAGGGCCTGCTGACTAGGGCTGGTTAGAGTCCAACAGCATCTAGAAGATACCACATTGGCTACCCTCAGACTAGATGCATCATTGCTCTGATCCAGCTGGGGTCTTCTTATGCTCTTAATATGATTCTGACAGATTATCTTATCCCAGGCAGCTCACTAGACTAGGCAATTCAGCTCCAAATCATGAGGGTCTTCATTTGTGACTACCTAAAGCTTAAGGTTGTTATCCAGCATTGTTCCTGCTCAGAGTAGACCCATTGAAATGAGTGAATCATGCCCATTCATATCAACAGGTCTACACTGAGCAGGACTCCCATTTGGACAACAACTCATGGAGTCAACAAGATCAACTAGGAAAGAGAAATCAGGTGATATCGCAGATGGAGACTGAAGAGATATTCAATTTGGTTCATGTGTTCTTAATGGTGTACACCACCCTGGGATCTTTTGATAAAGGGCGGCATATAATTTGAATTAATAATAATAATGTTTTGAAAGGCACACTTAGCAATTTCAAATTTTCTGAAGCAATATGTGAACCTAGACAGAGCCCTCCTTTGAAATTTGCAACGTATCTGAATTTTGTAATGTAGTTCCCCGGGCAAACAATGTGTACAACAGAGAGAGAGAGAGAGAGAGAGAGAGAGAGAGAGAGAGAGAAATGAAAATAACATGCAATGTGCAAAACATGTGAATATAAGGCAAAAATGCAGGCAAAATGTGTGTATCAGGAGTTCACACCCAAATCCTGGTGAATTTTCATGAGTACTTTTTAAGGAAAATCACTGGTGTGTCATTGTGAAGAAATGACTAAGATTGGAAGCTTTCCAGAAACAACCAAATACATTTTTGTTCTGACAGGCTTCCCCTGTGACTATCCACTTTCAAGGGTTTTGACCTTGTTTTAAATGCACTTGTTTTTAATTATCTTGTGAATAAATCACATTGAGACATCAGTTTAGAAGGCAACTAATAAATCAATGGTGATGTTTTATATATATCTAAAAAGAGGAAAACTGAAAGAAGCTGAAATTGATGGCTTAATTCATCCCTAATCATAGGTTCCTGGTCTGTTTCCCTGAGTGTCACACTTCAATATTTTCCCGGATCACATTCACCAGAAAATAACAGGTTGGAGTGATTCAAATTTATATTCTGCGGGAGTCACAGGGTGTAGAGAAGGGGCATCTCAGCCTGTTGCTGCCACAGTTCATAATTAGCCTAATATAATCCATTAAGAGAGGTGTAGGCGGAGCAGACTTGAGACATCCTTGCAGTCCTGGTTCCTACACCAGCTGTATAAAAAAGAGCTCCCAGCTCACCACGCCTCTCGACTAGCCCCTCTCGTCGTTGGCATCGTTCCTTGCCAGCGCTTGGAAAGTTGGGTAAGTCCCCTGTTGAATTATTGCTAATATTATTGGAAGCGTACCAAACAGGGAGGGAATTTTTAAGAGAGAGAGAGATGGGGTGGGGAGAGGAGGAGAGAAGGAGAGAGAGGGAGAGAATGACTTGAAATCTGTTCCCAAAGGTTGTTTGAGATGCTGCGAGCATCTCCCCACCTTGAGCCTATTGCAACATTTTGCAGAGCAGAAGACAGGGCAAAACGAAACATTGCATTTCTCCAATAGCGTTTGGGGGTCGTTCCCCCATGTGGGCTGTGCGTTCCTTTCATAGAACCCTAGAATTGTGGAGCTGTGGTCTAAACCACAGAGCCTAGGGCATGCCGATCAGAAAGTCAGCGGTTTGAATCCTCGCAACGGGGTGAGCTCCCGTTACTCGGTCCCTGCTCCTGGGGTTGCGGCGCTCATCTCGCTTTATTGGCCGAGGGAGCCGGTGTACAGCTTCCGGGTCATGTGGCCAGCAGGACTAAGCCGCTTCTGGCAAACCAGAGCAGCGCACAGAAATGCAGTTTACCCTCCCACCAAAGCGGTACCTATTTATCTACTTGCATTTAGTGCTTTCGAACTGCTAGGTTGGCAGGAGCAGGGACCGAGCAACGGAAGCTCACCCCGTCACTGTGATTCGAACTGCCGACCTTCTGATCAGCAAGTCCTAGGCTGTGTGGTTTAACCCACAGCGCCACCCACATCCATGCTGATAAAATTCGGCCAAAGCAAAAGGCGAGTGGGAGGCAACATGACAGAAGTACACACAACTATGCATGACATGGAGAAAGTGGTTAGAGAAGAGCTATTCCCCCTAGAACGCCCTCCCATCAGATGTCAAAGAAATAAACAACTATATGGCATTTAGAAGACATCTGAAGGCAGCCATGTTTAGGGAAGTTGTTAATGATTGATGTTTTAATGTATTTTTACTCTTTTGTTGGAAGCCGCCCAGAGTGGCTGCGGAAGCCCAGCCAGATGGGTGGAGTAGAAATAAATTATTATTATTATTATTATGCAAACGCGGGTGGCGCTGTGGTCTAAACCACAGAGCCTAGGGCTTGCCGATTGGAAGGTCGGCGGTTCGAATCCCCGCGATGGGGTGAGCTCCCGTTGCTCAGTCCCTGCTCCTGCCAACCTAGCAGTTTGAAAGCACATCAAAGTGCAAGTAGATAAATAGGTACCGCTCCAGCGGGAAGGTAAACGGCGTTTCCGTGCGCTGCTCTGGTTCGCCAGAAGCGGCTTAGTCATGCTGGCCACATGACCTGGAAGCCATCTGAGGACAAATGCCGGCTCCCTCGGCCAGTAAAGCGAGATGAGCGCCGCAACCCCAGAGTCGTCTCTGACTGGACCTAATGGTCAGGGGTTCCTTTACCTTTGCCTTACTACTACTACTACTGGAACGCATGGACATCCATTTAATCTGAATTGTGGGAAGATTCGGGACAGGCAAAGGAAAGGACTGCTTCACACAGCGCATGGTTGCTCCCACAAGAGGCAGTGATGGCCATCAACCCCTATGGCCTTAAGAGAGGATGGGACAAATTCATGGAGGATAAGGGCAACCAGCAGCTACTGGCCACAATGTCTGTGCTCTGTTTCCAGAGATAAAGGCAGCAATCTGAACACCACTTACAGGAAACCGCAGGAGACGGGAGATATTCTTGTGCTCAAGTTCTGCTTGCAGGTTACCCACAGGGTCTGGTTGACCGCTGTGAGAACAGGATGCTGGGCAAGATGGGCCATTGGCCTGATCCAACAGGCATACATTGAAGCACAATGATACCCTAAACAGCCTCGGTCCAGTATACCTGAAGGAGCGTCTCCACCCCCATCGTTCTGCCCGGAAACTGAGGTCCAGCTCCAACGGCCTTCTGGTGGTTCCCTCACTGCGAGAAGCGAGGTTACAGGGAACCAGGCAGAGGGCCTTCTTGGTGGTGGCACCCGCCCTGTGGAACGCCCTCCCACCAGATGTCAAAGAGAAAAACAACTACCAAACTTTTAGAAGACATCTGAAGGCAGCCCTGTTCAGGGAAGCTTTTAATGTTTAATAAGTTATTGTATTTTAGTGTTCTGTTGGAAGTCGCCCAGAGTGGCTGGGGAAACCCAGCCAGATGGGTGGGGTATAAATAATATATTATTATTATTATTATTATTATTATTATTATTATTATTATTATTATTCACTCATGGTTTTCCCCCATTTCCCTCCCAGAGCTGCAATTTCTAGTGTGGTTTCACAACGAATCCCTCTTCACCAGGCGCTCTGGGAACTCTAGCTCTGGGAGAGGAATAGCAACTCTCAGCCCTCTTAACAAACTACAGCTCCCAGGATTATCTCAGGGAAAGCATGTCTGTTTACAATGCTTTCAATGTATAGTGTGACTTAATAAAGTAACGTAAGAACTAGGTATGTCCTCTGCCCCCAACCTGTCCTGGGGTTCCGAACTTACAAATACTTTGTTTCCCCCAAAATAAAAAATAAAAATCCTTCCAGTAGCACCTTAGAGACCAACTAAGTTTGTTATTGGTATGAGCTTTCGTGTGCATGCACACTTCTCCAGATGTTTTCCCTACGCTTCCTTCTCCTGCTTCCTCGGGAAAAGTAGGGATTGTATAAAAGGCCACCCCATCTCATTCCAAATAGCAGAAGGACACTTTTTTCTTCTTCTTTTGACTCCCCAAAAGAATATGCAATTCATAAGTTAGCAAGTAGCTCGTAAGTTTCGGAGAGCTCTTATGTCTCACCCAGACTCCAGCCCGACATCAAAGCTGTGGTTTCGCCTTGCAAATTGTCCTTTGTCTGCCATGCTACGGGGATAATGATTATAATTACCAAGTATCATAACTGGAAGGTTTCTTTTTCTCTCTTTGCTTTTCCAGCAAACCTCAAACACCCACCAGCATGGCGTACCAGTGCAGACAGCCCTGCCTGCCTCCACCCATTGGTGTGCCGCAGTGCGCAACTGACAGTGGAGGCGCATGCGCCCCAACCTGTGGAGATCCATGTGCAGATCAATGTTCGGCTGTGTCGTACCAGTCCAAGCAGCCCTGCCTCCCGCCACCTGTTTGCACGCCGTTGTGCGAGGCCGAAAGCGCACCAGCGCCCGCGTCAACTTGCAGTGCCTGTGAAGAGCTCTGCGCCGCTCCCAGTGTGGAGGTGTCTTCTGCTCCATGCGAGCTGCCCACCATCCCAGCCAATGCAGATCCGTGCGCTCCCCCTTGTGCGACCCTGTGCAGCAGCTGGGAATGTTCAGGGGCCTCCGCAGCCCCAAGCAGAGAAGCCGTGGAGTCTTATGTGGTGCCAGGCTCCATTGTGTCCTTGAATCCGTCTGGCCACGTAGAGGTGAAGCCAGGCCCTGAGGTGGAAGCGGGGAGCTGCGAGTCTGTCTTTCTGAATGCCTACATCCCTCACTTTTCCTAAAATGCAGCAAAGGGTTTTCGCGGCACTTGGGCGGCAAAGGAATTGATCGTGGCAGATGTTTTCATGAACTAAGGAAACGACTTGGTCAGATGCATGACGTATTAACCTCAACTGACAGATGGTTCTTCAAGGAGTGGGTGGGTGGGGGGTCTGGAAGGAAAGGAGGGGAGTTGTAAGAAATGGGTGGGTGGATACGTGGAGATAGATGAGGAAGGAGAATGGGTGGCTGGATGAAGATGAATCAAGGAGGAGGATGGATGGATGGATGGATGGATGGATGGATGGATGGATGGACAGGTGGAGATGGATCAGGAAGAACAGTGGGTGAGTGGATTGAGATGCATCAGAAAAGGAGGGGGAGGCAAAAGTAAGGAATAATTTGTTGTTGTTTAGTCGGGTCCGACTCCTTGTGACCCCCTGGATCAGAGCACGCCAGGCCCTCCTGTCTTCCACTGCCTCCCGCAGTTTGGTCAAACTCATGCTGGTAGCTTTGAGAGCACTGTCCAACCATCTTGTCCTCTGTCGTCCCCTTCTCCTTGTGCCCTCCATCTTTCATGCTCCATGTTGGCATCTGGGTCTTCTCTTCTCATGAGGTGGCCAAAGTCTTGGAGCCTCAGCTTCAGGATCTGTCCTTCCAGTGAGCACTCAGGGCTGGTTTCCTTCAGAATGGAGAGGTTTGATCTTCTTGCAGTCCATGGGACTCTCAAGAGTCTCCTCCAGCACCATAATTCAAAAGCATCCATTCTTCGGCGATCAGCCTTCTTTATGGTCCAGCTCTCACTTCCATACATCACGACTGGGGAAACCATAGCTTGAACTATACGGACCTTTGTTGGCAAGGTGATGTCTCTGGAATAATAGACGGATGAATCAAGAAGTAAGGACCAGATGTCAGCACACTTCAGGCTTGTGGGATCTTCTCTGTTGTTTTCTAGACGCTCAAAACCCACCAACCAAAACGAGTTGCAGAATGGTGGGTTGGGATTGTGGTGGAACAAACTCCCTACTACTGTACACCCTTGCTGTAAATTCCTTCCCTTTCATCCAAACTGAATTTTGAAATGATTCCCTTAAGTCCTTCCTATTGCAGGACCTGCAGCCTTTCTGCTAGAAAGGCAGAGATTTAGAGATTAGATTTCAGACTAATCAGGCTGCTTGGGGTTATGCATTCACCAGCTCTAGGCTTCATGGGCTCTGCGGAACTAAACAAATATTGGGTTTTGCCTCACTTCCTCCTTTTGGTGGTCAAATGTATAAAGAGATGTTTTCAGACTATTTAAAGGTAAAGGTACCCCTGCCCGTACGGGCCAGTCTTGACAGACTCTAGGGTTGTGCGCCCATCTCACTCTAGAGGCCGGGGGCCAGCGCTGTCCGCAGACACTTCCAGGTCACGTGGCCAGCGTGACAAAGCTGCATCTGGCGAGCCAGAGCTGCACACGGAAACGCCGTTTACCTTCCCGCTAGTAAGCGGTCCCTATTTATCTACTTGCACCCGGGAGTGCTTTCGAACTGCTAGGTTGGCAGGCGCTGGGACCGAACAACGGGAGCGCACCCCGCCGCAGGGACTGGTGCACAAAACCTCAGCCCCACTATCCATCCCTCAGCCTAGACGGGGTGAAAAAATCAGTTCTGAGAAATCCATTCCTGTGACTGTGAACTTCAAGACCCAAAGAACCCAGAAACCTCACAAACATGCTCAGAACTGGTGCAAGAAAATCTGGTGCCTACGGTGAAGAAGATGGCTCCAACACCACCCAAAATTCCAGGCATAGAAGCCAACTGAAGTGGTATCCCAATCTTACCCCAACAGTAGTGACAGATCACCAACTTCTGCTACAAGTGAAGGGAACAGGTTAGAGGAGTGGTTGTCCTGCCGCACACACAGCTCACCACTGCTGTCCACCCTCCAGAATCTGCCACCTGAGGTACCTGCTTCACTCATCTTCACAGTGGAACCGACCCTGGAAGGGGTTGTCTCCTCCAGTTCCCAACGCTGCTCATTTAGCTCCATGGGTTCTGCTGCTTCTGAGAGGGGATTTTTGGTGGTGGTTTTGACATTCTGCTTTGATGTCGTCAGCTGATCATCTCATCGGTGTCTGGAGATCTGCGTCTCGGCCTGCGGAATGAGGAATTGCACCTTTGATGTTGTCTCAACTTGCTATCGCTGCTTTAGCACAACAATAACTTTGGGGAGCTTTTGCGGAACTTCTCATCTGTGCCTACGGGTCTGCAATAAAAAGCTACTTTCTGTCACGAAACTTTCTGGAGGGTGTTTCTTTCGTGTGTGTGTTTTGTTTTTAAAGCTTGCTTTATGGAGTATTCTTCCGAGGGCTGGATTGGGAATGTTTAGCCTATGGAAATGGGGAAAATAGATTCATAGGTTTGGATCCAACTCACCTAGGCTGTGTGCGCAGCTTGCCATTAAAGCACATTGCTCCCCCCCCAAAAGAATTCTGGGAACTGTAGTTTTTCCTTCACTAGGGATGGAAGAGAAATTTGCATTTGAAGTTAAATGCATCACATTCACACTTTCTGATACCGTGTGAGAACCAAAGCACAGCTATCCTTTGAAATTTGCACTTATCTGAAATTTGCGGTGCAGTTTTCCAAACAACAAAGTTTACAAAAATGTGTGCATCAGAGCATTTTTCCTAAACTTGGGTCTCCAGGAACAGTGGTCAAGGGATGATGGGAATTGTAGCCCAAAAACAGCTGGAGATCCAAGTTTGGGAAGCTCTGCAAGTGTGCACCAAAATGAAGATATTAATGAAAATATTTAAAAGTTCATCATATTAGGGGAAATTGCTTGCCCAAAATGTGTACTTCATGTAAAAATGTGTTTATTAGGAGAAATTCACCCTAAAATGATTAATCTCCATGAGGATTTTTAAAGTTCACAAATTGCTGCAAAATATGTACTTACTTCCCACCACATTTTGCATGACATGTGAACCGCAGCTGGAAAAAAACCCGCTGGGTTCAAAATGGTAGCCTGAGCATTGCCTGAACACATTGGCTGACATGCGCAGTTGAAACATGACATGGTGCTTATTATTTACAAAATAATATATGTAAATGGATGAACTTATTGTTTCCCTCAAATTCGTGAGTCTCTACGGTTTTGATAAATATGTTCCAAATACCACTGAATCTGTCCATACATAATCTTCTTCTGGAAGTCATCCGTTCATGGGTTGCAATAGTTGTCATGTCATCTATCCATTGATGAAAAGAGGCCATATTTTTACCCTTCCAATGTATCAATCTTTTTGCAGATTTAAGGACAGAGAGAATCCATTTATGCTGACCAGTTGTCAAGCCCCATATATTAGGTATATAATTTAAGATTACGTTATCTTCTGAAATGTTTAACCCTTTCCCCATAATAAGAGTTATATAGGCAATATTTCCCCAAAAAAAAATTCCCAGCACTGAACACTGTATAAACATATGTTTCAAAGAAGCATTTTCCTTATTGCGTCCCCAACAACTTGTTGCCGTCGGCAGATCTGCTTTTTCCTGTCTGTCTGTGGTTGGTAAAAAGAGAAGAAATTAGATATTAAAAACTGAGGGGGCAGAATAGAATGGGGCACCCTCAAATAGAACATGGATGTCTGGAATCTGAAAAACTGCTTTCCACAGTGCAACCTTTTCTTACAGGTCATAGATCAGAAAAGTTTTAGTTACAGATCAGAAAAATCTATAAAAAGTTGAGATGTCTAGGAATCATTCGCACTCGCCAGAGCTGCTGTTCTTCACCTTTTCTGCAACCAGAGGTTTTAGGGATCTAAGGCTTAGTGTGTTGTTGTTTTTAACATCTTTGTTTGCAGGCATCTGAGAGGCATCCTCCAATCAGGCAACTTATTCCCTCAACATTCCCACTGAGAGGAATTAGCTGAATCTAATCCACTAATGAGAGGGTGCGGGCAAGCAGGTTGGGGCACTTAAGGGAAAATGCCTTTCATCATCATGAAAGAAAGAAAGAAAGAAAGAAAGAAAGAAAGAAAGAAAGAAAGAAAGAAAGAAAGATCTTCCTCTCTCTAATTTTCCTGGGAAGCCACAAAGCCATTGCAAACTCTCAAAATCACCCAGGAGGGCATTGGCTCACTGAAATCCATCCCCCCAAAAGGGTGTGGTTTTCCAAAAGATTTCACAGAGGGTTGGGGGGTCAGGGAAGGTCTTCTGTTGCTAGCTCTGGCCTGTTGAGTTGCCAGGGGCTGGCTGGACACAGAGGAATGGTGTGAGGAACCAACTGGGGAACCCTCAAAGGATAAAGGCTCAGAGGCCAGGGATTGGTAGGGTGATGAGTGGTCAGAGGGAGAAGACTGGGAGAAGGAGGAGAAGAAGAAGAGGAGGAGGAGGAGGAGGAGGAGGAGGAGGAGGAGGAGGAGTTTGGATTTGATATCCCTCTTTATCACTACCCGAAGGAGTCTCAAAGCGGCTAATAATCTCCTTTCCCTTCCTCCCCCACCACAAACACTCTGTGAGGTGAGTGGGGCTGAGAGACTTCAGAGAAGTGTGACTGGCCCAAGGTCACCCAGCAGCTGCATGTGGAGGAGCGGGGAAGCGAACCCGGTTCACCAGATTATGAGACCACCACTCTTAACCACTATACCACGCTGCTGGGCGGTGGTCTTGGGTTACACCCCTTTTGTGATGTATGTATGATGTATGGAGGGGTGTTCTGGAGCTCCAGGGCAGGGAATTTAAAATGTCTATATAAGGGCAGGCACACCTTGGTTCTGGGTTCCTTCTCCTTTCCTGCGTGTGAGGGGAGCACCTGTTGCAACAGATCAATAAAGATAAGGCTTACAAGCTGCTTTGCTTCTCAATATTCTCTGGTTGGCCTCTGTTCTTTTCTCCTACCAATAGGGAACCCACGTAAGGACTCTATATGGGCTCTTGGATACCCCATAAGGGGGAAAGGGCAGATTTTTATTGTTTACAACACCTCCCACGGTTTCCACACCAACTGGTATTCAGAACCATTACTGCCTCCAATGGCAGATGTACAACAAAGTCATTGTGGCTGGTAGCCATTGATAGGCTTATTATCCTCCATCATTTTGTCCCATCGCCTTTTAAAGCCATCCAATCTGGTGGCCATTGCTGCCTCTTTTCAGAGCAAGTTGCGTCATTTTAGCTACACAATGTGTGAAGCAGTTCTTGCTTTTGTCCGTCCCGAATATCCCAGCATTAAACTTCATTGGATGACCCTGAATTCCAACATGAGAGACGTCCCTAAAGCACTTTTGAGGTTTTTATGACACTCAAGTGAAAGAATGGGTTTCTGTGCAGTCAGTTTGAAACAGGACCCAAAACCCCCCCTTTTCTTCTTTCTCCAAGAAAGCATTTCTAAAATGCATTAACTTGAGCTGTTGAGCAAATGCATAATAAGAACACAGCTGTATAAACAAAGCTCTCTCCTTTATCAGTCACGGCAATAGATAGCCTTGGCTGTTCCAGTGGAGTAGGGATGACATGTCTGGGTCTTATCTTACCACACTCTGACGCAGACCTAGTCCGGGAACAGCGCCAGAGTGTGTTCTTGGAGTTGGTGACCTCTTGCTCCAAGATAATCGTATAGGAACAGGAATACCCTTTTATGGTCAGAAGTACAGGAAGGAAAAACCTTTTATGGTTAAGAGTACCGGAGCAGGAACATCTGTGATGTCAACCTGCGTGTACAAGCTGATGTGCCTGGATTCCTGGGGAAGGGGGGAGAGGGTGCCTGGAGGATACATATACTGCATGAAATTTCTCATATCTTTGGACTTGCTGTGAACTGACCACGCAAGTGCCTTTCTGCTGCTCCGGAGAGCAGAAATAAAGAACTCTTTCTCTGAACCAACCCTCGGTGTCATTTGACTTCCTTCCTCCCGTCTGGGAGCAACACTCACCCTACCCTACCAATTGGTAAAGTCCAATAAGGCTACACAAGTAGTATATAAATCTCATGAAATAAATATAAAATGTTTGCAAAAAATAAATAAATAGTGAGACTATTAGAGGAAATGGCATAGAGAAATCAGTGTTAGAAACTGAGATATGAAAGCTAGGAGCTCCATGGCACCTTAAACCGAGGTTATGGGTGCAACAATGGAATGTCTAGGTGTGCTTTTTTATATAACAAGAATACAAAGCTGGAAACGAATGAACTGCAGCTAAAAGCTTCAGGTTACAAACTCCGCTAACCCAGAAATAGTACCTCGGGTTAAGAACTTTGCTTCAGAATGAGAACAGAAATTGTGCTCCGGCGGCACGGCAGCAACGGGAGGCTCCATTAGCTAAAGTGGTGCTTCAGGTTAAGAACAGTTTCAGGTTAAGTACGGACCTCCAGAACGAGTTAAGTACTTAACCTGAGGTACCACTGTATTTTGAAAAACTTGGCAATGGGAAGAGCTGAATTTAAGATTAAAAATCTGGTTATTCCTCCATGTGTTTTGTGCTGAGTTGTCTGCATTAAGGGCCTACACTCAAAGAATGAGTTCACTGTTGGCAAACAGGATGTACTCTGAAATATTGAGTCAGCACTTCCTGAATCATATTTCCAGGACACATTGAATTGTTAATTGTGGATTAAACTGATTTATTTTTTTCTCTAATCCATACCCATCATTCCGAAGTAAGCATCCATCCATCATGAGATCAGGCAATAATAGGTGGTTGCAACAGATAACAAAGCTAGAAATTTAAATAAAGCATGAATATTTAAATGATGGGTTAATTGGTTAAATATCAAAGGGTATTCAACATTCCTTACACTTAGAACAGATGCTTGAAATTAAAGGTTCAAGACTGAGGGTCAGATACAATGCTAGCCCTATAGAAATTAATAGACACAACAGATTTGGGCTCATTCATTTCAGTGGGTCTACACCAAGTACAACTTGAACCACTGGTATATCACAAATGGACACTTTATTACTGCATTTGCAATTGTTCAAGATAAAATCTATTTTGGAAAGAGAAGAAATGAGCACTGAACCACTGATGTGTGTGTGTGGTTTATACTTTTTAAGTTTATACATTTCATTAATTTTACAATCATTTCAACCTTTCAAAGTTTGACTTCTTTCCCCCTCTTCCTTGCGATTCCTTCAATTTATTTTTTAATATCTTCTGCATATCCAAATACATTTCATTTGCTCATTTAATTATCTACTTTAAATGTATACTCTTATAAAACTGCAGGTTATTACAATAATCCTGCCAATGTTTTTTTATCTGAGGCATCCTCAGAGAGACTGAACCCAGTGGCGTAGCATGGGGGGTGCAGGGGGGGCCGGCAGCACCGGGCGCAACATCTGGGGGTTAAGGTTAGGGGGTGCAAATCCACGGGTTAGGGGTGCAAATTACTTGCCTTGCCCCGGGTTCTGACAACCCACGCTACGCCACTGACTGAACCACTGACATATTACAAACTCTTTATTTACTGTGTTTACAATTGTTTAAGATAAAACCACTCTTACAGGTGGTTCACAATTTAGTGGAACCACCTGCTACACCGGGGCCCAGTACGGGCCACATGATCTCCTGCAATGATTTTGCAAAGTTTTTTGCAGATAAAGTCACTCAGATTCGGGAAGATATAGACTCCACTGTGGGAGCAGGGCTGGGGCGGGAGAGTGCTAGAGTCCTGTCTAGTCAAATTGCGTGGGATCAATTCCAATCTGTTACCTCCAAGGATGTAGACAGGCTGCTTGGACGAGTGAAACCAACCACCTGTCTCCTTGATCCTTGCCCATCCTGGCTTATAAAAGCTAGCCGGGAAGGGCTGGGCGATGGGCTCTGCAGGGTGGTGAATGGTTCTCTCTGTTAGGGAGCCTTCCCAGACCCGCTGAAAGAGGCAGTTATCAAACCGCTTCTTAAAAAATCATCTTTAGATGTGGCCAATATGGCCAACTATCACCCAGTCTCAAATCCTCCATTATTGGGCAAGGTGATTGAGCGGGTGGTTGCTGAACAACTCCAAGCACGCCTGGAAGAAGCGGACCATTTGGATCCCTTCCAGTCAGGATTCAGGCCTCATCATGGGACTGAAACTGCCTTGGTCGCGCTGGTTGATGATCTCCGGCGAGCTAGGGACAAAGGTGAGAGCTGTTTCCTAGTTCTGCTGGATCCCTCAGCGGCCTTTGACACGATCGACCATAACATCCTTCTGGACCGTCTAGAGGGGCTGGGAGCTGGGGGCACTGTCATACAGTGGTTCCGCTCCTTCCTCCTGGGCCGTGTTCAGAAAGTGGGGGGGGGATGAGTGTTCAGACCCCTGGGCCCTCACTTGTGGGGTGCCTCAGGGTTCTGTCCTCTCCCCCATACTTTTCAACATCTATATGCAGCCGCTGGGAGAGATCATCAGGGGGTTTGGGCTGGGTGTTCATCAATATGTGGGTGATACCCATCTCTACTCTCTTTCAGATCAGAACCAGTGAAAGTCCTGTTTGGCGGCGGTTGGAGGATGGATGGCAGCTAACAGATTGAGGTTGAATCCTGACAAGACAGAAATATTGCTTTTGGGGGGCAGGAGTCGGGCAGGTGTGGAGGATTCCCTGGCCCTGAATGGGGTAACTGTGCCAGAGTGGTGCATGCTCTGGTTATCTCCCACTTGGACTACTGCAATGCGCTCTACGTGGGGCTACCTTTGAAGGTGACCCGGAAACTACAACTAATCAGGAATGCGGCAGCCAGACTGGTGACTGGGAGCAGCCGCCAAGACCACATAACACTGGTCTTGAAAGACCTACATTGGCTCCCAGGACATTTTCAAGCACAATTCAAAGTGTTGGTGCTGACCTTTCAAGCCCTAACCCTAACCCTAACTGCCTATGGCATGGCAGCTTCTTCCGAGCTCCACTCTCCTGCGGGGACTTCATTTTATAAAGTTTGTCGTGCGCACGCACACTTAAAAGCATAGCGACAGCACTTCCTCCTCCTGAAACTCATCCGTGGGGAAAATGGGATGAAGTTCTTGAGATGCCACTACCATCAGCAGCAGCTGAGCTGTGCTTTGCCACACCTTGCCTCACCCCTTAATTACTGTGTCGTTTAGGGACGATCAAAAAGGCATAAAGATAAGCTTTGAGCCAGCAGAAGGGACAGGCGATGCTCCTGGTGACAATTAACGCCGTCAGAGAAGGGACGTGAAATCGGTATCAGCCAGAGGGGGTTCCTTTCTTGTCTCACTCTCTCCCTCCCAAGCCATTGAGATCCTGGCCTCAGATTGCAAAGGGAGGACCACCACGGAGGCACCTGTTTTCATAACAAAGCCATCATTATGTCAAGTAGCACGTTGGAGGCTAACCAAGTTAATTAGGAGCCGTCAGCCCAAGCATCTTAATTACATGGATATCCTTCTGCTCTTCCATGGAACTGAGGAAAGGAGGAAAGTCGGGCTCCCTTTTCCCAACATGACTGCTCTGTGTTGTGGGTCATGAACCACACTAGCCTAAATTTGACACAGAATGGAAGTTTGTTGTTGTTGTTTAGTCGTTTAGTCGTGTCCGACTCTTTGTGATGCCATGGACCAGAGCACCCCAGGGCCTCCTGTCTTCCACTGCCTCCCTCATGCTGGTAGCTTCGAGAACACTATCCAACCATCTCGTCCTCTGTCGTCCCCTTCTCCTTGTGCCCTCTGTTGTCTTTGTCCATGGAGTTTTCTTGGCAGGGATACTAGAGTAGCTTGCTGGTTTCTGCTCCAGGTGGATCACGTTTGGTCAAAACTCTCCACTATGACCTGTTCATCTTGGGTGCCCTGCTCGGCATAGTTCATAGCTTCTCTGAGTTATTCAAGCCCCTTCGCCACGGCAAACCAGTGATCCATGAAGGGGGAATGGAAGTTACATAATTCTTTAAAAAAAAATAAAAAAATGCTTTATTGATATTAAAACCAAGAAACATACAGAAGAGTTATCCATAAATGTAAAAAAGAAAAATAATAAAACTTATTACATTGCATCACGATACGTTTTTCTTCTTCAGTTTATATCAACTTCCCATCACCGCACCGTGTTTTATCTAACACACTATATATTTCTGTTTTCTTTTGTTACATTTCGTCAAAATTGTGAAACCTCTTAATTATTCATCCTCTCACAAAAGTCATTCAAAGGCTGCCACAGACATCATATTGTTACAGTTATCCTTTAAATCTTTTTTATATATATCCCATTTCTTAATAAACATTTGACCGGTGTGGCCTCTCGGTTTTCCTGTTAATTTTGCCGTCTCCACGTATTCCGACATTTTATTTTGCCACTCCAGCTCTGTCGGTGTTTTCTCCCCTTTCCAGTTCATAGCTATTAATACTCTTGCCACTACAGCAGCATACAAGAATATTTCTCTTACATTTTGGGGTATGTGAGCCTAAAATCCCCAGAAGGAAAGCCTAAAGTTTGTTTGTTTGTTTTACAAAGGGCACCTTAATTATTCTTTTAAGTTCATTATAGATTACATCCCAATATTCTTTTATTTTCTTGCAGGTCCACCACATGTGTAGCCTCACCACATCTTCAGCAAGAAGTTACATAACTCATTGCTGCCACAATTGCGTTTGGATAGCTTTACCCAAAATAGGCTCATTGAAATGAATGAATGTAAGTTCAGTCCATTAATTTCAACAGATCTGTTCTGTGTAAATTTCAGATGAATTTTGCCCTTTTTGTGTTTTTACTTTTGCTTTTTTGTATCCCGCATTGAATCATTGCATTGTATTGTATCCCGCATTGAAAGACCTTTTTTGTGGTTCAGCAGTAGAGGAATGTATGTATCAACAAATATATTAAGCGGGAAGGTGTGGGGACGGCTGCTTGGAGTAGCATGGGAGTAGAATAGACTGATTCAGAGAGGTTAAATCTGAGAAATGAGAGTGCTCAACAACATCTCAGGGCAAGGCGACTTGGGAAATGTTGTATATACCGTGGTACCTCGGGATACATATGCTTCAGGTTACATACGCTTCAGGTTACAGACTCCGCTAACCCAGAAATAGTGCTTCAGGTTAAGAACTTTGCTTCAGGATGAGAACAGAAATCGGGCTCCAGTGGCGCAGTGGCAGCAGGAGGCCCCATTAGCTAAAGTGGTGCTTCAGGTTAAGAACGGACCTCTGGAATGAAATAAGTTCTTAAGCTGATGTACCACTGTACCAAGGATTTGGGTAGCCTGGGGAAATTGCTTTCCTGAAGATCCCTGGCTCCTGTCGGATGCTACCATTGCAATTTTTACAGGACCAGAAAAGGAGGACTGGGGCATCCCTAGCAGAGCCGTCTTACCCATAGAGGCTAGTGGCGCGGGGCGCCAGGGCACCAAGTTCTGGAGGGCACCAGGGAAGAGGCAGAGGGTGGACGCGGTGCCTCCTGGCATCAGCTCGCTGCCCTTGCCCGCCTCTGCCATGCCTCACCAAAGCAGCGCCGCGTCCTGAGCCTCCATCTGCCGTGGCCACCACAATCCAGCTGAGCCACAATCCGGTTGAGCCAGAAGGTGCCGTGTCCAGCCTCTTCCCCGCCAGAGGAGCCGCCCTCCAGCCATTGCCCTCATCCTCCAGCCCTAAAAAAAGTTGACAACTCTGGGAAAGGGGGGGTGCCAGAGGGATCTTTGCACCACAGCATCGGATATGCTTAAGACGGCCCTGATCCCTACTGTAAGTATGGCAAGACAAGAGAAGTGGGGCAGTGCATAGGGCCTCGTGGAAGTCAAGTAGGCGTTGAATCCCACTATGCTACCATCCAGGGATGAGCAAATCCATCAATTTCAAATTCTCTCCATTTCTCATCTTGACAAGACTAAATTGACTTCCCCACATTCCAACCTCGGTTTGCAATTTTTAAAAGTCCTGGTGAAAATGCATCCAAATTTTTGTACCAATTTCTCCTAGTGTACACATATCTGCATGCAATTTTGCCTAATACACCCTTTTAAGCAACTTAATTTCTCTTAATGTAACTCATTTCTGTATTTTATTTTCATGGGTATGTGTATTTTTATCCACGCATTCTCCTGGTATTTTTTCCGCATACACGTCACTTGACTGGAGAACTGCATTGCAAAATCAGAAAAGTGCAAATTTCGGTTCACACGTTGTTCCGTAAAGTTCAGTTTAGCCAAGTTCACCTTAAAAAGCAAACTGAATCTAATTCCCACCCGCATCTCTCCATCTCTAGCAGTGTGTGTGTGTGTGTGTGTGTGTGTGTGTAAGGTTGTGTTCGTCCCCAATACATTGATTTAACAAATTAGTAAGCTCCTGCCAACCTAGCAGTTCGAATGCACATCAAAGTGCAAGTAGATAAAAAGGTACTGCTCCGGCGGGAAGGTAAATGGTGTTTCCGTGCGCTGCTCTGGTTCGCCAGAAGCGGCTTAGTCATGCTGGCCACATGACTGGGAAAAACTGTCTGCGGACAAACGCTGGCTCCCTCAGCCAGTAAAGCGAGATGAGCGCCACAACCCCAGAGTCATCTGCAACTGGACTTAACTGTCAGGGGTCCTTTACCTTTACCTTTAAGAGGGAAAGAACAGAGGAAAGAACAGTCCAACAATCTATTAGTGCTGGGAAACTAGTTGCTTTTATTGCCATTCACCTGGCCGTGAGGGTGAGGAAACCCATCAGGGCGTTGAGCTTTTCACAACCAGCATGGCTGGGTCACGACATCTCAAGAAAGAGATTCCAGATAGGAGCTCAGTTGGCCAACGAGACCCCCTGAAATGCTGCGATGATTGCACAGGATAGGATGAAGCAAAACCCAAGCATTTTGGAGAAAGCAAAACGTCAAAGCAGAGTGCAGAAAGGACTGGCTTCGATGGCGTCAGCAAGCTCCGGCAGGTGATCGATGTCGAATTGCTTTCGCGGGGAGCTCCCTTCAGTTTTCCAGCGGCCGAGAAAGAACATCAACAGCAGCCCTTGGGAGGCTGTTTGGTTTTGGGGGGACACTTCACAGCTTGGGGGCAGCATGGGGCAGTTTTGGGAGGACACTTCACGGCTGGGGGGCAGCACTGGGCAGTTTTGGGTGGACATTTGGTGGGGGGAGCCTTGCAGCCTTGCTTGCACTGGGACATGTTTCCAAAAGTGGGTGGATAAACCTGCAGAGACAGAATGAAGCAACAAACAAGAATTTAGGGGAGCAAAGAGAGGCTGACCTTATCCCCGACTCCAGTTCCCAACAGGGGCTAGCCAGACATTTCTGAGAAGCCCTGTAAGAAGGATGTGGCAGTGACCGCCCTCCACTTTTGATTTCTCTCCCATCAAAGCCACTTCCGAGCTAGAGAGGAGGTGGGGTTGCGGGCTTCACGCCCCCCCCCACGTGCACGGGGGCTGGCTTGCAGTCCCCGCCTCCTTAAGGGAATCCTCAGCCGCATCATTCCCCTTGCCAGCCAATCGGCTGGCCTGGGAGGCGTAGCTCACGCCATTTAGGGCCAGCGCGGCTGAGGAGCTTCCTCTTTCAGCGCCGCAGCTGCTCCGGTTTCCCAACCCCCAACCCCACCCTTTAGGTTTGGCTCTCTGACCTTGCTATGGACCTTGGTTGGTCGCCGTTAAGGGGCCTGGTAGGAATTTTTTCCACTTGGCAAATTGGCTCCAGCCATTTGGTTTTTCGCCTACCTTGTAGCAAATCGTCACAGCTTCCTTGGCATTGGCAGTTAGGCATTGGTAACGGTATTGTTATGTAGATGGGGGGGGAGGAAGTGCCATCACCTCCCACCATAGCAAAGGGTAGTCCGGTAGAGGACTCCAGGGGGCGTTGCCCTGTCCGAAGCCTATGGAGGTGTGGGCCCAAGGCACGCCCCCAAGCGGTGACCCTGGGGGAGTTCCTAGTTGATGTGCATCAGCAGGACTCCCCCTACTGGTGGTTAACCCTTGCCGGCCTTCATGCAATCAGGCTGAAGCCGGATAGTCGGTAGGACCAATGCCTAAGCCAATACCGCTCATTACCTGTAACCAATAAAGTTGTGGCCATTTTTTGCCCATTAACCTAAAATATTGGTGTCATGTGTTTTTATTTCCGATGGGGGGATGCGGGAACTCGCCACGCAATTGAGATTCTGAGATACACTGTCTCTGTCCATTCCCAACTAGAGACCGTAGTGCAATGGGGCAGCAGCTGAGTGGTTAGAGCACTTGCTCTGCATGCAGAAGGGCTGAGCATGTAGAAGGCAGTGTTGTCTACATGGACTGGCAGTGGCTCTTCAGGGTTTCAGGCAGGGGCAGTGCCAGACCTACATGGAGGGATTGAACCTGAATCCTTCTGCATGCCAAGCAGCTGTTCTGCCTACTGAGCCAAAGCACCCATCCACCCTGGCTCCTTCCCTCCACAATGGTAGACCAACCAGATGCTTCTGGGAAGCCCACAGCCAGTGCATGATGGTTGCAGAACCTGGAAACCTTCTGCATGCCAAGCAGGTGTTCCACCAAAGCTCCAACTATGGCACGGAGAGGGACATCTCTTTCAGGGCAGTGCACTCTAGGATTTCCCAAAACTTGGGAACCAACCGTGAGGTGGCACTGTGGTTACCACATCGACAAGCCATCATTTTTCCCCGGAGGAAAAATCTAGAGGAAATCCAGTAAACAGATTATTTAAATCCCACCTCCATGCAAAGAGATCAGTATGCCACCTCGCTTGAGATTCTCATGGTGTTGCCTCATGCTCCAGCCCGGGGCTGAGTTGCAGAATGCCATGGACTGCTATTTCCACATCATGCCAGTCTCTGTGGAGATCGTATCTCCAGCCCTTTTCCCAAAACCTCATAGAGGAAAACAGAGAGCTAATGTGCAGCTAATCTGCAGAGCTCAGAGTGCAATGAGAAAGCAAGACTTACCCAAATTCACAAGACGGAGCAAAGAGTTGAAGCCGACCCAATGGATTGAGGAGCCAGGAGCTGCCAGCCTCTCTTTTATACCCGATTCCAAACTGTCTCTTCCGGGCAGAGAAATGTGGACAGGAGAGATTGCTCAATTATCTAATTGACCCGATGAGATCTCACAAGGGCCAACTCCCCATTTTCTCCATCAATGGCTCAGGTGAGGAAACATTCCTGCTTGGTGAGGCCATCGCCCTTCCGCAAATTCCGCTCTTCTCTAGAACGGTCAAGGAGTTTCTCAGCATCAACATCATTCTTAAGTGCTGCTGCTTCTGGGCACCGGAAGAGTCATAGCTTCATGGTAGAGCATGTGTTTGGCATGCAGACGGCCCCAGATTCAAGTCCTGGAATCTCCAGGCAGAGCTGAGGATGAGGGAAAGGAACCCTGTCTGAAACCCTGGGAGGCCACCGCCAACCAGTGTAGACCAGTGTTTCCCAATGTGGGCGATAACACCTCCTAGGGGTGCTGGAACGATCCTTGGGGGGGTGTAGTAGCCTCGGGTGCAATTGGGGGAGGCGTTGAATAAAAATAAGGGGGCGGTGGAAGCATAAAGATAAAAGAGAGAGGAATTTTGGGAAACCGTTCGTACATGTTTCATCTCTCTTTTTGAAACAATTTTTATTTGAATTTACAAAAACAAAATTGTGTGGCAAGTCCCCCTCCCCCCATGAGAAATAAAGACACAGGACACGGTATATAAGGTTAATGGGCGGAAAATGGCCACAACTTTATTGATTGCAGGAATTGAGCGGTATTGGCTTAGGCATTGGTCCTATCAGCTAACCGCCTTCAGCCCGATTGCATGAAGACCGGTGAGGGTTAACCACCAGTAGGGGGAGTCCTGCTGATGTTCATCAACTAGGATCTTCCCCGGGGGTCACCGCTCGGGTGTGTGCCTTAGGCCCACACCTCCATAGGCTTCGGACAGGGCAACGCCCCCGGAATCCTTTACCGGACTACCTTTTGCTTTGAGGGAAGGTGATGGCACTGTCTTCCCCCTCATTTGCATTACAATACCCCTACCAATGCTTAACCGCCAATACTGAGAAGTTGTGATGATTTGCTACGAGGTAGGCGAAAAAACCCCAATGGCAGGTGCCAATTCGCCAAGTGGAAAAAATTCCTACCAGGCCCCTTGACGGTGACCAACCGAAGTCCATAGCAAGGTCAGAGGAGCAACTAAAGGGTTGGCAGGGTGGGAAACCTGATCAGCTGGAGAGGCGAAGAGGGGGCAGTCCTTGGGCGTGCCAGGCATAAATAGCCTGGGCCACGCCTCCCAGACCAGCCGATTGGCTAGGCAGGGAGCTGACGCCCCTGAGGATCCCCTCATTCTCGCGGGGGCTGGCTTGCAAGCCAGCCCCCGCATGCGTTGGGAGGGTGTGGGCCTGCAACCCCACCTCCTCACCACCTCCTCACTGAGAGCCAGTGTGGTGTAGTGGTTAAGAGCGGTAGTCTCGTAATCTGGTGAACCGGGTTCGCGTCTCCGCTCCTCCACATGCAG